>NC_079336.1:26741620-27051454 GCF_029582105.1 Oenanthe melanoleuca | reverse complement strand
GCAAACCTCTCCTCAGTGCTTTCTCATTTTCCAGTTTAAACACTGCTGACTCAGCACACTGATATCTGTGAACACTTTTTTTCAGGGCTCCCAACATTTCATACACTTTGTGCAGTGGAGCCTAGACATCTTATGTAAGGGCACAGATGGCATTAACTTCCATGGCTTTTCTGACTAAAAACTTCCATATTACTGAATTAACACCTATATTCTTGCTGCAGATCTGGGCCTGAAATAACAAAGCTGGCTTAAACACTGCTCTAAAGACACAAAAAATTATGAGATTTTAGACAGTCATTTGAATAACTCAGTAAAAATTATTGTACATAACATGAGACAACATTATGCACATGATATTTTATTTGTATATGTCTGTTGCTCTAAAACATATAGCTATTTTTTAGGTTGGTTATAATTTTAAATTCTTATGTAAGACAGCTATTAAAAAGTCATATTTTTAAAGAGTATAATAGTTAGAGTTCACTTGTGTGCAAATATATTTCTCCTGTATAAAGGGGATATTTATACATGGCAAACAATCTGGCAAAAATTGTAATAAAATTAATATTTTGGGTTTTTGATAACTCAAATAACATGTTCTAATGTAATATACACCCAAAAGAGTTTAAAATACACTTTTAAAAACTACAGAGATCTTTCTCCTCTATGTCTTCACACATTCAAGAACACAACTATGAGTAAAGTTCATAATAAAGTTCAGAGTCAGCAAAAACTTAAACTCTCTAGAGTCTGTTCTCTGTGCTGCTACTGCATTAACAATGGTACGCTCATTTAGCATTTAACAGACGATTGTACTTGACATTATGTACAAAAAGCTCTAATCCTGAAAGCTCGAGTAATCTAAAACCCATCCCTGACAAGATTTCACTGCTGGAAGCCTAATTTCAAAATGTCAGCCAAGGCTGAGGAACCATATATTGCACGCTCATTAAATGTAATAAATGCATTACTAACTTTTCAAAATCTGCTATAATCTTGCCTGGAATGGGTGTGAGACCACATAAAAATGAAAAAATGTTGCCTTTCATGCTACGTGATATATGAAAAGAAGGCTAAACAAGGCTAACAGCTTTCATTTGCTTAATTGTATAGTGTTTAGCCAAGATTTATCTTTCTGCGAATTAAATGATACTTCTCAGCTATTTATGTGATTGGAAATCTGTCAAAGCTCTGGCTTAAAACAAAACTGTGAAAGTTCACATTTTAAAAGTCTATTTCTTTATCTTAGAGTATATCATAAGTACATCACAAGAGAAAGATAGTAATGACAAAATTTTAGAAATAATCCAAATATCAACTGCTTTATCAGCTTGATTTCTTTTTCATTTAAATGAAACTTGACACTGTGGTTAAGGATCTAAACAAATCCAACATCTAGTTAAATGTACCATTGCAATGGTCATATTTTGTTGCAAAATGTGTAGAGAAACCAGTGCTAGAAAACAACACTGATGAGCGTGCAGACCCACTGGTGTGAAAAATGGGGTAGATACAGTGAGCTCCTCATGTGCCAGGGAGCAGTGCTGTGCACCAACCCCAAGGCAGCCCTGGATGCAGCACTCCATCACTGGGAGCAATAGGCTGTGACCAAGGACCAGCCTAACTGCTGCTGAAGGAGTGTAGCTGATGTGTATTTAGGTAAGACTGAAAATTCTCTAAATACATGATTACATCCTATTACAATCAACCAACAGTACATTCCTGTTA
Source organism: Oenanthe melanoleuca (assembly GCF_029582105.1). Classification (NCBI taxonomy): domain Eukaryota; kingdom Metazoa; phylum Chordata; class Aves; order Passeriformes; family Muscicapidae; genus Oenanthe; species Oenanthe melanoleuca. Next base: position 27,049,726 of record NC_079336.1, on the reverse strand, counting down.
GGGAAAGATAATTAATATCAACATTTTCATGCATAAATGCTTGGTATGTTATAATCCTTGTTTAAGAAGGTGTTACTGACAGGCAGTTTGGTTTCACACAGGATCAGAACAGAAAAACAGTTTTAAAAATTTTAATTATCTCAAGCTGGCATTTGAATTCCACAGATGCTGCTTTGTGTAAATTAGCCCTGAGTTTTGCCTTCCACTGGTTTCAGAAAAGCAGGCGACTCCTAACCACATTTTAACATGAATACCTGAAGTACAAAACTAGACAGTGGGAACATACGAATTTATCCTTTTATCAAAAGCATAGAGAAAAAAATGCAGTGTTTGGTATTTTTTGTTTGCTCCATCACTGTAGTTTTGGTGTGCTCTCTGAACACAAAACGGGTTGAGCCCTTCAGAGGTGGTGCTTGGGGGAATATCTGATTTCTGTATCATACATGGGTTTAGAGGCAAGCAAAATGCTGAGCAGTTCAACTCCACAGAGGGGGTACATTCTGAAGCAAGTCTGAAATTGTAACCTGGAAGTCTTGAGATATAAAAAATATATTCTTTAAAAAAATTTAATTAAAGGTGTCTGGATCTAATTTCCAGACATAGTGCAGTAACTTCAAGTGTTTCAGTCCTTCCAGAAAGGGCATTTAGTCTAGACTACTGATGTTCAAATGATATTTCACACATATCATTGGGCATGTACCTGTGGAACGTGCTTAATACTTAAAATACAAACTATTTTAATGCTCACTGTCTATGGATCTGTGGTATCTTTTGCTACTATAAGTTAAGCTGCCACAACGTAAGTGGATTTCATGACTAGTATGCTTGCATATTAGTAATTTCAAGAAAAAAGTTATGAATACTATCTTATTAAGAAAACCCAAGTTAAATGCTAAATACCATGCTAAACTAGTTAGTTAGATTAACAAGTAAACAAGTTAGATTAACAAGTAAATAAATTCTTTCTACCCTAAAGTCAGAGAGGAACTGAAAACCAGGCTAAAGTCCTCTATGCTACATGAACTAGTGCTCACACATGGCAAGAGCAGTAATAGAAAAAAAATGCAAACTTAAATAAGTCCAATATTAGATTACAAATCTATACTAATGTTTCTCTTGCTGAGATGGAGGAATCTGGAGGCATAAAGAAAGAGGCACAGTCACTAAAGAGAGCCAAACTTGTCACTTCTTTTTGTGAAAGGATTGGAACACCCATTGTCCCCTGGGAGCCTTTAGGCAAATCAGCCCCACTAGATGCTTAAAAATGTGAATATGGCAGCCTTGTCAGTTTTGTGATTGCTCACAGAACAACTTAATAGAAAGAGTAATAAATTCATCTGGATATAATATCATGACTACTTAACATAAGACACGACTCGATTCTCAGATCATTGAAAAGCAACTGCATCACTCTGCAAAATAAGATCAATTCAAGCTGCTTGCCCACGGATCTGTATCATGTTCTCAGTTTCTTATTGCCATAAAAATTGCTGATACTTCTAACAAAAACTAAAATTCCATGAATGTGAGACAAATGATACAGGAAAACACATGATATATAGAACCAGGTGTCAAACATGTAGAAAGATATCCAGTGTGCTGTTACAGTAAAAACTTCACCTGCCATTGTCATCCTTTTTAAAACTCTAAACTCGTTGAACTCTGAAATATTTCTGAACTAAAGAAGGCTTATTATTAATTGAATTCCTCTATTCGGTTGATGCTAACCTCATACGAGACTGAAGGAATATATAAATGATATTATGTATTCATATGCATTAGAATATTGCAATATTAAACAAATTGCTATTATTTTGCTTTGATTTCAAAAGAAAAAAAAGCCATTTTGATATTTTTCAAACATATCTTCAAACAAAGGAAAAAAGCAAAATGAAGCATATTACCTTTTGATTCAACAGCATATATTCTAGGTTCCCCATATCCCTGTGTTCAGATATTTTTGTGAATTGGTTATATGTATCTGGCACATTGTCTTCATTTCCATTATTTGCTCATATTGGAAATGCATCAATGTTGCATTTTGACTTCTGGATTCTGTGCCTGTTTGACCAAGTAACTAATGAATTGTATTCTACTCTCATACACACTTGCAGATCCCATCATAAGCAAAGGAAATTGTATATTTTAAAAAAATATTATATTACAAATTCCTATTTGAAAAGCCTACACATATCAGTGTACACAGGCACATATGTTCACACATATACATGCACAAAGATATGTTCCATAGGATTTAACGGAGTTTTTGTTTTTCAGAATTTATTCCAAACTGCTCTGGAATTGTGTATTTTCAAGGGATGCACTGAATATTCTCTAAAAATCTAAAACAAAGATAATGATTTTTTAAAAGAATAATGGAAATACAAAACATTTACCCTTTTGAAAGAAACATACAGGACTTTTCATAACTGTGTTAAGTATGTGGGACATGAATTTCTGCTCAGGAACAATCACTTAAAAACTAATTGGTTCACATGGCTGGATGATAATGGTTACTTTAGCTTTTTAGACCCTGCCACAATCATTGCAACAAAAGTACTATCTTAAATTGAATTTTTGCACAGGTCCCAGAGTTTTGGTGGGACAAAAATTTACTTCAGAATTACAGTCTGATTCAATTGTAGTGCTATTGACTATCACATTCTGTTGATTCAATGTCCTGCTTACCATAGCTTTGTACAACTGGTTAGATTTTTAATTTCAAATCCACTGTAACTCAGTATACAGAAAACTCTCCCATTAGAAAAGATGGCTTAAAAAGTATTAAGAAACAAAAGGGATTGCTATATGCATTGCAAAGAAGAGCATTCCATAGGAAAACAAGTTAATGCAATGCAAATATAGATTTTTGCTTCTGTGTTGGATCTGCCATAATTAGGTTTTTATGACATTTTGTAGAAGTATAGTAAAGGTATGGCATGCTGTTATTTTGGCAGGCATAGTCAATACAAAATGCTGTTCCTTGGATGGGTCCTATCTGGAACACCTTAATCCTGTCCCAGCAATGTTTGTGAATCTTCTGGGCCTTTATCCACTCTTGCTCCAACGTATTGGTGAATAAATAGCCATCTTTTCCAAAGCACTGCAGGGTTTTAAGCTAAATTTCAAAGCTCAGCAGGATTTCATGCCACACAGTCTCCATTATAATCTGGGGGTATTGTGCAGCTTAGAAAGCACTGTATAGAAAATCTGCCCCTAAATGAGAGCTGGGAGGGAATAAATCCCATATTTGGAATTAGAGAAACTAAAAGAACAGCACCTATTCTATTACTCTTTGACAAGCAGCTAGAAGAAATGAAGAAGGGTATATTTGCTAGTGTATTCAAGCTACTTTGTGCTGAGCTCTTGAAATAAAGCAATTGTAAACTAACTGCTTAACTAGGCAGCAGAGGCTTTGTGGCCTGTTTGCATTTTGAAAGGAATGCAAAGCAGTTGAATAAGACTTCAGGATTGATTTTCATTGTTTTTCACTTTACCTAGTGATTCATACTGATGTGTGCTGATAGTGATGGTTTTCAAGTGATGGTTTTCAAGCAGTTCTGCTGTTACACTTTTCCTGCCATTTTGCAAGGCTTTACTGGCTGTAGAATAAGTTAACATCCAGTCCTGTTTAATATTCTTCAACCAGCCCATAGTTTAACATTGATTTTAAAAGGTAGATTTTACTAAACAGAGAAACATGGAAGTGACATCATGTTCTGAGCATCAACCTAATGTTTGCAATCTTTGATAAGAGAGAAATAAAAAAAAGGCCTAAGATCAGTCTGGAAAGTTCTTTATTTACTGAATTAAGTTTTGTCTCTTTAAAAAGTTTCATTCTGTTAACAGATTAAAAAAAACACCCCACAATTTTGTAAAGGTAGATTTGAATTTTAAAAGGCAGTGTTAGTCATAAATTAAGCAAAGAATGCCTGGCCTACCTTAGAACATAACAGAGCACTTGAAGACACAAGTACAGCAAGGGAGATAGTGATGGTCAGCTTACTAAAGAAAAAAATACTATATAATGTGATTTCCCATTCACAGCACAGCACAGCCACATGCCAGAATGGATGGTTTCCTGAAGGGACTTCAGAACAAGCTCTTACATCATTAGGTTGTTTTGTTCCTGTGCATGGGGCAGTTTCTGAGTCCTGCTGTGTGCCATGGGGCTGCAGGAGTGTCAGTGATGCATTAGTGATGCTGTCTGGCTTAGGACATAACCCTCAGCTAGGGCTACTTAATTTTGAGTGGAAGCCTCCTGAATTGATTCCACGATACGCAAAATATACTATATGACATCATTGCATACTATAATTCTATATTAAGCACATATAGTAATATAATCTCTGCTCCTCACAGGCTTTTAAACTATAGCTCAATAACAGAAAGAAGAACAAAACATTTCTTTTGAGAAGCACTGCAATGGAGAACTTCTTGCACACAATATATGTCCCACTGGCACATCATAAGAGTCTTACTGAGCTATCACATCTCATAACCACACTTTATTTCTCATTTTTCTATCTATGAGGCAGAGCTACTGCATTCAGTTTTTATAACTGAGCTTGAAATGTTCAACTTATCCTCACTGAGAAAGGGAATTTGATAATTTGAAGGCAACAACAGAAGAGGATAGCCATTACTCTAAAGAGATTATCTGTTGAGAACATTGACAGTTGAGTGAAAAAGTAGACAAGAAATGTAGAGGGACAAAGAACAGGAAGATCTCTGCCTCTTAATTGACAAAACTAAAGAGAAGCAGAAAAAGGAGGTGGAAATAGAACAGAGAAGGAACTTTCCTTCTTCTAACATGAAAATCCTTAAGGAAGTTGCTTCTGTCCGTGTCCAGGCTGGAGCTGCCAACAGTCCAGGAATGTTATGAGAAATGTAAGAAATTATTCTGAAACAAAAAATGCCCAGCTGGCCAGAGCCACTAAAGACTTGAATACTATAGCTGGATGCTACTTTGCTTTCTTATGAGTTTCAGTTCCTTATTACCATCAGAAAAATTTTCTACAGTGAAATACAAATACTGAAGTAAACCCATATGATCAAAAGGTAATGCTGGTACTCTTTAAGCTGTCTTTCTATTTGAAAATGGAGAATCCCTGTGTAGAAGTCCAAGAATTTCCAAATACTGGCTTTGATCATAATGTTGGACGACAAAGAATTGGCATGAAACAATGGAATGGATCAGAAAAGGCCAGACCAAAAGCTTAATATCACAAATCATAAAAGCAAGGAAAGCAATTAATGAAGAAAGAAGATATAAGAACTGAAGGGAAGAAAACAAAAAGAAATGACAACTGAGGAAATCAGAGACTATGCAATGATAATTTTTCTTTCTTAATCTTTAATTTGAAAACATTATTTTTTCCATACACAAGCCTGAAAAAGAAATCTCCAGTCACTATGAACACTCCTTGCAAGGAGTCGTTAAGCATGGAAAATGCAGCCTTTAAAACTAGAGCAGGGGCTCCTACCAAGACAGTCTGGCTGAAAAATTCTCTCTTCTTTCTGATGTCCAGTGAAAGACATTATACACTTACTCCTGCCCAACAATCATAAAATCATAGAACTGTTACACTTAGACCTCTGTGATTATGAAGTCCAATTGTCACCACAACCATGCCCACCAGTTACCTGCATTTTTCACACTAGGAAAGTAACTAGGAAACTAACTAGCTCGGAAATAAAACAATTTTACAGTGACTTCTTTCTCTACAGAGTCAGAAGTACCACAGCTCGGTTTTCACAAGAAGGATTTTTCCTTGGTACTCAAGAGGAGAGGAATGGGTTGCTGTCTTGTCTACTGAGCATGTTGGTTGGCTCTTCTCCACCCAAACTCTCTATGGCCTGGAAGCCACTGCATACAATTAAAGACACAGTAAATGTTTGTTTTGCTAGTAATTGCCTTAGTTTCTAGTATTTTTCTTCCTAATTAGAAGTCATTAGCATACATAAACATTTTTTTTCTGAAATGCTTTGAGCTCCGTTCCAATTCAGATTCTGTTGTTTTGAAAGGTAAATAACCTTAAAAATATTAAGCAAAATGCAAACATGTCCCATGAAGCTCAAAGAAACATAGATGTTCACCATACAGCTTCAGATGGAAAGCAAATGCTTCTGCATTGTTTTGAGTGTGTGTGACTTCAAATTGTTCCTAAGTAGCAAAATTATCATTGGCTGAGCCCAGGCATTTTATTAGATACAAATTATGACTTATAAATAATGCATTAGTAGCCTTTTAAAGGAAATAAAATCCATTCAGTTATTTTAAGTTATTAACCACTGGCTATCCACATGATTAACCCCTGGCTCTACATCTCACTTAGTCTTGTATTAAAAATTTAATGCATATAGGCTGCAAACAGTTCTCATCTAAAACAATATGTACTAACAGACTATCTGCAGAAAAAAAAAATAGTGCCTCAGTGGGAAGAGATGAATTTTTATCTAGCACAGAGCTATCCATGTGGAATGCACTAAAATCAGAGAGCATCTAAGAGCAGGGAGCATCTTAGGGAAAGTCAGAAATGTACTCCAGTCATTGTGACCACACATGTGGCCATCTAACTTGTAATTCCTAATATTTATCTTGTAAATCCCCAAAGAGGTTTTTTCTTTCAGATTTCAGGCTGGAACAACAGACAAACCCTAAAACAGTCCATGAACATGGTAGGCTCCTCTGCAAGAAATGCCCAGCTGGCCAGAGCCACTAGAGATTTGAGTACTGTAGTTGGATGCTGCCTCTCTTATGAGTTTTCTGTGCTATACTGTCATCACAAAATTATTCAAAGTGAAACTGAAATGCAGAAAAATCCTACATGATCAGAAGGTATATCTCAGATATATATCAGAAGGTATATTTTGTAAGCTTTCTTCTTTATTTGAAAGTGGAAAAGGCCTGTGTAGAAGCACCTGGATTCTGAAATGTGGGCTTTTATCATAACACTGTTATTTGCACGTGTAAGTTTATAGAGTAGAAGTTGTGACCTTTCTTGTCTGCTGGGTGTTCCACTGGTGTATCAGCTTTTGAGGCCTAAATATTTAACCACTCTAATCTGCTCTAGACGTGGAGTTCTCAGCAGGTGACACTTCCAGACCAGTCGGAAGCCTCTGCTAATGCAAAAAAATAAATTAATTCTTTGGTTCCACTCATGTGTGACTGTAATCAATAAGAGCAAAGTTTGTCCCTTTCACAGCACTACTGCTTCTAGTACAGCTTTTCCCTGTAGGTGACCCTACCCTCACTGCTGGCTGGAAATGGAGCATCTTTTTTGCTCCTTTTTATCTGTCAGTTTCACACCCAGCCTTCCTCATAACAGCCACTGTTTCTGTGTACCAATCAACATTTCTGTGGTTAAAATCATCACTAATGAGGATTAGTATAGCTGAATGGGTCCTCACTCTGTTGTTACAGGAGAGCTGGCAGATCTCAATGGGCTGGCATTGAGAAAAGAGTGCAAGGCTGATACATTTACTCAAGTTTTTTTCCTATGGGAGGGGCAAGTATGAAATAAGCTGAGTTCTGACCGGAGGGAAAAATAAAAGAAAAATGTTTATATCCATTAATAAATCAAATGGAAAATTTGTTGCTGTTGGAAATACTCCCAGAGCCTTAATGGTAGGTTTATTTTTATCAACAACAACAATAATTAATAATTAATGCTATATGCCTCTCAGATCCATCTTGGCAACTAAAATTAGCAAGTATAAAATGTTACATTTTAAATTATATTCTTAGCAGGGATGTCTCCTAAAACATCTTGCAGACTATACCCATGGCCATCACACTCTGGATGACACGATATATCTAAATTACCTCTGGAAAGTTTATTTGTATTCTCTCTGCTCCTCTGCAGGGAATTCCCTTATTTATGCCCTGTGACCTGCATAGATCAAATAACTGCCTGCAGAGCCAACAACTAAAATCAGTGCCATCCTCTGAACATGAAGCAGCATCTCTAAACCAACTGGTACTTACAGGTTTAGAGAACTGTGGCTAATGTTTTATTATAGATCTATTCTCATATTTTAGAAGCTACAGAAAACAAAAGCCTCTAGCAGACCATGGTGAGAGAATCAGACTGACCCAGGGGAGTATCGTACATACGAGCCTTATAAGAAGTTTGGAGAAGGAAGCTAGGGACTGCACTGGAGGGCTACTTGTTTTGTGGATTCATAATCATCCATTTTTTTCCCTAGTTGCCAACACCATTTAGACAAATTCCTTCCAGAAGTTTAAGCTTTTGTAGCACACTAGCAGATTTCTGCCCATTAGCTTCTAAGGGAGACAACTGAATCCAGGTGACCTAAACCAGTTCTTCTAGATGACACATCATGACAGGTTTAAATATAGAGAACAGAAGGACCATGAGCTGAGATTAGAAAAGCCCAACTGAATTCTTATTATTTAACACTAGGAGAGTGTCACTTACAGATACCAAGGTCCAGTTGCAATGAGTGTAGTATACACATATTTTGAATGGCAATTCTGTAAAGTGCTCCTTTGGCAAAAAAAAACCAAACCAAACCAAACCAATATTAACCAAACCAAACCAAACCAAACCAAACCAAAACAAACCAAACCAAAACAAACCAAACCAAAACAAACAAAAAACAGCCTGATTTGTTTCTTTAGCTCTGCTTTGCTCCTCATACCTTCCCACTGAAATATTGAAACTTCAATGGACTGAGATCTCCAGAGGCTCCAACACATAATGAAGTCATCATGGCATAACGAGTGTCATATGAGCTGTATCAATAACCTGTGTACATGCTCCTAGCCATGGCAACTGCAAGGCAACACAATTTGGCTTAGTTCTGATTCATTTCAGGCTTTGCATTTGCTACTGGAAAAATGTGTGCACTGGGATTAACGCCACAACTTGAAGTTTAGAACATTTCCTATTTGCAATCAGCAGAAAATTCCCTACATTTTGAAAGATGTGTTTGATTGTTTAATGCCTAATGTTTAACAAGGACAGATACATTCTTTAGGTATTCATGGACTATGATTGAGTCATTTAAAAATCTCTCTAGAATATGTTTTTACTAGTGCTAAGTATTATTGCTGAATCTTCTTTACAAAAGGAAGAATCCTTTAGAAGTGAATGGAAGCAGATGATCAGGTTTAAGCCTTACATATTTGTTTCTGCAGTGATTGCATCAGCAGCAGTTTTTGAATAACTACAAACTGAGTCTAGCAACAATTCTTGTCCATCATTAATGCTGTATTGATACATAGATCTAACAATTATTCCTAGCAAAACCAGTTTTCTTCCACTGTAATACAACTGCAATGCCTTGTCGGATCATTCAGTTCAGTAAAATGTTGTTACTATTCTGTATTCACTTTAAAAGATAAGCAGTGTCAAAATTAAGGTTTTACAGCAATAATTAAACTGCTAACACTCAAGCATGAATTCTAATTGAGACTTGACATAAGAGGATATACAGTAAAAGACAGAGACTTAAAAGCCCTCTTAAATATAAGAGACATAAAATCTAAATGCAAATAACAACAGCTTTACAATTAATCCCATCTTTTTTTAAAAAAAGCCAGGTTTCATTAGCTGTATGTTCTGACACATGAAGTTTTGTTTTCCTGTGTGGCTCAGCTAAGCTTGTTAAGGAAGCCATTCTCTTTCTAATCTTTCACCTAACTTTGAGTGGTATTTAAAGAATAATACATCCATCTAGATTTCCAGCCTAAAGAAATTATTTAGCAAATATGTGATAGATTGCAAATGCAATTTTTCAAGAAATGGAAAGCATAGAGCACAAATTATATGCCACAGTACTAATTAGAGACAGATATGTAATCACTTACTAATGGAACAACATTTTGTGCCAACCTTATTCATACTTCCTTCCAACTGCTGGACTCCTTGTGCCAGATATATTTCAATTTTCTTCAGGAGAGAGAGATACTAACATGTTTTCCATCCTGTTTTTAAACCCAGAAGTCTAGTGCATACTGAACTTTCTTGACATTACAGGAATTCTATCATTTTTAACAGCTTGAGGCCTTTTTATTACAATCATGTACACTTCCCTGCAGGGTTCTGGAAATCTCACAATTACATTCATTAAAAATGTCCATGATTATAGCCAAATGGATGCTTTGTAGATTCACCTTTACAGTTTCTGTTCAACAATTATTCTGAGCATAATTTTCTATTACATTCCACAAAATACCTACTTATTCATCCACAATGTCAGTTTGATATGAATTTTGACAAAGCCATTAGAATAGAAAAATACCAGAGCACATTTACTGTCAAATTTGTCAGTACCAGGCTTAATGTCTGTGGTATGACTCACTCAGATCCAACAAAATAAGCATGTATGTCCATGAAAACAAGTCTAAAAAGGTCATGCTTCAGCAGCGGTCTAAAATTAGAAGCATTACATGCCTTTTACATTAGCACCAAGAGGATCATACATAATTTTGGTACATAATTTTGGGTCCCTGGTCATACCTAGGAGTCTCTTTTTTTGACAAGCTGAGCATTCCTCTCATGACAAAACCCTGCTGTGATCCAGAGAGTCTACCAGCATTGGTACATCTCATGTCATAAATATGCTCAGGTCACACTTGCTGAATGCTGACTTCATTGACTAGGGCACACAATGACCACAATTTCTTTCTCAGACAGAAAAAGCAGGAAAGGTCAGACTTTGTGTGATCATCTTTCCATCTTATTGTTAGACTCAGTCTAGAACAGAGATTTGCACACTGCTTGTCCCACTTCCCATGAAATTTCACTTAACATCACCTTGAAGAAAGAAAGTGGAAATGAGAATGAAACTCTGATCAGACCAGTCAGAGAATCAGACCAATCCAATAGTAATTTTCTGATAAAATGGTCTCATTGGCATGATTGCAAGATATAGGGCCTAAAAACTGTGACCTAGGAGAATAAAAGGAAAAAAATGCAAAACTGTACAAATGAACTTCATAGTGCATGTCAAGGTTAAAGCATACCATATGTTCCTAAAAATATGCAGACCCAACAGGGAGTTGTAGCAATGTTTAAATAAAAAACAGTATAATAAGTAGATAATCTCTTGCAAATTTACACTATTATTTGTTAAATGATAGTCCTTTAAAAGTGATTTTGTTTTCTACTGTTTCATTCTATTATACAGAAAGAACAATGATGTAATTATTATTGTTGTAGGGCAGAAGATTTACATAGCATTTATCTCAGAGCTGTGATTTTTTGATGTATTATTTTATCAAATATCTGTTTGAAAAAATAAAAATCTTACTATGTTTCTGTCTCTGTTTAGGTTTATGTGACAAAGGGTTTCTATGCCTAGATTCTCAGAAAGGGTAATTCATATATGAAAATTCATTGGAAATTCAACTTTTGTATTAGAATGAAAATAACCAAGTAACTTGGTTTTGATGTTGCTGTTATCATTCTTACTTAAACCCTTTAGTCTTGTGATGTTAATTGCCATGGTAACTCCATTTTAAAATAATTTTTACTATTGCTTAGAATTGTTTCTTTTTTCCTCTTTCTTAAAAGTAAGATCATGTAAGTGAAAGACATGAACATTTAACTGTTTATAGATTGTTCTATTTCCCATTGACTATCTTTCTATTCCTATTGAAATTAAAAAAATAGGCAAAAGAGAGGTGTGAAAAAGGTGTGAAGCCCAAAAATAGCTGCTTGAGTCATCAACAGATTGTCTGAAATAATTCAGAAAGTTGTTTGTAGAGAATGAACTATTTTACTTAGAGCTGTAGGGATGAATTCTAGAAGAGAAAAAAATCACTCTAAACAAGTTGTGAAGATCAAGGAGGAAAAACAACACAATTTTGGGAGAGTAGGACAGCAGAGAGCTACTTCAAGAGCTAACAGCATCTCAGAGCACCCTGTCAGTGCCCATAGAAAGGTCATTCAGAAGATGAAGCCAGGTTCTTCACAGTGATGTGCAGTGGGATGACAATGGGCACAAAGAAACCAGAGGAGGTCCATACCAGATACAGGGAAACACATTTTGACCATGAGGACAGTCAAGCTGTGGATCAAGTTTCCCAAGGAAGATGTGCCATTTCCATGCCTAGAGGTCTTCAATTATATAATTATATACTTTATTATTATATAAAGTCCTGAGCAACCAGTTTTGACCTAGAAGCTAGCCCTACCTTGAGAATGAGGTTGGATACATTTTCCAACCTGAACAATTCTGGAATTTTAAAATAGTTCAAAGAAGTTTTTAAAAGGTTCTGGGGATAGGAGACAGAGAACACATGCTCCTAAAATCTAACCAATTTCTTCCCTGTAAACTGTTTACAATCAAAATGTCTGTTTTGTTTAGATATAGCAAACTGAATGATAAATTTGATGTATTTTGAGAAACAGTCTGACAGGCACTTTTGAGAAGAATGTTACCTTCTCCTCTGAGGCAGGTAACAGTAACATGAATGACAATGTTTAGTGATCTTGGGTAAGAAAGATCTGCTCCCAGAGGCTCTCTTGAGAATCTAAAAGCAGGTAGTTAATTCAGCTGATGTTAACAGGTTTTGTCAGAGTTTGGCATGGTAAAACAGCGTTGCTTAAACAGCCTTACTCCTGTAATAGTTATTCAGCTAAATTGGCTTTTCTCCCTCTGGTTGTTTCTGAGTTTAGAAACACACAGCAGACAGATGTGTGCGGTGCAGTGCACTCTGACTCCTGATCTATTTACTGGTGAGTTTCTGGGATGGATGACCCATACCAGAGACTCCTGGGTCAGCTGTTCAAAATACTGTTACACAAAAAAAGAAAAAAAAAAAAAAAAAAGACAACAATCAGCAGACTGGGTGGTTATTTGGAAGTCAGATACTGACAAAAATGAAAGGATATATTTTCCTGGGTTTCAGCTTCTTAAATGGAGGGTATTCCCTTGAAGTTCTACAGAAAGACTTGAAATATGGAGTGCTACTGCTTGACATACTGAATTTCCTACTTCCTCATTGATTTTCTAGCACAACCTTAATGCTGTGTTAGCATCATTTCTCTGTTCATTCCATCTGCTCTGAGGTCTCCCCCGCTGTTTCCTAGGAGATATACTGCCACGATGCCTGCATCTGTAAGTCAGTGGCAGATATGGGACAACAGCCACGTGGTTAGAGGCAGCATTAGTATCACCTGAACACTTGCAGGTTTCTCAGGGGATCCCACCACCCACTGTCTCTCAAAACCTGAGGGAGCTCTGGTTTTGCAGTCAGCTACTTCAGAGTGCTATGGGAATAGGATGCTGGGCTTCTCAGCTTCTTTCCACTTCTACTTGTTTCTTTCAACCTAACACCTCTATTAAAAAAAATGCTAAAAGTGGGTTATTTCTGTCCAGTCAGTCTATTTAGTGAAAACTCTAATCTTATTATCTACACATCTTTATGGGGTTTTGTTTGTTTACAATGTCAGGCTACTGACAGTTTATGTTGTGGTGATCAGGACACGCTTTTTTCATATCCTTTAAGGTATGGTCTAAGAGATGAATTTCAAAACACAATAGTAAGCATAATAAACTGGACACTGCAATTAAACATGAATGACACAGAATTTCAGGGTTACTAAATCTTGCATTAACACCTTTCCCTGCTCTTTCCATAGTAGGCACACAGAAACCTGACTATGGCTGACAAAATGCACTGTCTTACAGCATTTTAAAAAATATGTTTTAAAAATATTTTAAAATATGACACTTTCTCACAAGTGATGCAAACATCAGCAATGAACTTTTAATTATAGCCAGTATGAGATTATATTGAAAATAATTAACTTTTTTCATATGTATAAGGAATTCTATTGTTTATTTCAAATTGTATTTATCTTTGTTTACTTCACAGGAAAAACAGATATACAGGAATTGTTTCTATCAAAAAGCAAATGTGAGTTTTTTTGGCAAAACTGTGAACAAACCAGGATATTTTCTGAATGTATACAAAAAGAAAGAGAATTTATTTTAAAATCCACATAATATTAATCAGTAACTTATGGGAGGTAGATAATCTATTCATTAAATGAGATCAGAAGCATTGTAAAAGTTTATAGCTTAAATATTAAAGGTCCACATATAGAAGAAATATAGCCATTTTTCTTGATGGCAAGAAGAACATTAGGAAACATAATATAGCAAGAGTTATGATACAGTGAAGGCTACAAATCACTGATAGATATTTCTTAAAAATACCTGCCAGTCTCTTCAAAGTAAATATTTTTACTTTGAAGCAAGAGTAATCTATAAAGTAAAGCTTTTGTAGATGTCAGGGAGACTTCATAGATTTTGTGACATAATAGATATTTGAGCAATTAGGTAATAAATGAGAAGTTTTACCCTTCCTTAATTCAGGAGACTTAATTTCAGAGTTAAAACTAAATTCAGTTGTTGAAGTGTAGCAATTGCATATCATCAAGTTTAAATGTGATTGTGTGACTAACATTTAATAGTGCGAAGAAAATGAGACAGAAAGAAATACTAAAGCAAATTAATATTCTTCTCATGCACAGTATAACACCAACTATATTTAAACAAGGTACGTAATTAATTTCATAATATTTTTGTAATTTCAGTGACCTGTATTTCAAATCAGGATCTGACAGAACAGAAATCTTTTACACAGTCTGAAACATTAAGAAAGCTTTCAATAAAGTTCTGTGTTTTCAAAGGTTTAGGGAAACATAATGAAAAAACCAGAATATTTCTCAGCTGTGTCCTTCAACACAATGCACAACATGTTTTGCCAAGAAGGAACAAAGGGGTGAAGCCTTTCTGTTGACAAAAGGCTTTTTGCTATCCCAACCCAAACCTTACAAGAGAAACCATACTCCCCTCCATAACTTCCCCCATGAACTATAAAAAAAGCTGAAATGACCCATGACCTAGAACTCTGTTCTGCTGTTGGTATCCTCAGGTTACTTAAACTGGACATAAAAACCACTTTTAAAGAAGTAATATGAGAAATGGAATATACTTTGTAGTTTGAAAGAATATAAATTCCTTCTACATGTACTCAGTAAAAATTTTGTCCCTTTCTGCCAATGGGAGGTGATCTTTTTACTGAAAAAAGACAGTTGAACCAAAGAGAACTCAATTTTCAAACTCACTTAGCTTTCATTAAAAGAAGCTTTTGCGAAAACATCGGTGATATACTCAGCTTTCAAAAAGCAGAGTTAAACCTAACATTGATTTTTTTAAACCAGAAAGAAAATAACAAAAATCTGCACTTATCTAGATCAAGACACACAGGTTTATTTTCTATGTCATAGATGTCACTAAAACAAGCCACAGAAATTTCTTGGAGAATGAACAGAAGAGAAGTTAATAAAAGTAGTTTGTAAAATGTTTAATACAGATAAAGGAAACCACAGACTGCAAACAAATCAACAATATGTTGTTTGCTATAAATACCTCTTTGGTATGCTTAATTTACATACTGTTCAACTTAAAACTGGAATTCAGCTTTGATGACATTTACGAGGACTTACTCAAAAAGGAAATACAACCAAATATAGAGCTACAGACAATTTAAATTCAGAGCAAAACTAAAGCACAGAAAATAGGGATACACTTCAGCACTGTGAATATTAACATCACCATGTGGATGTTAACTAGCTGCCCCAATAATATAAGAATAGTATAAACAGAAGAAGTAGAATGGAACAGAGTAAACAAACTCAAACTTAGCATATTGTTTCTCAAATGTTCTCTGATACATTAAAAAAAAAAAAAAGAAAAGAGCTCATCTTGCCACAAAATACTTCTTCAGCCTATATTCACCAAACAATTTTTGTTGACTTGAATATTATATTGTCTTAATAAAACATTTCCAAGGTTTCTCCCAAAATTTTCAAACACTAAAAACTCACATGGTTTCACTTCCAGTAAATAATAAAATCTCAGAAATAAATCTAAAATATTTTTAATCTTAAATCACAGATCAGGTCCTGATTTCTGTCTAAAGTTTTCATTTATGGATTTAATTTTCCAGCTCAGCAAAATGAAGACATTGTTTTCTAGAGCTGCCCGTATTGCAATCTGGATGTATGGACTAAAAATCAAATACTAGCTTCTTTGGATCATATATGATCTTGAAAATGAAAAAAAAAAAATTAGAACTTGAATTCAAGTACATCTGATGCCTATACACATCATACCCAGATATGATTGCTTTTTATTTGAATAAATTTTCACTAAACAGTGGTGTTAGAAGGCCATTTTTGTTGATGGAGCATTCACAGGCCAGCCTCTTGGAGCTGTAATATATTAATGCATCAGCTGACACTGTGATAAAAATAGTTTTGATTTCTAATAAGGGGTGTCTTGCTAGACAAATGTATTTTGCCTTTGATCCATTACAGGAGCTCCCTGGCTAGAAGTTCCTGGTTGGTAGATGTATCAAAAGCAAGATGTGGACTTGAAAATAAGACAAGTGTAGCAAGAAATGTTACTTTACAGCAATTTTTCAGACTTCATATTAAAAATATAGACTTTGTGGTGTGGTTTTTTCTGTCAATTATTTCCTTTGATATCTGCATTTTTGGATATCAGAAATATGCCAGTGTAATATCTCTGTAGTTTGAGAAGTTCAGGAAGCAGAAGTGAGAGAGCTCAAAGAGATTAAGATCAATAAAAAGGAACTAGATTAAGGCATGTTTAGTTCAGAGTTCTCTGATCGAGTATCAGAGAAAGGCTACCAGCATACCTAGGAAATACGTTACCCAACACAGTTGTTCTGATGCCCTCAAATCTGATTCTACAGTGGCAATGTACACAGGAACTTGCAGCTACTGAACCATATCTATTATTGAAATACATAATAAAATAGTATATATGACTCTGTGTGTTAGTACTGAAATTCTAGTGAGGATTCATTCTGTACTCTGGTATTCTGAAGTTGCTAGCACATTGCTTTCTTTTTCCCCCTGAATAAAATCTGTGAGAGTTACATGGAAATGCAACTTTCTTCTGGAAATCCATATTTTGTACCTCCATTATTTGTACCTCCATTATTTGTACCTCCATTATTTGTACCTCTACACAGTTTCAAAACTTTAAAATCATACTAATACCTTGACTTCAATAATTTTGATACCATATGTGCTGGAAATTACTATGTTTGGTTTGGAAATGTTTTACAAAGTGCAGCTATGGACTTACACTGAATTTAAGAGAATTTAGGCATCTAAAATGGTAAGCACTTACTTGAAAAGAAGTAGTGATTAATTACAGGTGTGCTGTAGAAACAGCAGATGCTATAGCAGATGATGAACATTATTTCACTCAATATTAGAAAAAATAAGATGAGCAGTGCACTAAGTAGTTTAACACAGTGGGGAAAATATCTACTTTACAAGCACTTGCTTACTCCAAAACTTCACAGCACTCTATCACATATTGCCCAGTTAACTAACTACACACTACTTTCTATTCCAAGCAATCCTGCAATTATGGTTGATTTTAAGCAACCACTTATTGAAAGCTGCCTAGCACCACCAGGCACTGGGTAACTCCTCAAAAACACTGGCAAGCCTGCTGTTCTAGAGGAGGAGCAGAAATGACAATGATGTTCAGAGAACAGATTATTAATAAATCAGCAATACATCACTAAGTAAGGTATGCAGGATTATTACTTTCTTATAGCTACATCAGTCAGAGATCTAACAGTTCTATGGCATGTTATGATGTCTGTTCCTGCACATTTTCAAGAATCGTACTCCAACTTCTAAGCAATTTCTACTTGCCTTTTGAGTACCAGCGTGTTAATAAAAAGACAAAAACACTGTAGCGCAATCCTATTACAACTATTATAATGAACCAGAATTTGTGCTTTTGATGTTGAGCCTTTGAACTTTTTTGCTTTGAAATTTAGTTATAAAACACACAAGTCTACCACAGAGAACACAGCTTATCTAGAGGGAACAATACCAAAAGGGATTTTTGGAAGGGAAAGAAAGACCATGCAAGATGGTAAATATTTTCCCTTGTCTCTTAGTATTTTACAAAAACCACCAAGTCCTATGAGTATAGGACTAAATGGATGTAATTATTTTAAGCTAAAAACAAATAAAACAATGATATTAATCTTTAAGGGAAAATTTAATGCAATCCATCTCATACCTTGTTATGTGTCTGAGTTTGTCCAACCAGGATAAGAATATTTGATGAGATAATCGACAGGCAGAAATTGATTAGAATTATGGACCTCTCAGATCTGATGTACCTGTTAAAAAAAAATAAATAGAGGGTACAAATTTTCTAAAAGGATAACAACTAGCAAGTCACACAAGGCTTTGGTTTAGTTCTTGTGTTAAATATTGGAGATACTCTGAAAGAGAGGTGTCCCCTTTCATGTGCTCAGAAAGAGTATTAGAGAGCCATAACAATACAAACATGAAAACTACAATATTTTGATAGCTATTCCACAATTTCCTCTCAGTATCTTAATGTATTGTAAAAATAATCTACCAATGATTCTTTTGAAAGCTGCTGGCAACATGTTTCTAGCACCATACTGATAATAATGGGCTTACATGCATTCATGTCAGGAACTTCTTATGCTCTCTGCTTGTCCCTGGGAATATCCACAGCTGGCACAGACCACTCATAATTACTAACTTCAGCAAAAATATGGTGATTTGCATAAACAGAAGATTTGATCCATGATGCGTAAGTAAGATGCGGATTGGGGATGATACTATGGCAGTGAATTTTGAAACACATTATTGGGATAAGGATAACATTAATCTTGATTTCCAGTTGTATTGTAATATCTTCGTAAGACTGAATGTCACAAAATATCCAGAAGTGTACAGAAAGATTAAATTATAGCAGTGAACATCACAGGCAACCTTGCAAACTTATCATAATAATTTAAAAATATATTTAAGATGAAAAAGTCAAAAAGTCTTATCACATATTTGTTTTCACGATGGAAGTGTTCTAATTTTTCTGTATACCGCCCTTTTTATGCTACAGGACAGAAAGAGAATGATTATGGTTACAAGTGAAGTACCTCTCTGACCTCATTTTTAGAGCTGTCAACAGTAAATGTTGACTACTAAAATAAATGAAATGTAAGGGTGCTCAGCTCCTCTGAAGACCACGCCATATCTTTACATATTCTATGACCTATACTATATGCTTATCACTGGAGTTCAGTTAATATTGCTGTCTCCTCCTGAGATGTACACCTACAGCTGACTCTGAGGAAGTAATAAAAAAAGGCTGTTGAACCCACAAGAAGTGCTGAGCTTTGGACAAGGAATTAATTATAGTTCTTTCTGCTTGCATATCAAGAGATACAGCATTACATTTTTTTAGTTAGAGAGAACAACCCTAATACCACAATCCACATTCTTCCTTAAAATATAGCAAGGCTATATTCTATAGCAAGGCTATATTCTTAAGGCGAGCTCTGTGTATTTGCAAACAAGTATGAGAAGTTCACTGCCTTTGCTCACACAGAGAGCACATGGCTGCTTTCTAACTTGTTAACTATTGATTCACCTGGGCCGATTCCCATCACTGAGTGCCCATGGATTAGAAAGGATTACAAAGTGCTTGAGTAAGTACAGAGCAACAGAAGCTCACAGCATTGACCTAAGCCATAACACACAACATTTCATCTCCACTTAAAAGTTCACAGAATCATAGAATCACAGAATTGCTTGGGCTGGAAGAGAACTTAAAATCATCTAGTTACAACCCCCTGCCATGGGCAGGGACACATTCCACTGGACCAGGGTGCTCCAAACCCCATGTAAACTGACTTTGAACACTCCAGGGATGGGGCATCCACAACTTCTGCGGAAAACCGTTCCAGTGCCTCCTTACCCTCACAATAAAGAATTTCTTCCTTGTATCAAATTTGAATAATGGAGTAGACCAGTTCCACTGAGCATGACAGTATTTCTATCCAAGTGCTAAATATATCAGGAGTGCAAAAATAACACTATAATTCTTCAGATGGGAATTATATCCTGAAATACTCTCATTCTTAGTTTTGACAGACAAGAATTGATAATTTTTATAGTCTTTTATCATAACTTATGTAACTAGATATTCTTAATAATTATATATATTTCTAATCCTGAGTCTCTGTGGTACATAAGAGTGATAGAGAAATGGGTGTAAAATTATCAAGCTGCTCCTAAAAGCAAAACTCTATTGGTTAATTTTATATTACTCTAGAATTTATTGTTTCATCCCCTTGTTTATTATTACTTTAATAAGAACCAATTTTAATTTAATTTTTGAAAAAAGTTAAATACGAATCTATGTTCACTTTTTAAAAATATTTATTATTTTGCATGACTTTTTATCTTACTTTTCTGTTCTTCTGCACTAAGACATTATGCTATTTCTCATTACTTCTCAGATTAATTTACTCCATAAGGATTTATTGCACTTTTAAGTCAATATGATATTTTAATATTGTAAACTCAGGACGGAAAGCAAATCTATCACTGGAATGTACCACCACACTATTTAAGACTATTTAATTTTGTGGTCTTTATTCAAACTTATAACCAATGTGAACAAACTCAAAATCAGTTGACTGAACCTCCCTAAATGCGCCACTTCAATATTATTTTATTTATAAGTTTCATTCAAAAATGTAAATGGGAGAAAAGCAGCTAAAGGTATAGGCCAGAAGACTCACATGAAATATACCATATATCAGAATCCTGAATTTAGCACTGTGAATACCTCACCAAAAGAGCAATACCATTCCCACTGAAGTGGAGAAAGAGATGAGTGGGCAATACCATCATCAGCAGGCCAAAACAGTAAAACTGATCAATCACATCAACAAATGCATCAAAGCATGCACTACATTTTCCTTTTTTTCCCCTCACTTTCCAAACAATAGATGTGGGCTCCAATGCTCTCTTTAAACTGCAAGTCAAATAAATCTAACAATGCATTTACATTGGACTTTCTCAACCCGTTACATACCTCCATAATGCTGCATAGACAACTGCTAGAGTGATCAAGGCCAAGCAGGAAAGACCACTGCCTACTATTAAGGTCACTGAGGGTGTACCAGATGATTCCATGATCTGTAAGTTACAACAGGCAACCATGAAGAAAAAACATACTCCAGCAATTAAACCAACAAGTCAAATCAAAAAAACAAACCAAAAAGAGCAAAATTAAATGTAGACAAACTATCACAGATAGTTTCAATAATACTGGTTATGGAGACAAAATCAACTTAATTCCAAAACTGATCCCCAAATAACTCTGAGATCTGCTTAATACATTCCTCAGAGGCCCCTAAGCTTTAAAATGCCTTGTGATACTTGCATGAAAAATAAACTAGTAATATTACACTGTAACTATGATGTTAGCACAAGTTTAAATGACTCTCCAGTTAACATCAATTAAAAGATATATTTCTCTTCAGAAGTAGCAATATTTAGAATTGTGCATTAAACATACACCTTGGTTTCACTCTAATATATTGAAGATCATCCAGTAATTTGTCCCATAATTTGATTCAAGCTCGTTGCAGGATGACCAAAGTTTCTGACTTTTAATAACTTTGACTTCAATCTACTATTCTCACATGCTTAATTTCCTTGGGCCTATGGCTGCTTAGAAGGAATGGCAGGATATCTATGGCAACAGTATCACAGGTCTTCATAAAAAAAGCGACAAATACAGAATTATTTCATTTTTACTCTGTGTATTAATAAAAAATGAAAATAAATTAATGACCTTGAAAACAAACTAGCTTTCCCTGCTGTAAAGGAAACTATTATCCTCAGATATTAGGTCAGTTTTTTCCTCTGTATATATATGTGCTCATGTTGTGAAATAGACATGAGTTTTTCTAATAAATATGGAAAAAATTTAGATCTAAAAGTTTTAAAGCCTGGTTTACTTAAATGTTTTTTAAGCTTCAGGGATGTATTGTAAATTATATTTATCACAATATCTTTTGTCACCCAAATTGGATATAAGACAGATGTACTTTTAGGCCAGATCTCAGGCAGAAAGTAGTATTTTATTTCAACCACTTTTTTCCCAAATGGATTTACTTTGCTATTAAAAAGAGGCTGTTCGTATGTTCCCAAAACCAGGAAAATGAAATCATGCTTTAGCATGATAACTTCACAAATATTTGCTTTTCAGCTATTTTTACATTCAATAATATTGGGAGTGTCTGCTCATACACTTAATGTCCCCTCTTTCTCATGAAAACTTGATTATTTTTCTTCCATCATATCAAGAGACTACATAGAAAATCTGTGCTGAAAATGTCCAATGCAGATCTGCAATCTGTTTAACTACAGTATCTAGGGTTTCCTACCAAGAGCAATAACAGAGACCTGTACGTTCCCTTAATCGTTCAATACAAAAGTTTTCTACACATTTTCACCACAATTACAAGGCTTTCTTAAAAAAAAAAAAAAAAATTATAGAGTTCGAGAGCATGCAAATTTCACCAGGATTTAGTTGTATCACAGAAACTGGGATTCATTTATCTGAGACACTGTAGACACCAGGAGACTAACATTTGACTACCTGCAATATTAAACAATTCCTCAATGCAACGTCTGCAATATACCTGAGAGGAAAGCTGGACCAGCTCCCCCCTCCCCCCGCAGTCCCCCCCGCATTCCCTTTTGCATTAAAACTGGATTTTTCCCCCCCTCTTTGTTACTTACTATTTCTCTAGGTTGCTGAGCCAAAATGGCGAAGGTAGAGAGACGATCACATAAGCATTTCGTATGGGATGCATCGGTAAGCACAGTTTTACATCCCTGGGTGGACCAGGTTCCCAAAGAGTCGTTCCTGCAAAGGAGAGAGAGAGGAGGGGGTGGGGGAAATGGGGGTGATTACGCCTGACGGCCGGTTCCGTGCGGAGACAATGCAGCGGGACGGCGAGCGGCGCGCCCGGCGTGCCGGGACAGCGCCGGGGACCGGGACTTGTTGTGGGGCCGGGCCGGGCAGGGCCGGGCAGGGCAGGGCTGGCAGGGCTGGGCTGGCAGGGCAGGGCAGGGCCGGGCAGGGCAGGGCCGGGCAGAGCACGGCAGGGCGGAGGGAGCGCAGCGGAGGGAGCGGAGCTGTCCGGGCGGCGGTGCTGAGCGCCGGGCGCTGCTGCGCGGAGCCCCGCCAGCCGCGGCAGCAGCCGCCCCCTGCGCTGCCAGCCACCTCCGAGCCTCACCAGAGCACTGCGAAAAACTCATCGGGGGAAGAGGGGGAGGCTTTGTTTCTCTCCCTCTCTCTCTCTCTCTCTTTTTTTATTTTTTTTTTTTTTTTCCCCCTACCGGCTCTGTTTCTGCCCTTTTGTGAGAAATGTGATGTTCTGTAGTTGCGGTGTCTTTTTTGGTCCCTTTCTTTCTCCGCTCCCCACCCCCCCTTTCGTGTGTGTGGCTAGGTTAAAAGCATGTGGTTCTCAAACGTCTGTCTGGGTTATGCCAGTTGGACCGGGAGATGCCGGATCTTCTGTTCTGACTGCTATTTTTGCTGAGGATTTGGGATTTTTCTTTTTTTTTTTTTTTTTGGTTGTTGTTTTTAGCTAGCAGCCTTAGAAATTTCACCCTGGAAACGGCAGCATCAGATGCCTCCAACTCCTGCCTTAGCTCCAGCAGAGGGGTGGATTTCAGTACAGCAGCACACATCACCAAAGAGACACACGAGTTCGCCCTCCAGACATCACTCAGTCAACTCGCCTTTCCCTGGCTCCCTCCCCCTTCTCGGTTCTTTTTCGTGGGGTGGCAGCACCAAGCTAACCCCAAGCCAAAGCATTCGTTTGGTGGCACCTCTCACCAACCACCCCTAAACAAAACACGATGATTAACACAGCCCCCGAATTCAATTAGACATTCAATATGCTAATGCGAGGTCTGAAACCCACCCCAGCAGAACAATAAAAATGGTATCAACCCACGTTTTCTTTGTGCAAGCAAGGAGAAGGAGAGGGAGAGACAAAAAATCATATCTCCTGTTTCCTGAACTGCAGTGGGGAGGGGGAAATATTTTCTACAGGAAAAAGGGGTTGTTTTCAACTAAAGCAAGAATATTATCTTTACATGTGTTATATTTAGAGAACAACTGGGTTTCTTTCATCTTTTTTCCTCTCCTTTCATGTCCAAGGAGGAACTGCAGTGACTCTGCTGCCAGCAGCAGCATGTGTGCTGTCAATTTCTGTCCATTTCACCTCAGGTCACTAAATGACTTACAAAAAAAAAAAAAAAAAAAAAAAAAAAAAGAGAAAAACGAAGGTCGAAGAAACAAGAAGGGGGAATAAAAATTTCCAGACCCTGTGACCACCCTTGTTTCACCTCCTCTGCCTTGACAACACACCTCTGTAAGTGATTCTATATGCCAGGGCCCTCATGCAAAGGCAATTTATTATCCCAAGCCTGCTCTCAGAGTGCAGTTCACCCCAGGCCACCTCAGCATTTTGTGCCACTAGTTTTTGAACACACCAGATGTAACCCTTACACACTATTGTCTTCGCAACAGAATCCTGTAATAAACAAAACAAATAGCGACTGAGGGAAACAACTGAGAGAAAATCACCAATTCTTCAAGCCACTAAAGCAGTTTATTAGCTTTCCCTTGCAAATTGTGTCTTTCAGAGAGCCACAGGCTAAATCAAGATCCACTTTGAAAAATAGAGTTACATATTTTAAACTCAGAAGCATTATCTTCTGGAAAACTTAAACAATTTATTTTATAAGCTTTCTTGTCTCTTCTCTTGTTGTGACACACAGTTAAGGCCAAATGAAATGCGTTTATTTTTGCTGATTAAATATTAAGGATTGATAGCTTAAGAGAAATTGACATATTTAAAAACAAAAGGATGGTATTATTCATCCTCAGAATAAGATTTAATAAATTGAATTCACCCTATGCTGAAAAGCATTGGATGCACAATGCATCCAGTCAGCACTAAATCCTTGCAGATGGTGTCCAGTGCACAACAGTTAAACAAGTTCTAATTATAAAATCACAGACACCAGTTTAGTTTAAAACAAAGCATCTGTTATAACTGTAATTATATTTAAAGTACTATAAATCATGGGCAGTCCAGCAGGTTTACACTGGCTCATTCAGTTCTTCAAGTCACTTGCACAAATACAAATTTCCAGTCACAGAGTAACTGAGCCACAAATACAATACAGATTTTGCAAAAAAATTTCAATACTACTGAAAATTTTGTAGAATTTTCAAAAGCAGTCTGAAATGAGCAAAGCAGTCTAACTGGATTCCAAAAT
Organism: Oenanthe melanoleuca; assembly: GCF_029582105.1. Classification (NCBI taxonomy): domain Eukaryota; kingdom Metazoa; phylum Chordata; class Aves; order Passeriformes; family Muscicapidae; genus Oenanthe; species Oenanthe melanoleuca. Next base: position 27,024,482 of record NC_079336.1, on the reverse strand, counting down.
AAGACATCATGGCAGGAGCAAAGTCAGTCTAATATGGACACTTTACATCTTATTGTTCATTTTTTCAGTGATACACTTCAATTCCTTGCTTCACAGCATTATGTTTTTATATGTTGCAGATCAAAATTCATTAAATAAGTTCCTTCCCTCTCTTCTAATCAGTGCAGTTAAAAAGAAAAAAAAGCCTTGTTAATAAATATATTTGTAGTCAGTTGAAATTACAGAAACTACAGAGAATGTTACACTAAGTCCATGAAGGAGCCTGAGTAATGAGCAGGACCAGAAGAAAAGTGTAACTGCAATTTGTTGCATGAGGCTTATGCCAGCAGAACAGCAAATGCATGTTTACTAATTCCCTCAGAGATGCTGGTAATTTTGACTTGTTGACATATAGTAACTATTTGGTTTTAGGTATCAGTAAATAAACAATGGAATTAAAAGGGATACATTGCATTTAGTACATCTCAATGCAACACTTTTTATTAAGTACTCCTTCTATGATGTGTCCTTCTTGTAATGCAACTCTTCTGGTCTAGCCAGAATCTATCTCATACTTAGAAGCTTCATTTCTTTTTGGTGTGATTTTCTTTGACTATGTGTCTAACATTTAGGGTTATCATATGAATATGCAAAAGGGCACCTATTATTCCTGTGGATCTTTCTTGTTATGCAGAAAGCTATAAAGGAGTGACAGGTACTATTAACACATGTTCTATTTATATCAAGGGAAATTATTGAATTGAAAGTATCTAGCAAATATAGATGTAGGTTCATGCCCATTATTGGCAATTTTTGTACTCTTCTACTGAGTTACAGATGATTTAATCAACCTGGCAGAACTCCCATGATAGAAGCAAAGGAATTCCCAAGAAGCATAGATTCACCATTGCAGATCTTGTGTCATCCTGCAGATGAGGCAGGGAAAAAAGCTGGGGAATCAGGGAAATACAGGGGAAAAAGTTTAGGATGTAATTTGGGCCACAGATCCATGGCTAATATGGCACATGGACCAAGAAAACCCTCAGCTCCAAAATTTATCTGTAAGTCTGCCCTTCTCCAAGTAGTCTTGCAGCTACTGGAATGAGGGAGTGTCTTTTCAGTACCCTTTCAGAGCTTAAGGTGAACTTCCTAGTTCTATGCAACAAAAACCATGGCCAAATGTTATATAGAAAATTATTTTAATAGTGTATTATATAGAAGGAAAAAAATTTGAGTTTTACTCACATAATGTATAACACAATATTGCATAATTATGCTCACTACTGAAAAAAATTATATTAGTATATCTCAGATATCAAAGTGGAAATGTAGTTTATAAGACAGGGCAATCTCCATAAAACAAAAAGTTCACTCATGACACAACTGCCTATCTGACAATGACAGTCAGGCCACATTTTATATTCTAGCTATTGTTTCCCTTATTTTACAGTATTTGTCTTGGTCTCATGACATAGTTAACTACTTACTTTTTTTTTTTAATAATTATTAGTATACATCTTTACTAATTGCACTGGTTTGTTTACTTTAACTTCCTGATATATAAAAATCAGTTCTGATTTTGTTATCAGACACACTCACTTAATAAAGGACTTTACATCATACCATACACTATCTATTAGTGTATTTTGAAGAAATGTTTTTCAAATGAAAGATTTTATTTTTTTATGGAGATTCTATGAGATAAAGGAAGCTAATATCACCTAAACAAACACTTGTTCCTCAGACTAGTGATCCAAGCAGTTGCCTGGGTTTTGATCATAATAAACAAAGAGTTAACATCTTGCTATACATCTACAATGGCAGCCTACCCTAGTAACCTCTTTGCTGATTGATAACTGTGGCTAAATTAGGATAAGAAAGCTTTTTGTTATACTACTTAAATAACAGCAAGAAACTGTTCTTTAAGTATTTAACTACAGCTTTGTAGAAAGCAAACTACACAGAATTTAAGGAATTATTATTTCTGCTGAGATGATTTTAATTCTTCTTAATTCTTGTGTATGTACATCTACTTTTTTTTTTTCTGTTCAACTAGAAGCTGTTTTTCCTTTAGAAGAGAGTCTGGTATTCCAATTCCATTCTCAGCAAAGAATTACATTCAACAATAAGAAGCCCATGGAAAATGCAAACATCAGAATTTTTAAGCTAGCAAAAGGCAAGAGAAAAGCTCATAGCCCTTATGAATAGCAGGTTATAAATATCACTGTGCCTGTTCTGATGTGCTAGCTGGCACATTAGTGAAGATAAAGTCCTTCCCACACCTGCTTGCTTCTTTACACCCGGACCTAAAATCCCAGGGAAGTCATAGGGAAGGCTCAGCTGCAGGAGTCTCCTTTCAGTTGTGCATGTTCATACATCTGAGACATGACCTAACTCTTAGCATGCACAATTTTTCTGTGATCAGTCTGACTCCTATCAGCAGTGTATGGCAAAACCTGGTTTATTGCCACAGTCTTTCCTAAAGTAAAAAAAAAAAAAAAAAGTAATATAAAGGGAAAAGTGAAAAAAAATAGGACAAAGAAAATGTGGATATGAACACACTTTCCTTAATAATTGTGAATTGTGGTTCTAAAAAGTATTGTTTAGCCTGAAATTGTTAATACAATTAACATTATGTCATTATCACTTCGGGTTTTCTTTCCCCTCACAGAATTTTTTAAAAAATGACCGAAATTGTGGAAAATATTTAAAAAAAAAAAAAAATTGACAAAAACCCAACTGCCTTAAGACTACATGTCTAAAATACTGTAAATGTCCCAATAATTATGTCTGCATTTGTGTGGTATCAGAAGAATGAACTGGGTGATGAATATCTTGCAATTGGATTTCCTACCAGAATGCTATAGGGAATTCTTTTTCCCAAAGACTAAGGCCACTTTTCCAATTCAGACATTGAATTGTTAAATTGTTCTCAAAGACATACTTGTGAATATCTCCTTTGTCAAAAAAACCAGAAATCTTTGAAAATTCAATTTTCTCACTGCTCTTTATATTAAAAGTAAATCCTATATAAATAATTGTTTTGTAAAACAAATGTGCATCTGGGCTGAAAACCAAGTTTGATTTTAATATGATTTAAACTAGAGATATTAAACCCTAAAAAGTAGGATTTGTAACAGAACCACTGTAATTATAAGCATACATTGTTAAATTAACTTTCTAATAATGTACAACTTAAAGTTCCATTGGCTTGGTTATGTTTGGCTACTATAAATAAATTATTAATCAAAGGGAGAGTTATGGAAGTCAGTATTAATGCTTGTGGTAATATTTTATTAATTCCTATATTCCCCTGTCCATACAGTTTAGGGCATGATCTAGCACATGGTATATTTGAACTGTGCTGTAATCAACAGTTGCTCTTCTAATAGCATACTGCAAGAGTATCAATGTGTAAAATGAAAAGAATTTCTAAATAAATTATATGACAAAACCGGGATGAAACAAATACTAGAAGTTTCCTGCCTCCTACTGCATAATTCTTGATTAGTGGTCCTCTGTACTACTCATGCTACACAGACTTATCATTATTTGAATTATGAGATTCATTCATGTTTTTGAACACTGGATAAATGACAATCCTCCAGTTCTGTGTCCTAACAAGCCTAGTGGATTGCATTTGAACAGGACCATTTGCCCCCTTCCTCAAAATTATAGAGGAAATCTAAGAAGATGAGTATCTGTGCATCAAAATCTTGGAGGGACACCAATTACTTTCTGTGGCCTTATCTATGTCTGACTCTGCTGATGGTCTCAGAGAAAGTACAACTGAAGTACTGGGCATTCCCCCAGTGTACACACTGCCAAAGGATGTTGGTATCCATTTAGAATTTTTGAGAGCTATTTCCTCATGGATCTTCAGAATGACTGGTGCAGACAAGAGGCTCTACTTCCGTTCCAGGTTACCTTGTCCCTTCCTATCTTGTCTAGGAAATCTTGTCAAGTTCTTAGAAATTATGCAAAGCAAGGACCTTACCAAACTCAACCAGAATTATTGTGCCAAATTGACTATACTATTTGTGAATCTGTGTTCATCAAAGTTCCTATTGCACTTGATCAGACATAGCGTTTTAACAATAAACCACATTATTTGTGAATCTGTGTTCATTGAAGTTCTTATTGACCTTGACCAGATTTATAGTGTTGAACTGGTTAACCACACAATTGTTGAATCTGCAATTGAGAATGACACCCACAGTAGTGGTGCATCTGACATCTCATTGAATGCGATCAGACTTACAGTGCTGAATTGTTTACAATCAGAAATTAAGCTGCACCCAGCTTAGATCTCTGAGGACTAACTGAAAAGCAAAAGGGTTCATTTTCAACCCAATTTCTATATTCTTAATGTAACACACTCCTCACAAAATCAGTAAAATCTTTCATGTTCTTTTGTTTAGATTATAAATATGTATGTAGCTTTATGATGAGCAAAGGAAAATTTGTCATGTCGTGTTTTCCAACTGATCAACCTACAAAATCTTTCATACTATACTATAATGCACATGGACTCCTAGCAAAAAGGAACTTTGTACATTGTCTATGGCCAGACGCTGGGAAAGATTAGGGGCTCAGAAGTTTATCCTGGTAATTAAGAATGTCAACACCTGGTATCTATTTTTACTGTTTCTTCCGAAAGATAAGCAATAAAGAACCGTATCATTAGTTCAAGTTTGAAGGCCAGCATGACCAGCAGGGAGAGGAAGAGGTGTGAAACAACTGAGAGGAAAAGAAGAGACTGGGCTTCCATCACTGTTACTATTACAACATCCTACGCTATCCTACACTATATGGGAGACAAAACTAAAACCACTACATGTCCAACCTCACAAAGCATGCTTTGGATCAGGCTCCACAGATACTGATTGTACTGTAGGAAAAAAGTTAAGATACATAATAAAAATGGCAGAAGCAAATATGTTAAGTGATCAGACAGCGAAATGATGCTCACTGCTGTGGTGATGCATGTGAGAGCTGAGCTCTCCCTTGGAGTTAGATGTTTACACACTACCTTTCAAAATCTGCAGTTAGGTTCACCTCAAAGATGGACAGTCTCCATAGCTCAATGTTTAATTGAGTTCTGTTCAATTTCATGCTGTTTTTGAGGGGTGTTGAATAGACAAAAATTTGCAGCAGATGACCTAATCCCAACCTACAGCATATTCTGGAGTAAGAGTACCCTTACCCCTTCTTGTTGAAGCACAATTATGCATTGGGCCAGAAGGTAAAGCAAAGCATGGACTTTGTAGCCATTGTGGAAAGAGACAGGGTTTGGCATCTGCATTCCAGTTCCTGCCCCATCTAATGTTATTTAGTCTGCAGACTGAGCATTCAAACTTCAGTATTAAATGTTCCCTGAAGATCCTCAGGTTTCATATTTGCTCCTTCATATCTTAGCTGTATGACTAAGAACCCTCATTGCTGTCAGCCTCTCCTCCCCTGTATCTTGTGATACCACCTGCTGCTCTTACACAATCCTACTGTGTATCCTACAACTGTTACCCATGGGTTCTCTGAAGAACATGCTGTGGGCTATGGAAATTGGAGATAAATTATTGCCCTAGTGTACAATTGTAAAGAAAGAAGTAAAGACCTTTTTCTCTCTCCTCACATTTCAAAAACAAACTTAAGTGAGATTGAGATAAAACAACCAACCAATCAAAAAATAGGACATAGTTACAAATGTTTATAAGGAAAAAAAAGAAAGAAAACTGACATTTGATCTACTGACATGGAGATCATGTCTCCCCTTTTATCCAGACGTTAGTCTGCAAGATTTCTTAAGAATTCAGTTTGAAAAGAGTTTTATTTTCTCTATGTGTCAGGCCTCAGGTTATGTCCTTTTTCTTGTGTAAGACACTTGCTTTTTATAACCAATCTTTTTTTTTTTTAAGTCCTTCCCAGAAGCCTAAACAGATCTAATCTGCTTTTCTTCAAATGCATTGATTTCTTTCTTATTTGGGAGATTATCTGACCACCCCTTTTAATTAAAATACACATTCTTTTTCTTCCTTAGAGATGTTACTTTTTGAGATCAGATGTTATCTTTTGTACCTGACTGGCCAATTAACAACAGTTTCAATAAGAGTAAATCCTTATCTCCCTATTCTCTCTTTGGTGAGTTAGCATGCATCCTGACTGAATCTGCACCAAATCTGTTACTGGTTATCAGGTTGCACATTAAAAACACATTTGATACAAATACCTCAGTAGGAAAAAGGCATATAGCTTGCTATTGGCTCCTGACTGAGATTGGACACATAGTAATAAGCCAGTTTGTGGTGACAAGGGGTTCCAGGGACTGATGCTTTACATCTTAAGTTAGGTATTTTCTCTTCAGCAAAAACCTTACCTACAGAATGTAAAACAGTAGTCTTTCCCTTTCAGATAATCATTAGTTATAATAGGAAAGAATAGGATTCCTGGTGAATAGAGGGAATTACAGTAGCCTCCTTACTCCAAAATGCCCTACAGCCTAAAGAATTCATCCTTATTGCGTGGAGATTTCATTCTTCCAGCACAGAGATTCAGTCCTCTTGAAAAGATTCTGAATCTTGCAATGAAGGGACCCCCACCTTGGGTCTCTCCTACCTTGGGTGAGCTTTCTAACTACTGAACTATCAGACAAAACCCCTACAGTACAGGGCTTCATATATGTGCTCTCCATGTTTTATGCATCAGCCAATTCACTGTTAAGTAAAGGCCACAGTCAAGACTGACAGAGATAACCTGCTTAAACACCTTGATGAGAGTTGATGCTAAAGGTTCTTCTGAGCATGCTAGAAGAAAGACTTGATGGCCAAAACAGCTTAACATAAAACTCAAAAGAACCTCTGGATTTTAGATTCTCCAGTTTTACAGCAGCTGAGGAGGAGGTCTGGCAAAGCCCATTATGGATTGAGTTGTGGGTATCTCCCTATCTCATGTAATAACTGAAACTTCATTAAAATGGGACAATGCAACAAATCTGAGCAAGCAGTTGAGATGCACTGACTTTGTATACACCCCTCTAGGAGCAAATGTAATGCAATTAAACACAAAGCTTTTTATAGTTTTTATGATCTGGTTAAAAAGCAAAACTAAACAATCCAGATGTTGCTAAGCTGGTAGATGTAAGATATATATTGAAAACTCTATAATTCACAGGGCTAACTTCTATATCACTATTTGTCCTAACAATTTTCTTTCTTATTTTAAGATGTGGAAAAATCACTGTCAATTGAGTCAAACAAAGTCAAGTACGTATTTAGGAAATGGAAGTTCTCTTGTTAAAAGAAAAAGAAAATACAAGAGACACCTCCTTAGTGCATTTTTTAGCCTCTTCTAAGTTTCTCTTAGTATTTGGATTCTTGTCTTTCAGTCAGGTTGATAACCTTGGGACTTATTAATGTGTCTGCTCAGCTTCCAAACTGAAAATGGTTTGAATGTAGCCTCTTTGGACTCCAGCCATGTGAGGTACTGCTCACCTGAATCTTCCTGAGTGTTTATATGTACTGACTACCCAGAAAGGTAAATTACAGCTAACCAATTTGTTTTTACACCTCTTCACACCTGTGTAATGGTAGCATTGCCTAAAGAACAGCCAGCTGCTGGTGATTATCTCTGGAGGCAACACCTTAAGTGTTTCACTGGCTAGGAGTGCATGGAAGAAGGATAGGTGCAGCAGCACACTGCACAAAACACACAAGCAGATGCTGGGGAAAGAGTGATGGTCTGCACTGTGCCATGTCTGAACAGCCAGCTTCATGTACGAGGGATTGTGGCCATTCAACAGTTTGCAGAGGAGGCCACTGTGGTCCTCAAGGCCCACAGCTGGGTTCTGTGGACTTGCTTCAAATTTAATCTGCACATGTACAATATATTTGATGCATTCACAATGCAACAGACAATTTGCATTTGTAGTAACAATTATATATCTAGAAGTCCCAGAAAAATTTACTGCACTGAACAATACAGGATTTAAGTCCTCTTACTCCTCTGGTAAATCCATTTCAGCTAGTCACATGCCAGCTAGAATGTTTAGACAAATGTGACTGCTGGCATTAAAAACTGAATAAATTGTTTAAGAGATTGGACAAGTGCTTTTTTTTTCCCAGTCTAAAAAAAGGGGGTGGAGGAGGTGTTGAGGAGTATGTGACTTAAGTAGGTGCCAAAAAAGTGCCTGTCTGAACAAATGAGTAAAGATTACTAGCCTATCCACTTTTATCTCCTCAGAAATTTTTTGTTTGTGTGTGTCTTCCTGATGGGAAACACCACCAATACTCTACAGGTACAAGAGTTGTAACAATGGCACTGTCTTCTGTTCACTGACAAAGTTGGTATAGTCTTCAGCCTTCAGATATGGTGGAAAAGGACTGAAAAAAGTGTCCTACAATAATTAATGTTTGTACACTACCGATTATGTAGCTTTCATAGCCTTTCTGAAAGCCTTGAAACAGACAGACAGTGTCATCCTGAATCTCAACATAAAGCAGAGATCAGCTCTAGGACTGAAAGCCAAAACTAAAATATGAAGGTAAATTACTTCTAGATTCAAAAGAAATACAGTGCTATACTTATTTCCTTGTCTCTCCACATAGAGGTAGAGATGCTTGCAGCACTTTTGATGTTTATGACACTGTATCACTTAGGATATTGAAAGTGTATCTAAATATGTATCTAAAACATATACAGTAAAATTACTCAGATAATGTTGCAGCTTTTTGCTGTTATTGGTATGAAAGGCATATCTCATGATGTCTGTCTGTCTATGGTGTGTCACACAGATGTGGCATGTTTTTGTTGAAAACTCCAAATCTGAAATGCCTTTCCCTTCAGTCAGACATAATATTGCAAAGAGAAACCGCTACACAGCCTTCTTACATTTTGAAGTAATTTAAATTCTGTTATGTTCTCACGCTACTTGATGTTTTAAAAGTACAATAAATAAATAATACAATTCATTTGGATTACACTACTTGATCTGAATTATACACTGACTACATAGTACATGAAGCTTACTAGCTAGAACATATATCCTAGAAATTACATAATGAGAGCAGTTGCAATTATTATCTGTGCATGTATAGTATTCAGGGAATGTCATGAATCCACTTCATGTCAGTGCACACTCTATATTGATTGGACCTGTCAACTTCAATGGAATATCCTCAGTATAACTTACATCAGAACCTGGCACTATATTTTGATCTCTCAGACAGCTAAATGATATCTAAAATTACATATAAGCAAACATCTTTCTATTGACTATGCACTGGAGAAAACTCATGCATATATTTTAATCCAAAGATGCTGGAGCATGTCAAGAGCATGATGTGTTCTTCAGTTATATTAGTTTTCGGCAGAGGTTTGGAAATAGCGAAACAGAAAATATGACAACGCCGCTCTAAAAAAGTCTTTGGTATGCCCACATTTTGATTGCAGTATGCAGTTCTGATCTCTTCCTAGCTTTAACAGATCTAATGGAACTAGAGGGATCTCTGGAGACCATGGGACAGCTTCTATAAGGTAAGTCCCTCCAGTCTGGGTAGGAGGTAGTCGAGGGAGCTCTGATAATGTCTCTAAGAGTGCCATGGTAAAAGTGAACCAGAAATGATTGTTATTCCTTGTAATATATGATCTAAAGGCATTAAATGAAGTTATTAGGTTGTATATTTAAAACAAACAATAGAAGGCTTTTTTTTTTTCCGACAGGGCATAGTTAAATGATGGAAATTGTCACTGCAGGAGGTTATAAATGACAGAAGATTATGTGAATTGAAAGAGCGATTAAATAAACTCAAAGGCAAAAAATCTTTTAAAGCTACAGCACACAAAGATAAATGATCTGCCTATACATTCCAAGCCTATTGGAATTTTGGATGCATACCAGGCAGATCACTGCTAAATAAGTACCTTGCTATTAAGTACTCTTCTAGGCATTTGTTAACAGACTCTGCAGCAGGCAGGATGCTGGGGCTAGACTAATCTTTTGCCTGTTCAGCCCAGTTTAAGCTTAAATTATTATTCCTGGCTTAAAGGATTTGCTTTCAAATGAATCACATTTCAGTTTGCTGCTTGTTTCACATTGCATGTAAGTCTCTGAAGTGAGCATCTTCACTGATGGCACAAATGGCAGGGATGCTCTCTGGTGCAGTGCTCAATGGGGTTTCCCAAAGCAGGGGAATATCAGGGGAGCTAAGAGAGCAGCCAGGAGTCCACAGCTTGCGTGGCCGTGGCTGACAGAAGCAGCAGTGGGCAAGGGCCCCCACTAACCCTAACCCCCCCACCCCAATAAAAGAATCTCTCAGGGAGCACTACCAGGGCATGGCATGGCAGTTTGTGCAGGGTATGCAGGAAGGTGCAGAAGCCCTGAAAGCTCAACCAGGAAGCAGTGGCATCTATCTGGCAGAAAGCTACAGCCTCTCTAAGCTCTAAACCTAGCATGACTGATGCAGCCAGCCACAGTGCTCCAGGGGGAACATGCTGACACTCAGGAGTCAGCTGCAGGCTGTGCTCTGCAGAAGGGAGGAGTGAGCACACCCCTCAGGAGGTGCACCCAGGGAGAGGAACTCCTCTGATTACTGACAGAGTGTGAAAGACAGAGAATCACCACTGGAATTTCACCCTACTTTCCCTGTGACAGGCCTGTCAGGCAGACAGGATGCATGATATGGAGGATTCCCTGTCCACTTTCATCCTGGCTGGACAAACAAGTCCCTGCCTAGAACAGCAGGCACATTTTCTCTGTGACTTTGCAGATGCCCCAGCCTAACAGTGTGAGGCTTTGCATGTGGAACTGAACAACAGCAATGTTTGTGTAGCTTGGAAGTGTCACCAAAGTCCCAAAAGAAAAAGGAGTCTAGAAGACCATTCTTCAAGAAGGAAATCTCAAAGGTGCAGGAGCAGGCCATTACCATATGCCAAAAGACAAACTGGAAGAAAAGACTGCTCCATTTGAACAAAGAGCTTTGGCTGGAACTCAGGGTAAGAAAGGGAGTGTATCACCTTTGAAAGAAGGGGTGGGTGACTCAGGAAGTCTACAAGGATGTCATGAGGTTGTATAAGGAGCAAACTAGAAGGGCCAAAGCCCAAGTTGAACTTAATCTAAAAAGACTTAACAGTCTTTTTACTGTTGTAAAAGACAACTAAAAGCTACATCAGCAACAGACAGAATCCACTAAAGCATACTGAGGGAGCCAGTGAAAGTGTTCACTAATACACTTACAATTATTTACCAGCATTCCTGGATAACCAGGGCAATGTCAACAGACTGAAAGTTGGCAAATGTTATTTCCAGCTACAAGGTGGACCAGAAGGAGGATGCAGTGAACTACAGGCCTGTTAGCATGGCCTTGATGCTGAGGAAGGTCATGGAGCAAATAGATCATCCTGAGGCCATCACACAGCAGGTACAGAGCAACCAGAGGATGAGGCCCAGCCAACATGGGTTAGAAAAGTCAAGTCCTGCCTAACCAACCTGGTCGTCTGCAACCAGGGCATCTGCCTAGTGGATGAGGGAAAGGCTATGGATGTACTTTTACAGGACATTAGTAAAGCCTTTGACACTGTCTCCCACAGGACTGTCTTGAAAAAATTAACTATTTATGGCTTGGATACATAAAAATTGGATGGCTGGGCCCAGAAAGTGGTGGTCAATGGAGTCAAATCCTGTTTGCAGATGGTCACTAGTGGTGTTTCTCAGCTCTCAGTATTGGGGCTAATTCTGTTTAAGATCTTTATCAGTATTCTGGTTGAGGGAATTGAACTCAATTAGTTCAGAGATGACACCAGTTTGGGTGGGAGTGTTGATCTGCTGTAGGGTGGGAAGGCTGTGCAGAGAGATCTTGACAGACTGAATCGATTGGCTGAGGATGACAGTATGAGGTTCAACAAGATAAAATTCCAGATCCTGCACTTCAGTTACACCAACCCCATGCAGCGCTATAAGCTTGGGGTAGAGTGACTGGAAAGATTCTCAGCAGCTGAACATGAACCAGCAGAGTGCCCTGGTGGCCAAGAAGGCCAATGGCATCCTGGCCTGTATCAGCAATGGTGTGGCCAGCAGGAGCAGGCAGGGATTGTCCCTCGGCACTGGTGAGGCCAGACCACGAATCCTGTGTCTAGTTCTTGGCCCCTCACTACCAGAAGGACATTGAAGTGATGGAATGGGTCCACAGAAGGGCAACAAGGCTCATGAGGAGTGTGGAGCACAAGTCCTGTGAGGAGTGGCTGAGGGAGCTGCAGTTGTTTAGCCTGGAAAAAGGAGCTGCTCTCTACAACTCCCTGAAAGGAAGGTGTCATGAAGTGGGAGTCAGTTTCTTTTCCCAGCCAGTGACAGGACAAGAGGAAATGGCTTGGATTTGCATCAGGGGAGGTTCAGATTTGACAGTAGGAAAGATTAGGGTAGTTGAGCAGTGCAATAGGATGCCCAACGAAGTAACAGACTCACCCTTCCTGGAGTTATTTAAAAGACTTTTAGATGTGGCATTTAGGGACATGGTATAATGGTGGACTTGGCAGTGATGGCTTGATAGTTGAATGTGATGATTTTAGAGGTCCTTTCCAGCCTTACTAATTCTATGATTGTATGATTCTATAAGCATATTAAACCCAAAATATAGTGCTGAGACAGCAGTATCTTAGCTGTGTCTCAATATAAAGTTGAGGTGCCATTACATCCTAAACTTACAAATTTAATTTCTTGGCAAACATAAGTGGACATTGAACAGAATTTAATCTTTATTGCTTTGAATTAATGTTTTATCTCCTATAAGAGAGAATATCTTACGTCCTTAAATTTATAGTGTAGACTTGGTACACTCACATCCTGAAATGTATTACAGTATTCTATTGAGATATGTATTTGTATGCATATATACATAAGAAATACATAATAGATGCTGCAGTAGAGATATTTGTTATTCTATCTCGTCCAATTTCAATATACTTCATAAGATCTACTTTTAAGATTACACTATTGATGGCTTCACACTTTTTTTTCTGTGCATGAGCTTAACTGTTAAGCACTTATAAAAATACTTGCTGCTTTTCTTCACAGCGCTGCCTTTTTCTCTACAAAATTGCACCTCCTGACCCTTAGAATGGTCAAGTTTTAATCCCAAGCCAGTAACATCGACTCTGTATTTAAAAATGTCACTGCTTTTAAGTCCAAGACCTACTAGTCCTGCAGGGCTAGAGGCAATACCTTGCAAAAGGAAAAATCCTTAGCTTTGCAATTGGACTCTCAGACCTTGCCTCTAACCCTGCAGGCCTGTCAGCTATCAAACTTTGAAGTCATGACATTTTAAAGAAAATGTACAGAGGAGTTATTTTATAGGAACAGAATACCATTTTTAACTTACTTCAGAAAATTTTTATTGCTCTTTCTTGCCCTATGCCTTCAATGAGTAAGATATCTAGTTTTACAGGTGGGTGCATATGAAAATAGCACTTGTAAATGCTGTAAAGATTAACTTGGGCTAAAGGTTATATGATAGAAACTCATGCAAATATGTTAGCACTTTTGGAAAAATGGAGGAATGAAACACTCCCTCAAGGACAGAAATACAGAAACAATGACCTCAGCTGTAACTTCTCTTGTGTTTTAATGTCTAATATATTTTTATCTTTCAAGTAATCTAACATTAAAACTAATTAAAATGATCGCAGAATTAGTTGAATTAAACTATCCTTCATTTTCAATATATTAATAATTACTACTATGTACTACAATGCAAACAGTAATTTCCTGCAGTTTCCTGTAACAGAATTATAAGAATACTAGTACTAGTACTTCTTGGTGAGAATTTTGAAAAATTCTGCTTCAGAAAAATATTAATTCAATCACTTTAAAACGTCAAGTATTTGACAGCTCCATTTTTCTATGTTTCACAAATTTCCAGTTTTTAACTCAGTTGACTATATAAAAAAATAAAATTACTAGATTTTAAACAGAATTAATTCCACTTCTACCAAAATTACCATTTTCAAAGTCTGGGCTGTTTTTCATTTCATCAATTTTAACCCTGGAATAACTTTCTGTGAGTAAAATTCAGATTTTTAGTGTAGGAAATCAAAAATGTCATAATCCATTGCTTCTCTGAGACCATGGATCAGCATAATATTTAAATATGTCTACAAATTCACATACCAGTGATTTCAGCAGATTTGCACATATAGTCAAAAGTATTAATATGGTCAAGTATCATGTGAAATCACAGCTATTTCCAGAATCACAAAATATAAATGCATTAAAATTCAAAACTAAGGATCAGTGGTCACATATTCTAGATGGCAAAATACTATGCTGCTGTACTTGACAATCAGAGCAGATCATTTTTGAATATTAATCCTGATGACCTTTAAAAAATGTAAGTTCAAATAAATTATAGTATTACTATAATTTCTATTAATAATATAATTTATTATTCATTATTAAACCTGGAGTGCAGCAAATACTGTAAGCAGATTTATGTTAATTTAATAGCTTTTTGGAACAATTTGCAGAATTAGCAATCAATTCCAACTTGATTGCAAATAATAGTGAAAATCACAGAAACATGCCTCTCTATCAAAACATATTTTAAAGGCTCCTCTGTACATGTAATGTAATTCATTGATCTTATCAGCCCCTCCTCTTCAATTTCTAAAAGAAAAATGACTGATAATACATTCCAACCTTGTCATTTCCATGGTCTAGAACTATTTCTCTTGATGTTTCATAAATGCTTCAGTTCCTAGGAGAAGTCACTTGAAGTCCAGACTACCTATACAAGATTGTTAGTGAGTGACTTGTGCTGAACATCCATGAAAAGACACCCCACCTTTTATTTTTTGGCAATATCAACAAGCAATTAAATATTTGCTAGTAGTTGCAAAAAATGTTTCTTTGTTAAGCAAAGTTCATGCTAACATTGTCCCACTTAGTTGTCAGTTATTAGTGTTCAATGTCATTGGGAAAAGCACATTTACTGGGAGAAATGCTGGTACAAGTCCTGGCAGAAGTCGGTGGATGGCAAGAGAGATCATGCTGCCCTTCTTTCTACCTGGATACTGTAGTCCTTCCATGAGTGAAATCATGTGAAACTCGTGTAAACTTTCACTGCTGACATGAAACATGAAAGGGTTCAATTAGAGAGAGCTCCATGGAGATGCCTATCAGAAAAATGAAGGCTTACAGCTGAGGAAAAAATATTATTGATGCAGCTGCCCCTGTGCTACTCGTAGTGTTAAGTGAGAACTGCGGCATGAAAGGGAGGATTTATTGACAGAGTGTAGATAGGGATGCAAGGGTGGCAGTGCAACTCAAGAAAGACCATGGCCTGGAGCAGCCATGAGGAAAAGAAACCCTGCACTACTGGAAATGGGTGTCAGGAAGAAGCAATGCTTATTGCATAATGCCTCTGTGCATATTCTGTCCAAGAAATTCTTTTACGTCTGTACATAGCAGATGGCACTTTAATTAAAAGTTCTGTAAACTTTCCTAAAACATCTTTGTGATTTCTGTGTTCAGCATGTTTATGTACTTCCCCCATCAATTAACAGGTTTTCAAATATCTAATCCTCAGTTAAAAGTGATGTATGTGAACTTCTGCTTCACGACGAAGGACAAATCCAGCACTACCTGCATGACTTTAATACAAGTTTTGCTAAAACTTATATGAAAGGTATATATGAAAGGTGATGGAAAAAATCAGGAATGGGATAAGAACATGAGGGAAAATGGTCTTGGATATGAGGAATAAATATTTAAGAGTTTTTGACAAAAGAATACCAAGTAAACTATTGATTAATACCAATTCATGCTTGTAATAGCATTAGAAGTTAATCAGAAAAAATAGCAAAATTATATTAATAGGATTTTCTCTCAAATAATGGAAAACAGGTGTGTTTGTGAGTACAATATTTTCCTAAAAACACTTAATTTCTTACTTGAAAGTCAGTAGATGTAGTCTTTTAATCAACTTTGTAAAAATTACTTTAGAGATACATGTAAAGACTAAAAAACAAGCTGCACCATTAGATTTCATGAATGCTTCAAAAGAAATCTGCCATTAAATCTTGTTTTCTCTTGAAATTAAATTGTTTACATAATATTTTTGTTTCTTTGAATTGACAATGGACTGAGAATCTGAGCATGCACACAATTGCCTGTGCAATGTTATGTATGTAGATAGTCCCATCTTTAAATATTTAAGTCCATGAAGAATGTGGTTCTAATGCTACCATGTATCAATGAAACAGTGTTTTTGAAAGCTGAAATGCAAATGACAGCAGCACCCTGATTGTTTGCTAACTCTGGGGATTGTTTCACAGGATTTATGTAAGAATTTATCTGAGTATGTTCTAGTGTAGTCATCACACAGTCTCCTTATCTGTACTCATGTTTAGATTTCCTGTGAAATTGCTGCCAGAACCTGCAAAGGTCACACTAATGTTTTGTGAAGGTCTTTCTGGATATGTTGCTTCTGTGTCCGTGAGGCAACAAATCAAACATAGCCATAAATGCATGTTCTGTGACAAGTAATAGTACAAGTCATCATATTAATGAAGGGAAGAGGCCTCCAGCTATCCTGTGACTCCTACATTTTTTGTTTTACCAGCTTTGGGTCCTTTCACAAATGCACACCATGCATTATAAC
This sequence comes from Oenanthe melanoleuca, assembly GCF_029582105.1. NCBI lineage: Eukaryota > Metazoa > Chordata > Aves > Passeriformes > Muscicapidae > Oenanthe > Oenanthe melanoleuca. Next base: position 27,007,860 of record NC_079336.1, on the reverse strand, counting down.
TCAGAGAACAAGAATAATTGTTTGAACTGTTAATTTTTTCTTTTGCGTAAATGAAAGGAGATTGCTTCATAAAAGAAAAGACAGTATATAAAATACCGAAGCTTTATTTTGGAAAAGAAAAGTCTTTACTAACTCCCAAGGGAACTGTGTGGAAAGCTCATGCACACACAAACAGAATGTGTATATATTTATGACTCTAGCTGTGAAGCTACAGCAACATAAGGTGTTTCATTTTGTGTTCACTATCAACCAAAATTGCTTCTCTTTTCACTAATCTTTCATCTCTGCAGTTCCTCCTTGGAATCTCATTAGATTAATAGGTCACTAAAGTTTGATCATATTTCTCAACCACTTTTCTTCAGCTTATGAGTCAACTTTGCAACACATGAAAGCTACATAATTTCTGCACTCATTTCCTCTAACATATTTTAAAAATTTAGAGCTAAGAAAAGATCTATTTCTTCCCACCTTTTCTTCTGTGTCACAAGGTATTTTAATTCAAAACAAACATGAAAAATAACAAACTACATAGATTTCAAACTCATCTGACTGAAAGATGTGCAAAATCCAACATCCAACAGATAGAATGGTTGGAAGATATGCAGAAGAAGTTAACTCTTGAAAGACAAGCAACAAGCAACTGAATTACTGGAATTTTATCATGCCTAGGTAGACCTAGGCCAATACCTGGCATTTGGTTACATATTGTTGACAAACTGTGATCTGATGTTTGAACTTACTATCTTCTATTCTGCCCCAAGAGATGTGAGACATAAAATATTTTCCTTCCTTTGCAAGTCCAATGAAAATAGAAATATATATATGTCTAGAGAATATTTTGATAATTTAATCCTCTACTGAAACCAAGCATCAGGGCAATGTCCAATTAACACACAATGCTTGATGAAAAGGCAAAACAATTGGAGAGAGCACAGAAGAGAGCAACAAAGAAGATAAAAGAACCAGAAAACATGACCGATGAGAAAAACTGTAACAACTGGCATATTCAATTGAGAAAAAAAGAAAATCTCAGAGGAAACACGACAACAGTTTGATCATGTGTAAGAGGTTTTCAGGAAGAGAAAATACTGCCCTACCCTTTTCTGCCAGAGACTGGAAAAAAAGTGCTTAGACTGAAGTAGGTTTCTAAGGAAAACTTCCCAGCTGTAGACACAATGAAGCCTTGATCATCCTGCCTTGGGGAGCTGTGGAATTGCCATCATCTCAAGTTTTTAAGCCTACAGAACAGCCTACTGGGAACGGGTCAAGAGAAAAGGTAAGTGATTTCTTTAACCTCCTTCAATATGTGCTACGAGCCAGTGATTTCTTCTAAAGGGATCTGCACTCCTGAAAGTGCAGAAGTGCCTGCTACTACCAATGAGTGCAATAGGACCGTGCTATAGCTGGTACATACGAGAACAAAATTGAGAACTGGACAAATTAAAACTTGGCAGTTTATCCTCATGGCTTAGAAAGCTGTATGACTTTTTCTTTTTTTTTTATTTTTAATTGTTGTATGCTTGTCTCAGGATTTGCACAGATGTCACCTATTAGATTTCAGAACTGAGCAGAGCTGTTTTACAAATGCAAATGTAAGATCCAAAAGCAGCTGAAGTAAGCAGAAGAGTTTCAGCTGGCTTTGATGGCTTTGGAGCAGGTCTGCAGTGTGTGTGTGTTCAAGGTCATATATGAGCTTCTGTGTGTGTGTGCTGGGGAGAGAAGGAAGGAAGAAACATTTGTACAGGCACTTACCCTGCCTTTGAAGTGTTGGCTTTGTGAATTGACTCAGGGGTGTATTTAAACTGCCTAACTTAGGAATTGAAATTACTGTGGCATTCTGGCTCAGAACTGAAAAAGTGAAACAGGCTAATCTCTGGGGTGGACAGGCTCCCCAGTTGTCTGTTAAGAGACTTAATCTCTACACTTATATGAGACACTTATTATAATCTGAATACATACTTTACAATCAAATTGAACATGTTTTTAAGCATTGGGCTTATCTTAAGTGTCTGAACAGTGCTTCAACAGGCATATAATATGGAACATAAAACAGAGTATCATGACTCACAAAAAAGGGAAGTAAAGGTTAAACATTTAAAAGGTCATATTTCATTTTTAGATGATGCAGAAACTATTTTATGCGTTCATAGCAATCAATTGGAAACAGTTGAATTTTCTTAGTAATTTGTGAAGCTAATTAGTTGAGACACTGAGAAATCCAAGCCATAAAGCTTACCATAGTCAAATCAATGATAATAAGAAATACTTTTTCAGTCTTTTATTGTTCTATACAGGAATACAATAATATTGCAGAAAATTGATTTTCTGTGGAAAAGTTCCCTTGTTAAGCATTGTAATCATCATATTGAAGAACAATGAGATTTGTAAAAGGGACTAATATCAAACAGTATTAGCAAAGTTCTTTCTGCCACAGAGTTAAACCCAGTCTGTAAAACTGAATCATGAAGTAGGTCAGTGATCAAATGCCTAACTTTCTTACACAGTGTCCCCCTGTGAGGTACAATGCTCTCAGTGAATTATTTAGAGTTGATAAGCCATATCACCTCCAGGAAGGTAGATAAAGCTCTATATTACACATTTTATAATTACGAATTATTTTATTTTTTTTAATCACTGAGCTCTGCAAGCAACTCCTGTTGAGTTAAATAGAAACTTTTTGGACCAAAGAAGATGTATGTTAATACTGTAGTATATTACATACATAAACAATTTAAAAAAACTCTCAATGCTAAAGTGACTGGCAATTAGAAAAGACACATTTTTAAAGTTGTATTTTCTTAACAAGAGTCAGAGCTGTAATTTCACCAACAGGCTTTGATTATTCTGATGAATCTATAACTGTCTTTTTCTACAAACCCCCTCTGTGACCTTTTCCCCCCACTTCCCAGAGGCTTGGCTTCCTGTGCTCAAGGTCACTTCTGTTCTGCCAGAACTGTGTGCCTCTTTGGCTGCTGTGAAAACACCTATGCCATAAGACAGAAGGTGTGAAAAGCCAGGACATCCCAGCAGACACTTCTCCTGTTGTCTCAGGGGCTGTGCTGAGCCCTGCCCTTGGCTCATGTCTGTGCCATGCTGTTGTTATGATGTGCTTGGCCTCGCACCATGCCAGTCCTGACCTTGCCTTGCTGACGTGACTTCCCAGCCTGACCTCAGGCCTGTCACATCACTGCATGTCTGCTGATCAGTGGGCTATGGCTGAACCTGCACCTTCCATCAGTGGCTTTCATGTCAGCCCCACCTTCCTTTTGGACCTACCCACTCCTGATGCTCTCTGAGGTCAAGGTGCTGCACCATAATCCAAGTACATGTGAACAAGGGACACATATAATAAAAGTTTTCTCATTTTTTGTCTTAATCCATCGAGGGCAATAAAAAAGTTTCAGCACCTTTCTGAAGAGGCTGGGATCCTTATTAACCAGCTTTAGGAAAACCTGTGTTATCCAGTACAATGACCAAATGTTATGCAAATTAATACAATGCATTGAACAGGGAAGGACCTTGAGATGTCTTTTCCTATGGTATTGCAAGAATGGATTACAAATGTCCATTAATTAATTATACTAATCACAGCTTTTTCTTTTTTTTTTTTTTTTTTCCCCTGTATCACAGGAAACATTCAAGTTCTGTTTCATTCCTTCATATTCCCTTTGAAATATTGGCCAGGCAGCAGGATAGGGTGCTGTCACTCAAGGCTGATAAAGAAATTCTTACAGATTTGCATACTAACAGCACAATGATCATTTTCCAATGCATCCTATTCTGTAAGCTGACCCCAGTGTAATTGAAAAAGTTTTATTTGTACTAGTAAGATTTTTCTTCATTTAAGAAGAATTTTCTCTATCACTCATATTTTACACATCTATCCTGAACTCTGGTTTAAGGCAGATCCATAAACACAGAGCTCTATCATGATCTTATATACAATGAATCCCACAGACAGCTTCAGCAATAATAGAAAAGAACTGCTTTCTTAATGTAGGCGAGATGAGCATCAGAAAATTCACCTTTCTCCCTTCTAAAACATGGTGGGATGCAGTGCAGGTACTAGGCAACCCTGGCTTATCCTGTTGAGAAAGACTGGAGAATGCTTAGCACCCTCAGTTTCCTGTGGATCTAAAGCTTTTTGATTGGGACAGGCCCTGGATGATCCAGGACTACTGGGTAGGCACTGTGTATTTATGTTGTGCTGACCTCCTTAGCACAGGAGGAAAATCAGGCACAGAAAGTCATAGTTCTGGGGATGTGCCCCTTAATAATTGCACTGGCATTAGCAAAAGAGGAAAAAAAAGTTTTAAAACATCCATGTTTGTTATGAAGGGGAGAGAAATTTGTCAGATTTTTGCTCTATGAGGGGACTGAGTTTAGGCTTCAAGTAGAGCTGTAGGCACATTTCAGGCTGAAAGGAACCACAGACAGGACACAAGAATTATGGAACCAGTAACTAAAGTAGATGACTGTAGAAACACAGCTATGCCCCACTCTTGCAATGTGAAACAGTCTTGGACTGTGGTCTGCTTTCAGGGCTGCAGCAGAATTACTGATGCAGAAGAGACCCAGAATGCAAACATAATCCAAACGTGCCCAGGATACAGAATTTGCCCCTCATTCTGTTTTCTTGGAAATCAATTTGGCTACAGAAACAGATTTTGATCCCTCTACCCCCATAAAAGCTACTTTTGTTTTTTTCAGAATGATTCAACTTCAACAACAGTAAAAGGGGTTGTGGTTGAAACTCTTTGAGAAGGGAGCTCTAGACATTCAGAAGGAAAATGAAGATAAAATAGTAGCTTCAAAAGCAAACACTCTTAAAGGGTACCACAGAGTTCATCATATAAAAAGCCATCATAAAAATCCATAATATAATAGATGTGTGCTTCATTGATCCTCCTTAATGAAAGCAACTAGACAATCATCCATAAATATGTAATGTCATCTACAACTGTAACATATTGAATTAAGATTCATTGAGATGTCTGATTCACCATGTCTATTTCTACTTATGTACCCAACATGGAAAAGAAAAATATTTCAGGTACCTTTCTTCAGTATCTCATATTGTCTGATGTAGTCATGTCTCTGTCCACTGCATTTCCTATTATGAATCACATTATAAGGCAATAGTTTCCCCCCTTCTCTGTTGATTTGGGCTTGGTCTTGGCTTTTTGTTTTGTTTTCTCCTGTTGTTTTCGGTTTTGGTGTTGGGTATTTGTTTGTTTGGTTTGGTTTGGTTTTTGTTTTACTTGAAAATTGATTTCAATTTCTCTAACTTTTGCCTAAATTCTCATGTATTCTCAGGAACTTGTTTGGGTTTTGCTCAATTGGAACAAAGCTTGTGAAGAATAGTTCAAGTTTTCCTTAAAGTTCCTCCTAGCAGATAAAGAATGAAAAATGGTCTGCTGACAAACTATGGCAAGGGTTTTCCTTTCCTTTCTCTGTAAGTTTACTGCAACATTTGATATTACAAACCATGAAATTTTGTTTTCTACTCCTGAAACATGTCTGGGAATTACTTGTGTTACACTTGAATGCTTCTAATAGATTTAACACCCTACAGACAACTTTTAATCATCCATGTGGAGTCAGACTTGAGGCATCCCCAGGGTTCAGTAATCAGCCCTTTGTTATCTATTATCAATGTGTACCCACTGGATATTTATCAGTCATTATACTAATTACAGCATGGGAAAATGCTTTCACTTTGGGCATACACTTACATGGATTGATTGATTCCTCTGCTACTGTTGCAAAAACTTGAAGGTAACCTGGGAATGCTTTCTAGTACCTGTGACAAATTGTTTTGTTTTTCTAAGTAACAAAGTAACATGCTTTGAGATGTTCCTATTTTTTTGGGCTTGGATTTGGTACTTTTTCTCTTCAAAATAGCAGGTGATCATGTCCTCATTACACTTCATGTTTTCTCTGTATCTTGTACTCAAGCTGATGGTTAAACTAAACAGTGTTTCAAACCCAAGGAAATATCCACTTTCAGATTTTATCAGAGAAACAGTTATCAATTTGATAGATCAGAAATCATAAGGCCAGCAGGACTAGAGATTAATTGTTGCCCTGTACTTAGCACTGTGAGGTCAAACCTTGAGTCCTGTGTCTACTTCTGGGTCCAGAGGAGAGCAAAGAGCTGGTGAAAGGTCTGGAACACAAGTTCAGTCTGGAGCAACTGAGAGAGCTGAGGATTTTTGCCTGGAGAAAAGGAGGCTCAGGAGGGTCCTTATTGTTTTCTACAACTGCCTGATTGGAGGGTGTAGTGTGGTGGGAGCCCATCTCTTTCCCCAACTAACAAGGGAAGAGGAAATGGGCTCAAATTCCATTAAGAGAGGTTTAGATTGGATATTAGATAAAATTTCCTCACAGAAAAGATTTCCAGGCATTGGCATGGGCTGCCAAGGGAACTGTTTAAGTCAGTATTCCTGAAGTATTTAAAAGATGTGTAGATGTGTCACTTAGGAACATGGTTTAGTGTTGGACCTGACACTGTTACATTAACAATTGGACCCAATGACCTTAGAGGTCTTTTGCAATCTAAGTGATTCTATGATTTTAGTGATCTGTTAATATCCTAACTTGCTTCAGGAAAATTTATTCATAATCATGTTAGTCGCTTTAAAAATTTGTATAGGACCCTGAAATTAATTTAATTTTTATTTCTCTTATAATTAGATCATTTATTTGAGAATCTTGTTTTTTTCTACTAATTCTCTTGAACTGAAAGTTGTTTTATTTGTCTTCTGATAAGCACCTGTTCTTATAGGATGAGTTTGTTTCAAATGACAATGCATTACCAAGCTTTCATCATTACAGTCACCAGCAGTTCCTTGAAGATCTAAGAATTTTTTCTAGTTAGCCTCCAACCTGTAATAGCTGTCTTTTACATAAGTAGATATTCAGTTCTTTGTAAGAGGTGCTTTGAAGTGTTATTTCTTGGTTCTACTTAATTCTATACAAATGAGATTGTCTTACCTCCTGTGGCTTGATCAGTTCCAGAAAAATTTCTCTGCAGGTGTTACACAGGTTTCTCTTCTCAAGGCCCTGATTTTTAATCTGTACCTGGTTCTCTTTAATAATCTGATCTGTCAATGTGGGCCTAAATTTCATTTGTATGCTGATGACAGATAGATTGATGTTATAAAATTAGTCCTTAATATTCCTTCTGTCGCATCTATGTTGCCTGCATGCTAAGCTGATGACAAGGTTTGGACACTTAGAAATTTTCTACTGTTTAATGCCTGAGAAATATAAGATGCCTAGGGGGAATAGATACCATTTTAAATCGTCATTCTTTTCTACATCTGTCATTGTGGGCTCACTATAAAGAATTCTGCAACAGTTAGGACGGAGAATCCAGATCTCATAGGAACAAAATCATACATGTCTTTTTATACATCACAAAGTGGTGGCAAGTGTGCAGTACTAGAGTTCCAAACCAATGTGGTACACACCCAATAACAATAGTCAGAATAGCCACTGGCAATTTTGAACTGAAGAAACTGACATTAAATTCAGTAATTTTGGCACAATTTTCAAAGTATCTTTTAATTTTATGTGATTATAGACAGAGGCTTTTGGAGCATGTGTTTCAAAACTTACTTGGAGAGTTCCAGTGCTCTTAAAATGATTTTTACACAACAATTAGATTAATATCAGTAGGCATCAAACCCAGATGCAAATCCAGTGGACATACAACAAAGAGCGTCTCCAAAATATAGTTTCTGGTAGAGCTCTTTGAAGAGGTTGCAGTAAAATCTGAGGCCAGGTTAATGTTTTCTGGTTTTGTGTTTCATCTGAATATGAAACACAAGGCAGAACTGTTGAGTTTGGCTTCCTCAACAAATAATCCCTTAGTTTAATAAAAAGCAGAACTTACTTTTTCAATTAATATATAGTTAAAAGAACCAAACCAGCCAACATCTGAGGAATTTTTGTCTAAAATTTGAAAATCAATGTTTCTGTCAATAGGGTCTGGAATTCAAGGCACACTGAAAGTTTGCATAAAATTTACACAGTTCTCATTTCCAGCTTTCTATTTCTTAACATGTGAAATAAATTTCTAAAAAGCCCTCAAACAAGTCCATAAAAGTAATCTCTTATCTCTAGATGAAAGGAGGTCAGCTGATTACAGGTTCTCATCACACATGTCAGAATAATAACAGTATGTTCTTCTATGAATAAATGCAACATGTATTTTTCATGTAACAAGTTTCTGTCATTCTCATGTAAGGTTTACTGAATATGTAAGGCTCCCCCTACGGATTTCTAGACAAGACATTTTTAGTGATATATATATATTAATTATATATATTATTTATATATATATATATAAATTAATTATATATATATATATATATATAAAGTGATTTCCTCTTTGTCAGCATGACAGAGGAATTCTTTTTCTTTCTTTTCCTAAAGCACAGGTATTTAAGACTTAAAATTCCTAAATATTAACCAAAATTGGCCCAAAATTCTCTGGTTATGATGTTATTGATTTTCCTTAAACTCTATAAATTTGTTTAGAAAAATGAATGTAACCAATATTCCAAAATGAAAACTTCTATCAACATTCTTAGAAGCAAATATTTTTATTGAGAGTAGTTGTTCTGTTGCTCATCCGATTAATTTTGTTCATTTTCTTAGCACTTCCCTTTGGAATCAGGAAAAGGGAAAAATGGCTGGAAAACATAGGGGAAAAAAGTCCTAAAATGACTATACTGCTTGCATGTAATTTCTCACATCCCATTGCTCACTGCATTGATTTTCTCTGTGTTAAAAGCAGGGTTTCCTGTTCAAACAGAGCTGATGGTGGCAGAGAGCCAACTTGCAGCTGGGCAGGTCAGTGGAATAGTAGAGTTTAAAACAATACATCACTGCACTGCCCTTCTTTTCCTGGTGATAAGAATGGCAATGGGTTCAGGATCTCATAAGAGAGATTCTCTGGGTCAAATCCACAGCTATAACTGTAAGATTTCAGGTTAAAGTCAGCAGACAAAGTGAGTAATGCAGTTATTGACTGAAGCTGGACTCCCCAGGAAAGAGAAGAGGAACTAAGAAAGCTGGGAACTAATTATATTTATCTGCTTACAGATGTCATGCAAAAAGAGAGCCATCTCTACTGCCAGGATAAACTGAGAACATTTTGGATGTACCTTCAGTGTGAACAAATGCCACTGGCCACTGAGTACGTGCAAAAGTATTGATCCTATGTAGTCAACATAGACCATAAATTTTCTATGAAACATTCACATTCATGGATATACATGGAATTTATTCATAACAGCATCATCAGCAGCAACAGCATTGCAACAAATATCTTTACACCAATTTTTGTTATCCACAGCCTTAAATTAGCCCCAGGCAGTTTAGAGCTACATGTAGTTTAGGCTTGAAAGGGAGGGCAGACAGGTGAGAAAGGGGCTTTACCCCATTCTCTAAGATGAAAATATTTCACTACATTTGCATCTCTTATTCAAATTAAAACTCTGAACTTTTGGTTTTTATGTTCACATATTCTTTTAAAGGTAATGGAAAGTATATATCGATGTAAAAAAAGGCTTAACAGAAGAATGAAGAATCACTCTTCCAACTACTTCTGGTTAAGAGAAGACATAGAAATCTATTTTCAGGCAAGGTCAAATAAAAATCAATACCAGGATACCTGCATATCTCCTCAATTTTGATTCTAGTTGCTTAGCTGTTAATATAATGCCTTTTTAATGTTATTCGTAACATTTTGAGCCAGTCTCAGTGGTGTGCTTTGCTTTGTTTGTTTGTACCTCTTCAGTTATGCACAGCAGGCATGAACTGAGTTTATTTAGCTGATTAAGGTGATTGGCATCAATGGAGCACTGTGAGACAGAATGTACCAGTAAGTGTGGCCCTTCCTTAAAAAATCAATATTAAATGTTGAGATCCCTTCTCTCTTTAGCAGGCTAAGGAGGAATACATTGTTCTTTATTTTAAATATAAAGAAGGTCACATACTTGTTTACATTTTTCTGTGACAATGGCAATATGCTTGTAGTTGAATGAGATTTTGGGCAATTAGACACATTTATGGGGAAAATCATGTGTGTATATTGCAAACTCAAATGCCAGCATATAAATACAACAAAGGGTGCATTCAGATTTCACTCTTGTTCCCTTATATTTCTGAGCATTCAGATGGTTTCCTATGAAATTATAGAAGTGCTATGCATAAATTTTTGTGTTTGCATGGGATGCTGCTCCACACTCTGCTTTGCAAATGTCCAGAAAATTCTGGGTCAATTGTTTCACACAAAAAATATGCATAATAGAGCTCAGCATCCAGCAGATTTTATCTGCATAGTAGAGAAACTGTTTTCTCTGACTTCATATTTATTTTATGTATAAACATGTATTAGTCCTTCATAACTCAGGATAGGTTGTGGATGGGCAGCAAAAATCATGCACATACATGAATAAAGCTTATATTGTAAAGCCTTAAAAGAAGAGTTTCAATATACATTGTTGCTACTGTGCAAGATAAAAGGAAGAACTGGGGGAAGAGCTGGCTCTCCAAATACTGATCAGCTCCTGCCTCTGGCTTTCCCAGCCTACCAAGGAGATCATCATATAGTTCTGTAAATGGTAACTACAGATGAGTTTTTGTGGGCCATATATAGAAAAACTTAATAACCTGCAAATAGTCTGAGGTCTATACATATTGTGTGATAGAAAATGAAGAAAGTGTCCCTTTCAAAAAGGTATCAAAGAACTCAGCTTCTCCCAAAAATACTCTGACATTCATGATAATTAAACAGAAAGTTTTTAACATGACTGTAAAAAATTCAAGAGAATCAGAAATGGAACATATGAATTTATATTTATGTAGTTGGTTCAGATCAGGATTTTATTTAAGGAAGGATTTAAATGAAACTAAATTGAAATTCTAGTCATACATATGTAATTTAATTCAGAATTATTTCAGCAGTTTTATAAGGTCTTCACTTGGAAAGTTTAGAATTTGGATCTAGAGTACACAGCAATTTAAAGTTATTGGAGCGCTTCACAAATTGGAATTCTAATTTGGAAGAATGAAGGTCTCCTAAAAATATGAAGCACACCAATAATTTTAAATTATTTTCTCATTTGCAAGCCCAGAATCTCTACCATTTAAAAGAAAGACATGTATTACAAAAAGTGAACGGTTGCAATAATTTTAGATCAGTGAGTATGGTGTAGAGCCATCCTGAGGCACTGAAGTGCCTCACTTTTTTTTATGGAAGACTTTCAATCATAAAAAAGAAGCAAGTCTAAGAGTTTCTTCTTGGCAAAACCAAAGACACAGTGAAGCTGTTTGAGATAAGCAACATCCATAATGCAAATGTGTGAGTAAACATTTCAGATGGACACAAAAACCACATAGGTATCTATGAATACATCTGATAGCTTAGTTTTCCTCATTTATAGGTGTGCTCATTTATCAAAATTTGTATTATATATAAAATCAGAAGATCTGCCTACATTTTTATCCTCCTCTAGATGTTTTTCTCTCTATGTTAAACTCACTATTCCCCCAGTTTTGGAAACCATACATATTTGACATCATAATCTCTAACCTCTTATGCAAACCAAATGATCATACTCCCTGTTCCCTGACTAGCTTTTACAGCATAGATTCCTTGATGATTTTTAAATTTCAATTTCAGTCCTCACTCTGCTCAGAACATTTCTTTTGCTGGTTCTTTATGATCTATCATGTGATTCTGCTTATAACTTTCTGATTTTTTTTCCTTCCACTGTGTGTGATCTCAGTATTATTGATCCTTCTTGAGGATCTCAAAAAGAAGGTCAATATCTACAGCTTTTTCATCTCTTTTGAGCCTCAGCTAACAGTTCTTTAGGCACTTTTTTTGGAGTTCCTGTTTACTTTGCCCTATCAATTATGAAAATTTTGAAAGCCCTACTCTTTTCTGCCATACCTGCATATGAGTAGCTCTGAATATCACATTCATTCAGGTCACACTGACTTTCCAACTTCTTCAACTAAATTTCTTTTCTCTTTACTGATTTTGAGAAAAATATTTGGAAAAAGTAACAGGGAGAAAGCAGGTAAAGTAGGCCAGAGAACAAAATCAACCTGATGAAACTGATCACTGAGTGGAGTAAGTTTGTAACTAAGTAAGTCTCTTAAAATGGATGAACGCATCACCAAAGTCATGAACAATAAGGGAAAACTAGAGAGTTGCACTGTGTATCTGAAAATAACTTTGCAAGGGAAGTCAACATTGTTTTTATGTCAGAGGTGATAAAGCCTTGGTACAGAAAAGAGAAGTAATTTTCCCAGAGTCATTCAGTATTACTGGGAATCTAAAGTGTGTTCCCAGCCAACTGACCTCTTTGCTTGGCAGCTCTGCTGCCCGTGCAATCTGTTCATATCACCTGCAAAAGTACAACCTTCAGAGGAAGCAGAGACAGGAATTAGACACTGTGAACAAGAATTCACTTCATTCAATAGTGAATTCCTGAGATACTCAGGAACACCAAAGAGAAAGACCAAAACTGGAATGGTAATGGTGGCTTCAGCCTTCATGTTGCTGGAAAAAACAGATTCAAAAAGCACTGGAGTATATTAATGAAGAACCTGATAGGCAAAATGAACTATGAACTTTTCACTTTTGAGAAACTGTACAGCTCACTAACAAAGTTACATTAAAAAAAAAACCCAAACAAACGATTCATTAGATTTCTCTTATGTGTATATTTTCAAAATGGCAAAGGCTTAAGTTTAGGCCAAAGTTTATAACTGTATTCTACTTTTCTTCTTTTGGCTAATTCCAGTTTCTAATTGAAATTTTCTAATTCCAGCTTCTGACAACGGTGGCTAACTCTAAACTTGTTTTTCTCTCCCTCTGCCATTAATTCGCTCAACACTTTTTTTCCAGGCCTGTCCTTCCTACATATCTCATTTCTAAGTAGGTGCTGAAACCTTCACTTCTACCCTACCAGTCTGGAAGTGTCTCTTCATTTACTCTGAGTCACTTTCATTTCAAAGTTATGTCTCCTGTCTATGACCCTTTGTACAACCTATACAAAGAATAAAAGTACATACTTGGAGCATCTCTTGAATATATTACCAAAGAAACTCTTGGTACTTGAAGAAGAAAACAGTCCTGCTCTCAAAATCTTACAGTATGAGTAAAAAAGTACTATCAATGGTTCAGTGTCTTAAAGTAATTCAATTGATACAGTTTTATTTTGCTTTGCTTACTTTGCTTACAACATGTTAATTTAGTTATCTAGATGCTAAAGTCAGGTTTTCTACAGAAGTTCACACTTTCATTGAACATTTTCTTTTCCTGAATACTTCCCAGTTAATTACAGTATAAGACACTTCTCCCACAGAGACAGGTTCTAGCCTTGCCTCTAGCACACATTATGGTGTATCTTGTTAGCATTATTTATGTTTGTTGTTTTCCCTGCTGTGTCTGGAGCCTGTCCAGCCTATTGTCTTTCTCTGAGTCTGCTTTCAGCCTCACCCACCTGCTCTGCTCCTTTTGTCCTGTCTGTCTGCCATTGTGAGTTGTGCTTTTATTTCTACTGACCTAAATGTTGATGACTCAACTTTTCTCCCTGATTGCTCCTCCTTAGCTCCTATAGAAAAACACCCTTACTTTCTTTATAATGCATGTTATTTCTGCATGCTTAAGATGGTTAAGATCTTTCTAAGAAGCATACAAGCAACATATATTACAAATCTTGTAATACTAATACAATAGAATAATAAAAATATCATAGAAGTAGTAAAAAATGTCAGTACACTTTTTTCAAAGTTACAATATAACTTCAAGTAATTTTCAAAGTACAAGGAGTTTGACTACAAGGACATAACACAGGCCCAAACTCTATGAAGTCAGTGATAGTAATTCTGTATACCAGAATCAGATCTAACCACCAGGTTAGCCCTACAAGGAATTAGGTACTCAGACCTTCACATGTCTCTTTTGACTTTTGAGTGACCTGTAACTTGTACTTCACTGTGTTGGAGATGCTGAACAAGATTCAACAGCAGTCAGCAGTAACTTTTCCACTTGTGTCTGTAAATACCTATTTACACACGTCGCTGTAGTGAAAACATGTGCTGAAGTATGAGCAGTTCAGTAGTCATAAAAATGACAGTTAATTTTTAAAAATACATTCATATATATATATATATATTTCCTTTTTTTTTCATTGCGACTCCATTTGGCTTTTGTTTAAATGTGATTCAACTTCATTTCAAGTATCCAGCTTAGCTAGAGAAGTACACAGGAGATCCTCTTGAGCCATAATCAAGGAAAATTTTGTTTACATAAGACATTCTCTGTATGTATTTTGCTACCATTTTGATATTTAAATAGCAAATAGGGAATAATTTTCTTATATTTAGAAAAAATTGTCATTAAAAAACATCTCCAAGAATTGCTTGTTGACTGAGGAAAAGTGTTATTCTTCCAGACATTTTGTGTCAGAAAAGTAGGTAATGAATCTCTTTGATCTATCTTTGGAGCACTCCAGATAACTGCAAGCAGGTTGAATCTGATGTCAGACAGATCAATAGCTTGTAGGTGATGGAGTCACTGGACAAGCTCAGCACAAACAGAAGGAAAGAAATGGTCACAGGAAATGTTTCTGGGGAAATAGAAGTGATTTCAAAGTGACATAACAAAAGAAAATTAAAACCCCTGTTAAGGATAGATTCTGTAGAAGTACAATATGCAGTCTCTCTCCAAGGTAAACTAGGTTCCCACTAAAAATGCACAGTGATTTGTATAAACAGGGTTGTAAGTGAAGAACAGAAAGAGATGATCAAAATAAAAATGTAATAAACTGAGAGTATTTGGGAAAAAATGAGAAGTTCACATGCTGTTCACGACCTTTTTAGTTAGTCCTGACATCTTTGTATTAACTATATTGAAGCTCCCTGGATCATCTCCAGATTAAAGTATACTTTTCTAAAAGTGAGCTGTCCAAAATTATGCCAAATAAAGTAAAAGTCTTAAAACACCAAATGCTATGCAAACACTCAATTAACTTGAAGTAGACTTTTCCCATGTGGCCACTACTGTACTATCTGCACAGTTTTGTGAAACAATCAGAGAGATAGGTTGTGATAAATGATGCTTGGAGATATGAACTTAGATTAATATGAACTTCTTTTTCTTTCTTTTTATGTTGTAGTGCCTGTGAAAATATCCTGAAACTATTTGCAAATGCAGGTTGAATTTGCTGGGCAGATGTGTCTGGAGAAAGTATTGCAGAGAAAATTCACAAAAAATTGTAGTCAAAGAGATGTAGTAGCTCTCTTTTCCTATCCCCTGGGTTAAAGCACTGCCATAGGATGCAGAAGGCCTTGGGTCCCATTACTCTGTATTTCTGGAGGGATCTGAATGCCCTACTTCTCAAAAGAGTGTCCTACTCTTCTGAAAGAGAACTTTTGAGCAAAACTTCTTAGTGCCTCAGGCTGAAGCAAAAGACATCAGCAGTCAAAGAAGCAGAATAGGAATGTTTCACCATCACTTTTACCTAGAAGTTAGGAGGTAGGTAATTTCCCATGTTAACAGAGGGAGGTTTATAATCTATTCTCCTGTGAATCTCTAATTATAGGTATGAAACAGAGCTGTACCAATACTGACACTGGGATCATCTTCTCACTTTCATTAATTCAGTTCAGTAAGAGTTGTTTATAGTTTCAAACACATCTTTTTGCCCTTTCTATTTACATTACTAACTCTCTTCTCTTTCTCCATCTTGAAGATAAATTTGTGGTCCCTATTCAATTCACCATTATGTAATTGTGATGTAGAGCTTTTGGGAAGCAGACTGCTGGGTTAGATCACCCACCAAGTGTGGTTATCTTAAATCCAAAGGTGCTTGATACTTCCCAGCAGCCTGCTTTCCTTCATGGTACTCCATTTGCAGACTTTTTTGTTGTTGTTGTTTTAAACCATGGTGAGACTTGTGAGCCTTTTTCCTCCACTAGAAAGACTGTATGAAACAGAGCTAAACTATGTAACTAAATAATCATGGCCTGATTTCTCGACATTGCAGTTCAACATTTCTAAGTAGAACAGCACTGACACACAATAGTTTTGTGATACATCCAAGGAACATTAAGATATATTTAACACTAAGTTGTAACTGGGTATCATTTCACCATGACTGGCTGCAATTTCATCCATTGAAAAAGTGTCTCAGCTCTGAGTCTGTGGAATTCAAACTCAGTGCAGAAGAATCCAACTTTCTGACAGTGATGTACACTCTATTGAGGACACAAAGGGTTCCTTCATATAAAAGCAAAAAGAGCAAACTATTTCAATTTTTGTCAACAGGGAAATAGCACAATTTAAAGATATCCATACCTAAAGATGTAAATTTTATTGATAAATTCATACAAGCTGTATTTTGGCCTTCTGTGATCAGTTGTTTTATAACAGGAAGACAGCTTTTTATGAGCATAACCTGTTTTTAATTATAGACACTGCTACTGCCCCTTATCCAAATTTTCTGGCATTCAGACATTTTCTTCTGTGCTCAGAATATGTTTACTGTAGGTTTCTTACCTTTGAGACCACACTTAATTTACTAGTTATAACCAGACTGTGACCCAAATGAAATGTTTGATCTCTCTATGTCCCTATGCAGGGCTATGTAAGAATCACTTAATAGAAATTATGAGTCTGAAACAATTTTTCTGCTCCTGTGCAGCTGGAAGATCTTTGTTATCTCCTACAGAAGCTACTGATTACTAACTTAGTTAGAAACCTACGTGGAGTTTGAGGGAGAACACAATAATGCAAGTGTTGTATGCAGCATTCTGCCCACTCCTAGTACTTTGAATACCAAGGAAATGCTTTTTGCTGAAATGCATTATGAACAGCTCTGTGGGAACAAATGGTTGTATTTGTTAACCCCAAATTTTTTTCAATAATCTAGTTATCAAAAGAGATTTACATAAATGTATACATTTCTAAATTGATGCTTTGATAAATTTTTACTAGGAGACGTATTTTTAAGATTGACAGAATTCAGCATGAGTTGTCCTGATTTTAGGTTAGCTTTCAATAACTCTGGGACAATTTAAACCAGCATCAGCCAAGTTTAACATGATTTCAAGAGAATTCACCATATTCTCCAGAAAAAAAAAAAAAAAAAAAAAAATTACAGTTGAGGCAACTCCAGTGATGTGTGCATTTAGTGTAACTGTGCTGAAAAATTTAACAGTGGAATGTCTTACTTGCCCACGCCATTATGCCCGAGAGTTACCTTCACCCTGTAATAATTACAGTCAGAAGCAGAGGAGCTAGTTAGGCATTTCTTAGGCTACTTCATACCATGCTACCCATTGTGGAAGCAACTCCAAGATGTGTCACTTCCTGAAATGCTCAGGACTGGATAGCAGGAGTCCAGTCACTGACACATGTTGGTCATTTGATACCTTTAAAAAGCAGAGTGGTTTCCATGCATCCCTGAGCATAAGGCCAACAACTTTGTCTGGATCTGACATGTGGAAATAAGTGCACTTCTGTACTGCAGTGGTCTGGAGGCAAACACAGTATCCACACTCAAAAAGCTGAAGTTGCTCTTCAGCATTTTAAAAATGCAAATGGTTGCTACTCAGGGCAAACCACATGAGATTCACTCCACCTGCTCTGAACAGATCTGACTGTACAATGCAGCTGGGCTTACAGATGTTCTCCATTGCTAAGACAATGCAGCACAGCCAGAGCATACCACTGAATGGAACTCTGAAGCTACAATTAGGATAAATAGTTCATTTGGGTTAAGAAAGTAACTTTTACGCTTGATAGTTATTCTCTTGTTGGAAGAATGGACAATAATGGGGCACAACACTTGCCTCACTCATTTTTTTAAGTCTGGAAAAAATTATGGAGTACCCCTAATAACAAAACCTGCTTCACTATCATCAAAAATGTAACAGGAATTTGCTACACAGGTCGTACAGACAGGGCTAAGTGGTTAAACTATGGCAGGCTAGCTTCCCTCTCTCCAAATTAAAACTACCATTGCTCTCAACAATTAAATGATCAAAGAATCAGCTTTTAAAAAATGTTTTTATGTCATAAGGATCAAGTAAGAGTCACTATCACCATAATGTGAACCCCCCACTTCTGTCTGTTTATTTATTTGTTATTAAGACAAAGTAATTTTGAAGTGAAAGAAAAAAGATAAAATAATGCAGACAGGAATCACTCAGAAATGAGTCTTTTACAATACTTGTATGAACATGACTCTACACAGTAGAGTAAGAAAACATTTAATTTAGCTCGGCATCCTTTCTGATGTGCAAGACAACACAGAAACAAGGCAAGCCTAGTGTGATATATTTCTGGTTATCTTTGAGGTGTCAGGGATTTGGAGACTTCCTGACCTGGAGGTTCCTTTTGAACTCACTGTACTTAATAGCATTTAGAGACTTGAAATCAGTGAACATGCCTAGGAGGTTTTGGAATTCATTTCGATTTTTGGCTTCTAGAACATCCAGCACATTCAGCTTCACAATTTAATTACACACTAAGTGAAAAAGTGCTTTGTTTATTTTAAACCTCTTACCTGATAATTTCATTAAGTGCCTACTCATCTTCTATTATTATGTTTTCTGCCTTTGCAGTATTTCTACTTATTCTCAGTGCTCCAGAGCCACTGCCACCGTCTCATTTGGTTAATTGATAACATAACCTTAATGTCATACTCTTTCTATTCAGGCATTAAAGTTCATTTCATAGAGACTCTATGCTACATTTTGACACAAACTTAACCTTCCCTATGTTATATTTTAAGGTAATAGTGAACCCTGCTATTAGATCACCATTATCATTCATTTATAAAATTTCTGACATATTTCTTATTAGGAAAGTTGCAATTCAATTATTGCATCTTACTGCTTAGGCTCCCAACATATAAAAAGAATTACTGATACCACTGGTGTTTTGGTACCTTTTTTATTTAATATTTTTCATTGGAATTACTTTTTTGGGGTAGTTCTTCACTGCTATTCTTTTTTTCCTAGGGCAGCTTTACCTTCACTTTTCAGGTATGTATCATTATTAACCATATGCTGTTCTATATCTAACAAATTTTCATACATTTTAAAATTCCCTATAATATTTGAATTTGCAGTGCAAGTAGCCTAATCTATTTAGATTTAGGGAAAAGTCCATGTATTTTAGTTGGTTTCAGTGTAAATGTCTTCCCAGTTTCTGTATCTTTATACAGCAAGTGTGGTTGATTCTCTACACGTGATATGGTTTCCTATGTCTTGTAAAGGAAACTGGGAACATTTCAAGTCTTTTTACAGAGGAAATCTCACCATTTTACATTTGGGTAGCATTTTACTTTTGGGTCTTATCTTTTACTCTTTTTTATTTCCAACATCCTACGCATCACAGTCACTACACTGAAGATGATGTCTAAATGGATGTTTTTGGATGCTCCAGCAGATTTTCATTAAGTACAGAAGTCAGTCATCAGTAAAAACTCAAACCTATCTGTGTGCATTACACCAACTGCTATTTACTAAAAAATATTCCACTCTTCTTATCAGTGAAAGCAACAAATCCATTCTGAAGGTGTTTGTGTATTCTCCATCTCTTTCAAAATATTTTCAGAACAGTGATCACAGGCAAACGGGATATAAAAACATCTTCAAACAGTTTTTGGAGAAAGGCATTCAATTTATACCCAGCAGCACCAAAAATGCTTTATGACAATTTTATTTTTTTGGAAGACTATCTATGAAACAGAGAGACAAATGATTCTGTGATTTTCTTATGCTGATATGGATTTAAAATAAACAAATTACTTTTTTTCCTCTCTGTATGTAAGATTTTACTTTTTCATGATCAATAACTCTCATTCTTTTAATCATACTGAGATTCTCAAAAAGTCCAGTGCTCTCTTTGGAGGATTCATTATTACACTCCACTATTTGACAGCTAGAAGCATTAAGCATGTAGAACAAGCAAGAAAAGTAATTTTTCAAAACTTTACAAAATCCTCCTAGGAGAACACTCCCAAGAATGTTGTAAGGAAAAGGCAATATATGCATTCAATTTATGCTGAGTCTATTAATAAAAGGACTGATTTAGATCCAGTGGATTCTGACTGAGTACAACCACAAAGGATCTAAGTAAACTGTAGTGTTGACTTCCCATGCAACTCAACCACGTACAGCCAGAAAGAGGGATGCTAGACACAGTGTGACTGACTTTGAGGAAGAAAGTGTATGTTAGGAAGAAATTAATATTCTTAGGGCTTCTTCACTACAAGAAGATATTCAGATATTTATCTCCTTTCCTCCTTGTATTTTTGGTAACAATTTCTCAATTTCTAGAATTTTCACCAATGGTCTTTCTGCAATCATATAAATATGTCAGGGAAAATGTTTATCTTTGAAAAGATCACAGGGGTTTTTTTACTGAAAATTAAAACCAGATTGTTTTTCTTTATTTAAAATTTACATGGAACCATATCTGTTTATTATCCAAAAACCACATTCTCTTGTGAAAAGAGGGCAATAATCTCTGGCAGTCATACATTAAATGATTCCATATATTAAATATTGCCACTTGCAACTCTACTACAATAATTATAGTAGCAACAAGAAAGATGAATATTAACTTCAATATTAAATAAAAACCCCACAGAAATAATATATGTTCTTGAATTACTTCTTTTGATCAATGTATATCTAGCAGTTAAAATAAGGCAAATATAAACAAATTTTAGAGATGTATGATGGACAAGAATAAGACAGTATATGTGGCAATTTAGCTTCCTCTCTCATTTTTGTAATTCACAGTTTATATTTTAAGAATCCAAATATCCAGATAGTGTATGTGATGCAAAGAAAGCAGGGAAGAGTCAAGTCCTGTGAAGTGCCAGATCACAAATGATACTCAGGAGTGTCAGATGAGAAAACATGGTTGTTTTCAGAGTTCATGAAAGTTGTTTTCCTTTTAGACAGTACCATTAAACTGACTGAATAAGATGGATAGAAACATCTCTACACTCACAGGCCAGTAATGTGTCAATTTTTCTTTTGCCTTTAGTGTCTTTTTCCATAATAAAGCGACAGCTTACTATTCTTTATGATGTGCATTTTATAAAGCACTTTTATAAAGCACCAGATTTTTTTATATATATGAAGCAGATACATTTATGGAACTTACTGACAGCATAATATCAATTTCCACATCTTATGCAAAGTTAAGAAAGCTCTCCAAGTGCTGTCTTTTAGTGTGCCAGGCAGAGCAAACAAGCAGCATCTACCTGGTGACCCTGGCTGCAGTGTGTTAGGCTGAAGTATAGAAGGCAAAGTTCTGTGGTGATTGTATTTTTCAGTAAATATGCCATTAATATTAAAGGCCACAAGGTTTGTGTTAACCTGAAAGTGTGAGGACTCAGGACAGGTCTCTCTATACTGATTTGTTTCAGTTGTGAAAGCAGTTTTATAGCAGCTTAAATGTGCTTTTGCTTAGTTTACAGTAAATGTAAGTAGTTATTATGTGTGTGAACTGAACTTTCTAATTGCAGAATAAAATAGGAGAGTGGAGACATGGGATAGTACTAGAGTTCCCAAGAAACACAAACTGCAGTTAATACAACCACAAAACACAATCACAACAAATCACAGTCAATTAGGGGTCACTACATGCTTGTGGCTTTGTAATCAAGTAAAGCCAGAAGTGGAAGTAACAGAGAACTGATTGACTATGAACCAAAGAAAAGAAAGGGCATGTGAGCAGACTGTGTTAAAACACATATAAAAATAAAACCAAGCATACTCAACACCAAGGAAGCAGCAGCTTCCACCCTGCACATTGCACTTTTCCTGTTGATGCCCTAGAATGCTGATAGCTTACTGTAACCCTTCCCCCTATTCTGCCTGAGGAATATAGACAGCATCAGCTTAGGACACAGGAATATTGTACAGGGACTCCAATACCAGAGAAAAAGTGCACACAGTATGATTTTTTTTTGTATAACAGCTCACTCTGTATTACTAATGAAGCTTTTCTGCATTTATTTGGTTTGTGATTGTTGGTGGCATTGTAGCTGAACTAATGACAGATTTTTGTCTTTTGATAAGCCTGTTAAAATTTCAATTAGATTAACCACTTAGCTTTAGATATGGATGCTCCCTTTTGCCTGTAACAAGATTTTGAATGTTACAATAGATACCAAAATGGAAACAGAAGAAGTTTCAAAAGTCTCTCCTGGTATTATCCACAGAGTAAATTTCACTTTATTAGTAGCACTTGCAGCGGAGAGGGATGATTCTAAGCAGCTGCCTGAAGGTAATGCATACCTCTGAGTCAGTCACACAGTATAATTCTCTAGAAAGTGCAGATGAGAGTAGGCTCATCATTTGAATGGATGGACCTTGATTAATTTTTTTTTTGCAGCTGTGTTTCTGAGACTGGGGCAGAACAGCTGACAGAAATGCAACTGCCTGCTTAAATGCAACTGCCTGCTTTGTCTTAACCATCAAAGTGGCAAGAGAGTGACGAGAAGGAGGATCACTTATTTTCCAGCAGCATTTGGGACATACACAGCCATATCTTCTAAAGGGGAGACAAAAAATCTGAAAGCTTGGACAACAGGCTGCCTGGAACAAGATTTAAGGAATCTTGAAAAGAGAAGAGCAAATACAGAGACTCTGAGGTGACATTTTAGAAAGAATTTTTCTATGGACCCAGCAGGAACTATAGTTTGCTGCAATGAAGTATTTGCCTTCTTAATTTTTTTTTAAAAAATGTATTTCTTGAATTACCTAATATTACACATGTTATTGTCCTCTTTTACTTTACTCCCCTTTCTGATGGGAGATATTTAAATATATTTAAGCACAATATTCATATTTGATTCATAGCTGCATCTGCCTTTTTGAGATCCCATGTTTTCTAAGAGCAATAAAACAGTCCCTACAATTATAAAACATCACAGGCAATATCCATTGAAGGGATGCTTTTATCACTGGAAAATATGCAAAATGTGGTAAGTTTGTCCTAAGTATGTTCTATCATCTTTTAGGCTGAAGACTCTGCAGTGAACCAGGTGAACTCTGATTTGTTTCGGTCACTGCCTGGGCTTGTCCAAGCTTCCTTATTTACTCTTTCATGTCATGCATCTCATTTACCAGTATGTCTTCCAGCCTACTTGCATCACCTGAATTGAAGCTTGTTTTTATGCCCATTTGGAGAAACTATTGTTACTGTCCTGTAAAATCACTGTTATAGGTACCAATGGTAATACATAATGGAATTTTCTGAATTCACCATCTTTTTTATAAATACCAATATGTTCCAACATATCAGTGTTTCAGAATCTTACCTCAAGAGGAATAAGCTTTCATATTTCTAAGATGAATAGCATTTTTCAGTTTTAACTCATCTGTAATTTCTCAACTTCCTCTTAATCTTTTTTCTTTAATTATCTGCACTCTCCTTCAAATTTAATATCATCTTCAGATTTCATTAGTGTGCTCTTTTCTTTTTCTTTCAGACTGCTAATGTAGACATTAAACAAATATAACTCTTGCCAACTCTTGCTAACAAATGCCAACTTTTAGATTCCTTTTCCTAATATGCTGCTATTTAATATTTCTGGTTTATGCACTCATTTAGGCAGTTTACAGCCCGCATGGTTATGATCTTATTGAAAGCAGTACTGAATCAAATTTTAAAACTGAAAATTCTGAAGATCCCATATCATATGCCTCACTAGAATCCAAATGTATATGAGCTACTTCATTATCATTGCCCATTAATTTTTTAATTGCATCAAAATAAGAAATTATGTTTGATTGATGATTTCTAATTTCTCACTGCCTACTGTTCATGGCTGTCTTGTCTCAGCTATTAATGATAGACTATTTATTTCATTGTTTTAGGAGGCACTCAGAAAATATTTATGGCATCATAGTTGTCAGTATCAATCTTTTCTTTTCAGGAAATATGTACGTTTATTTTTCTCAATCTCTTCCATATATTTTCATTCATCTCTAAGTTTTTAGAAATGAACACTTGTAGGCTTACTGAAGTCAGGAATTCTTTTGGTCTAAAAGAAAGCATGTGCTTGCTTGTGTTTGGAGTATATCATCAACATCTTCATGAACAGAGCTTTCAGAGGGCCTTCTTTCACAAATATATGGGATATAAGGTCAGCTGTTATATACTGAACATTAATCCATGGATATTGGGTCCCTGTTTACAAATATATCAACACTCTCTTGAGAATAAATATGCTATTATTCAGTTAATTGTCTTAATTGCCACATAATCTCTGAAATTTGATGGCTCTTTCAGAACGTGAGGGTACCCAAGCATTGCACCATGTTGCTGAGAAAGGCTGTGGAGTTTCCAGCCTTGTGGCTATTCCAAATTTGACTGGACCTGACCAACCTGCTTTAAGTGGACCCATTCAAGCAGGGCATTGAACTAAATGACCTACTGAGGTCTCTTTCAGATAACATGATTCTGTGATTTGATGAATTTAATTTCTTGAAGGCTTAATTTTCAGTCTCAAATGTTAATGAACTTCCTGTAGTCATTCATTCTCATGTCAGTGTTACTTGTGCATACAATGCTATTTCTTTTCTGGTATTTAGTCTTCATTATAAATAATAATTTAATATGTATGGGTTTCAGCATTAGTACAATAATTAGCATAATAAATCACAACTTATATTTTATGAGATAACAGGTTTTTAAAAAGGTGCTTTTTGTTTTTTTCAGGTATTATTAACATTGTCTTCTTTCTAATGCTTTTTTCCCTCAATATTTTTATTTTAAAAACATTCTGCTAATCTCTTTCAGTCACTGATATTTGGCTCACTATCTAGGCTAAAAAGAATACAATACAATTGTAAGTATATATCATTCAAATGTAAATTGAAACTTGATGATATTTTATATTCCCATCTAATTTTGTGCATATTATCCACTTAGACATCTCGTGTGTGCATAAATAAGATTTGAATATGCTAATTGTTTCTAAAACATATATTTAATTATATTACACATTTCAGGAACATGACTTTGAATCAATAGCTGGCTCAGATACTTTTTTAGGGTGTGAGAACACCCAAATTTGTGGCATATTGCAATAGTTCTCAAATGAGTATCTAATGATTAGGTATGATTTGATTCACAAATTAAAATGATGAGCTAGAAGAAAATCTTTTCGATACTGGACGTTGCCCTGCCAAAGTGAAAGGCAGCTGGTCTTGTTTCCCAAGCTGACTGTAACTGTAGATGTGTAAGGCTCTTATACAACAGAAACAAAGTAAGACTTCTTTACACTGCAGCTTTGCAGTTAAATTTCATAATCTTAGTAAGCTCTATGGTCTTATGCTGTTGTTCCTAGCTAGACTGTACTACCAGACAGTGCAAAATTGTTCCAAGTCTTTTCACTGGAACTGACACTGAACCAGCTCTCTTCTTAATATCTTGACCCCTTCCTTAATAACTATTATTTGTGCCTATTAACAGCTCTCAAAATCTAGACTACATTGCAATTAGAAAACTTCTCAAATGGGAGAAATTGGTCATCTCTGTCCTTTAAAATTTGTAATAAGGTGAAATATGTATGCTATGTTACCAACCAGTCCTCTCACAGCTGATTCACTGTTGTCTGCAGGCTGATATCTCCTTACACTTCTTAACTGAAAACATATTGTGTAAATATAACTCTCCATTCTTTTTCTTCTTTGTGGAAGAATAGAACTAAACAGTTGAAAACTCTTGGGTTTGAGATATGTGTATTGCAAGCATGGGCAGTAGGTTTGAGACACTTGCACAAATTTAAACCAGAGAAGAATGTAGCACTGTTAGCGCCATACCATGTACTCTGAAAGAAAGTCAGGCTTGCTAAAGCATAAATTAATTTATCTTTGAAGTTTGATACCCTATTACTCGTTCCAACAACAGCTACTTCCATCTTTCTATATGTACCACACTTCCAAATATGTCGGTCGTTGTTTCTTTCATTTTGTAACACATTTACGAGATGTTCAAAGTTTGAAAGCAACTTTGTAATGTATGTTAGAAAAAATATTTATTGCTAGTTCTTTACTACTGACTTCTAATTTGCACCTGCAAGCATCTTTGTGACATGATATTATGCAACTCATAAGCACAAATCATTGAATTCAGATACAAAATTGCTCAAAATACTGTTCTTCTGCCAGCCAGGTAGTTGAACATGTAGAGATTTGCAGACTGTCTAAAACTCAGCTATGCAACTATGGATAAAATATTTTAAAACAGCCCCAAATTTACCTATGTAGAGAATCTCTTTGTTTAGCATTCAGACATGCACTTTCCATCAAACCTGTTTTGATTGGATATACAAATAAAAAACTAGTCCTAAGAGCTACCAAAAATGTTCACTAGAACACTAAAAGAATAAAATGTGCTTTGGTTACATTCATTAGTGGCCAAACATTATTTGAAACAAAATTACATGTCCATTGCACTTACATCAGGAGTCACTTGATTCATGGGAATATCACTGGAATTACAGTTAAAAAAAGGAGAAAGCATTAAAGGTATTGTAGTGACACAGAATCCTTAAAGGATACTTTAAGAACTATGAGAGCAGAATTATAGCTGAAAATTTTCCCCAGTGCAATAATTAATTAACTGAATTCTTCTGAGTCCTGTCTATTTTTGGAATTTTCATATGCCTTTTACTTAACAAGAATATAAATACTTACTATAATCTGCAGAAATGTTAAGAGCATTAGAAATTTATCTTAAAATTAAAAGAAAATAACCACTTTCTCTATAAGAATATCTATCAGACCCTCTGTTAGGCACAAGAAGTCACTGAACTTGCAGACTGAGCAAAGTTAACATGCTAGAAACAGACCTGAAACTCTACATTATTCTACAGATTTCTTTTATTTCTTTTACTTCTTTTTCACTGCTGTGCATTTTACTGTAGATGTAATTAACAGAAGTGCTTCTCAATACATACATATTCAATGCCTGTATGTGTAAAAAAAATGCTCTTTCAAAAGCAGGGAGCAAAAAGCATTCTTTCAAAAGAATGAAGCAGAATTATGCCCAAAGACGGATCAGGGTATTTATTAAAAAAACAAATCTATTTTTTTCAGGCATACTTTCTATTATTCAACAGTTCTTAATTTACAATTAAACATAATTTCATTAAATCTGGAAAAAAGTACCAGTGCTAAGAGTTTTGCTGGACTTATATGGTGAAGATTTCTGAAAAATATATATTGTGAGGTACATTTCAAGGGCAATATTTCACACTAAAGGGTAATATTTCAAAGAAATTTATGCATGTTAGCAAAAAAATAAATCAGGAAAGCAAATCACTAAATAAATGTGCAAATAAAAGTTCAGCTTAAAAGCAACGGATCTTTTTCAAATGAGACAAAAATTGAGCTCAGAACCATGAACTGACATTGTAGCACATAACAATTAAAAAATGTTCTCAACACTTAATCTCTGCTCTGCAGCTTTCAAAATACCTGAAGTGTCCAAGACATCCATTCTTACATTGGCTTAAGCTATATTTAGTATTCTGTGCAAGAAAAATTAGATATCTTAAGGCCCCAGAAATTAAAAAAGAAGTTTTGAGACAGATTCTGGACATGAAATTTCTGAGAAAGTCTGGGTTGAGTCTTAGTGGTGAAGGCTGCAGTATACAAAACTGTCACATCTCACCTGGCTAAAGTACACAGGTTCTTGGATCAGCACCTGTGCTTTGTTGTGCAGGTGTCTCTGCACAACGTGGTACCTTGGTGATCCAGACTGGGAAACTATTGCTCGTGCCACAGATCATTTCTGGGATTCATGTGGTTTTCACAATGAGGAGCAGAGGTAGCTGGTGTACAAATGGCTTGTGCATGGCTGTATCTGGCCTTGGGTCTGGGACACAGGCTGGAAACATGCTTGAGAAACACTCCTGGAAACAGCTGGGTACTTAAAAGGGGTACTGCCTGCTGAAACATACCGTGCACAAAAAATGGTTTAGTAAATCCTGAGCAGAAATCTGCTTAAATAAGCCTCACTCCTTAGCAGTTTCCTTGGCTACAGAACAAAAATTGAGCAGGGCAATACCATTGGAATAGCTTGTGATCCTCCTTTAGTTTCAAGAGAGGTCATGATGTTAAAAAAACTTGTAAATAGATGCCTGCTTCCTGCCTCTCTCGTACTAATTTCTTCCTGAACTCTGTGAATTTGAACTTGAATTTGAATTTTAGCTGAAACTAACTGCAGCATATATGAAAGCTATAACATTACTGGTATATGCCTCCATTAGGAAATCAAACCAAATTAGATAGCTTGACAACAAAGAAATAAATAGGTTATTTAAAATGTATGTATGTTGATTACTAGCATTGTAATTTGTTTTGCATGCCTTATGTAAAGGTTATTTTAATTCCTCTTAAAGATGTGTATTAATAATATTAAGAAGGGATTAAGCAAAGAATGAGAAGCTAAGAAAAGATCTTCAGGGCAGAGGCAAAAACCTTAAGCTTTGACCTTCCCAGATAATACCACTACATTTTAAGTGAGGGTGATAGGGTGGTGTGGAAAGAAAAAAGCACTGACTTTACTGAGTCAAAACTCAATCAAATTAGTAAACTGAAGGTTTGGGAAAAAAAACCTTCTTCCTGCAAGGCTCCCACACCCCATTTCTGATTTCTGAGATAACAGTCCTTTTAGTCTTCATACCCTGTTGCCTCATTTCTTCTTAAACATTTTGGGAAGGACTGGTGCTCCTGCTTCCCCCTTCCTCCCTCCCTCCTGCTTCTATTTACTCTTGTTTAACAGTCTATTTTCTGTTCTCAGTTTCTCTTTCTTGCCTTCCTTTTGAGACCCCTTTTCCTCCTTCTTCCTTTTCTGGATTGCACTAAGCATATAATTTTTCAGTGTTTGCTAGAGAATTTAGTGATCTCATCTGTTCCTTGTTTGCTGTAATGTGCTTCACTTATGCCAGTGAGCACAGTAGAAAACCACACCGCTTGGGTAATGTTTACCCAAATGCCTCAGGAAGGGGGAATGCCTGAGTACTTGCAACAGAAGATGTGTAAAAGAGAAGGGGAGTGGAAAAAGAGGAAAGAAACCTGTGCAGAGCTGCAGTTACTGGAACTCTTTTGACTGATGGTGTTTGATGATAAATGTCTGAATCAGAGAGCCTTCACGGTAACAGGTGTGTAAAGCCACCTACGCAAAGGAACTCGGATTTTTTATGTCCTTCACAAATGCTCTCAAGCTGCACTGTGGTTTGAACAACACTTACATTTACCTTTTGAAAAATGGTGTGAAGAAGAAGTATTGCCACCACATTTACATTTTTATAGTATGGCTTGCTCTGAAACTGTTAGAGGAGATTGCCTGGCTTAAAGCCTGGCTCAATGATTCCTGGAGGATATTTTTTTCTGCAGTATCCAACTACCATATGGAGTGCCAAGAAGCATAAAAGAGATTTCAGAAGCAATTCCATGATTACAGTTACTATACATTAAAGACACAGAAGAACTGTTGTAAATTATCTATATGGTTCTTGCATAATAAATTACTTTACTCACATCACAGGTGACAGGCTTCCATTACAGATCATTTTGTTTAAATGCATGGCAATCTTTTTAAACAAATGACTTCTAGCTTCAGAACTCCTGTGATTCTGACAGTATCTCATTCCAGACCTGCCATTAAATGCCTTCTGAGTGACCTTGAGCAAATTATTCTTCACCCCACTGTCCTGGTTGCCTCACCTCCTATGGTCTGCCTGTCTTAGGTAATCAGATAGTGACTATCTCTAGAGTAGAGAGATAATTTTATCACTTTTTAAATTCTTAATGCAACGGAGACTATACTAGTCTGTAGGAACTTCTGCAATAAATACTTAATAATAATAATAATTAATCATACAAATAGGATGACTTTTGGAACACGAGTGGCAAGAAAGAGTCAATTATTTCAAAGATTTGGACCGGAGGATGAGTTGCAACGAGCAATGGTTGAGGACCATACAAGCAGCACCACCTATGAAGGCTTTGATTGAAATGACTCAGCACAGGGAGGATAAGAATCCTGTTTTCCATAGCAACCTTCAACTCTCTTAGATATGAAGCTATTCTTTTCTCTGCTGAAATTGTGTGGTATTTTCTATGATCACTTCTTTGTCCATTGAAAGTATTTCTGGCCACAGCCATTATCCAGCTCCTGTGTAGCACTTACTGCTCCTCTTGGCAATCAGCTGACAATGTTCTATATCCTTCCCAGAGCCTCTTGGGTTTCTTTGTTTTCTATTTATAGTCTTTTGGACCCTTTTATTAATTGGACTACTAGCTCTGTAAGTTCATGAAGCCTATAAGGATTTCAGATTTTTTTCTAGGATAGCCTCAGTAAAAATGGACTCTCCAATTCCTGGAAGAAGTGAAGTCATGTTCTAAACTTCTTGATTAACTTGCAGTGGATGTGTATGTACTGAGAGAAGCAGGTGTCTTACAGCAAACAAGAAGTGCAAGACTATATAATTTAAAATTGCACCAAAGCACAAAATGGCTAAATTAACATTACACAGCTTCAATACTGTACTTTTCCAACTGTCTAGAACTCAAGTGGTCACATGAATACTAGTTCTTTTACCCTAGGATTTTTCGGTTTTATGGAGCTTCTTAGGTTTAAAAGATAAACAAGCAAGACTTCTCAACCTCTTTGTTTGAAATCCCCTTATATTTTACTGACAGTCCTCTGAAGTTTAGGAATTTTGTTGGTTTTTTTTCTCCTAAGTTCTGAGTGGAGTGCATAACAGTAGTCAGAGCCTTTTCACTTTATAGTGTATTTTCAGTGCACTTGTTTTTCATTTCTCCTTCTCCCCACTTCTGTTCCAGTCTCCCTTCCTAAAACACCTTTTACTCCCTCCCCCTCTACTGTTTCAAATCTGCCCACTTGGTTTCTCTTGCCAGCATCTCTCTCTCTCTCCTACTCATCATGCCAATATTCCTTCTTTACACACCCCCAAATCTTCTCAGGCTTTGAAACTAGGCTGTTTTTTCCCCTGTGTATCAAGACACAGGACTTTTCCTCTGTCGATTTTATATAGCCAAATTCCATACCAATATTTTGGTCCTTTCAGAAATCATTTTAAGAACACCTCCTATGCTTAGGACAGAGTTAATCTTCAATAAGTTTAGTAATCTAACACTAATAAAACTCTGTATAATATATTCTGTTATTTTTCCAAAATTCTTGTCTTGGCTTCATACAGCATAACTGTTTTCACTGAGGGGGCTACATGCATGTGTTTGACACTACATATCCTATGCCATAGCATGTGAGATCTAAATCTTTTCAATGAGCTAAGTTTTAGATATCACAGAAAAAAAACCCCCGTGAATTGTACACAAAGAAATGACTGATGATATAGCTTAAATTTTACCCCTTTTACATTTTAGGCAGAGAGCAATAACTGACATACACATAATAACCAGTCCAGTCATACTTAGACAAAGTTTTAAACAAATGAAAACTTTAGAAGATAATTTTTAAATTAATCAGTTTTAAAATTATGGGGCTACCTGTGCCCATTAATGCTTAGATGTACACTGTAAGTGTTAATTCCTTCCCATTTCATGTTGCTTTCTGTACTTATCTCTGCAGCTTTTTCCTCCTGCCCCTGCACAAGCACCTGAAAACTTCTAGGGAGTTGGAGGCTGAACTGGAAGTCAGCAGGAGGCTGAATTGGAGGCCTTTCTCCTGAGTCCCTTCCAGCTACTTCAGTTTGTTAAGGTATGAATTCCCATTTCTGAAGGACTGGCTTCTCTCTTTGCTGGAAAGAAACCATACCTGAGGAAAAGATGTGGAAAGATCCAGGGCCACAAGGGGACAGCCAGGACATCATCCCCCACCTGCACACATCGTCCCCCCTGGGCCATCAGCCCCTGCTTCAGAGACACCACAGCAGGGCCGGTGCCAGCCCCTCCCAGCTCTGCCTGCCTGGCCTTGGGCCATGATGACCTGGGCTCTCCCCTGGGCTCACCTCCTGGCCTGTCTCCACCCATCCTTGTTCCCATGGAGGTGCCAATGCCCACGGCTGGGGCTGCCCCAGTGCATCCCGGCTGCCCTGCTCCTGCCTTGGGCACTGGGATGCCAGACCCTAGCTTTTGGGGACCCTTTGCTGCTTCTGGACCACAGTCCCAGGGCTGCACCCTAACACTATGAGCAGAAGCCCTGCCTGTACCTTTCACCTTGCTGTTGGAAGCCTGAAACATTAGGGAGCAGCGAAGCCAAACTTTAACACTGTTGGAAACAAATCAGTTCATCAGAAAGGTAAGCAAAGCAATAGAAAAAAGTCTGCCTTGTGCATTTCACATGCTGAGGAATGGTTTAGGTGATGCAGAAATAATGAGTTTACTAGGCTTCAGTGATGAAAGGGAAATATTAGAAACTCATAAGTGCAAGAAGTCATTGGAAAATTTCTTATAGATAATTATTATGATGTCCTTTGACATAAAGCTTATTTTTCTGTTTCTGACATAAATAGAACATAATAAATAATAAGGAGAAGGTCAATGCAATGCATCATTTATGTTGGTTTTAATACTTGGAATCAAGAAAAAAAAATAGAACTTTAGAATAGAAATAGTTTTAAAGCAGCCTGAATATATGTGCATTTTATGGATCGTAGTCAAAAGGGTACAATACACCCACATATTCACACATAACACAAACACACTTTTTTAATGTTTCCAGACTGACTTTTAAAGGACTTTCATTTCATTGGTTGTAAAGGGTTTGGGTATTTTATGTGATTTCTCTGGTACTCCTAAATTAATTTATCTGATTTCCTTCTAGATACACGACAGCATCTTCTAAATGTAACATAGAATGCTTTCTGGACAGGGAGGGTAGTCATGGTCCTAGGGACCCTCAGGAGGGAAGCTGGCAGTCAGCTGATGAATAGACATTATTTCCTGGAAATCACAAGAACTGAATAAAATATTATTTTTCAAGACTTCAGGCTTAATATGAGAAACACAAATAATCTAAGACGACTCTTGTCTGAATCACTGCAAAGAGTATATGTTTACTTCTTGTGGCAAGGAAGATATATTTTGTATTTTTCTGTCTACAGCATCTCACGTGCTTATTGTGGCAGAGAGAAATAGAAACTGAGAGAAAAGAATAGCTATGTTTCTCAGCTTTCTGGGTCTGTTGTCTTAGTGCTAAGTGGTGTAAGTAACTGGGATGAATCTGTGACTTGCATTTATAGACACAGAGGATCTGGAATCTATAGTGAGCATTTATGAGAGAAGAAGGACCAAATTAGAATTGCAGCTTGGAATATAATTTCCCAACAAGATTATACTTGCAGTCTTCAATGTCCCCATGAGAGGAAGCAAAGAGGCAGGCACTGGTTACTCTTGCAACCAGTGACAGGACTTGAGTAAATGGCATGAAGCTGAGTTACGGGAGGTTTAGCTTGGATATCAGGAAAAGTTTCTCCACCCAAAGTGTGGCTGGGCACTGGAAAAGGCTCCCCAGGGAGGTGGTCACAGCACCAAGCCTGACAGAGTTCATAAAGTATTTGGAAAATGCTGTCAGGCCCATGGTGTGATTCTTTATGTGTCCTGTGCAGGGCCAGCAGTTGGAGTTGGTGATCCTGGTGGGTCCTTCCCAACCCAACACGTGATATGGCTCCACTCCATGATTCCATGAGAATTATCAGAATACATCTCCCTTGCAACAATGATATAGCAGTCCATGCCAGTCATTATCTTACCCAAACTTACAAATATAACATGACTGTAGTATGGTACAACTGCTTAAGAATAACCTCAGGCAGCTAAAGTGCCTCAAACTATTACGTGCCATCACAGCCAGGTTATTGCTCATTTACCCAGGGCCACAGGCAAGTGAGGTATTTGATCCCATCTCTCAGCACAGGCTCTTTTTGCTATGAGCAGCCAATGTCACACTTTCAAGCTCCTGATTGCAGTGGAAAGATGCCCATAATAAAGCAACAGTGACAAGAGCAATAGAAATGCCACTTCCCCTTTGGGGAAATTAGGAGTGGAGAAGAGAAACCTCACCAGGATTGATTATTACTGACTTTTCTGAGATAATGAATAAGGAGAAAGAATTAAATCTATTGTAACTCAGATAGCTTTCACCTGACAACTGAGAACCTCTAGAAGATGCAGACAAACAGGCCACATATCTGTGAACTGAAGCAGTATATTGTAAGGGCCTCATCTCAGCACACGGTAGTTAATAACACTCCCTCTTGTTTGAGGAAAAAAAAAAAAACCAAAAAAAAAAAAAAACCAAAAACTTGGGGACTTTTTCCTTCTACTCCCACTCCTATTCTCCACCTCCCACTCCTGACATATTATAAGAAAAATCTCAGACACATGATGGAACAGTTGATTTTTTTTTTTCTATGACCCACTCAATCAGAAATAAAAGAAGTGCCACTGGTAAAGCACCACAGTGTATAAGCAGCAGAATAAGCCTGAGTGTCTTTACCACAGTTGAGGGAGACACTGTAAATGAGCCTGCATAATTCTTGTCATGTTGTAGATGCTACACAAAATTCTGCACCAAGAATTTATTTTCCTGGATTTTGTGGGAAGTGGATAATAAAAAAGAATAAAAGTAGCCAGGAAGTGAATTTAACTTCCATGAAAAATGTAGAATATAAATGTATCTTATCAAGTAGACAAAGTTAAGCCATCTTTCTTTCTGTCACTTTCTCACAACAAATTATGCAATAGAAAAAGAACATAAAAATTTCTCTTGTAGACAGCTATGCAGAAATATTAAATAATTTACTAGATTCCTCCAGAAGATCAGCAGATGATGGTAAAAGAGCAAAACCTTTGCTTTTTCTCAGTGTGACTGGAAAGAAAAATATAATACACTAAATCTAGATACAGCTGTAGTTTTTTTTTAAATAGGAAATGAGGAACAATAATAAGAATTACTTTAGTAGCTCTCAAATATTTTGGGCATAGTTTATTACTTTTTTTATGTTAAAAGGCATCTATACCACTAGTGTTTCTCTAAATAAAATTTAAATCTTCATTGAATGTGAAAAAAATTGAGAAAGATAAAATGTCTTGGTCAGTCTCAGTACACATACTTTAGAATTACTTGCCATTCTCCTGCAGTTTATTTAACAGTGTAGCTCTAAATCATGGAAATTACATAGGAAAAAACCCATCTATTAAATTTAATTATAAAAAAATCTGCATACATGCTGACGATTTAATAGGACTTCAGTTCAAGAGAAATAAGTGCTAGGAAGTGATAGAAAACTGCCATAATTTTCAGGAGGAGCTACCACTGATGACTACTGAAGAAATGAGTCAATGATTGCTTAATGAATTCCTGCTTTCCTACTCAGGCCAAGCCGTTTGATTTACTGGTTTGTTTCTCCTCCAACAATATCACTTTGCTGCATAGGCAGAAACTCTTCAAGGCAGAGATCATCACACTTGTGACACACTGGATGTGTGTTTGTACAGGTCCTCCAACAAATCTCAATCCCTTCAGTTCCACCTAGAGGCACGAGTGTACAACAGCAGCAGGAATCACCCAGCTCAGACGGACGGACTTGTGCAGGGCGGGGGAAAAATGAAACGAGTTAACCACGAAAATACTATTTTTATGGATTTGTGTCTTCTTTTCTCATTCTCAGACCCAGATAAAGTTTTCCCTGTGTTAAAAACATTTGTATGTCTGTTTCTGGGTAGATCCTCTTGTGGTGGAAGCATCAGAGGTGACCTGCAGGTGCTCCACTCTCATCACCTGATCAATCCGTCATGTGAAGTCCCCAACCTGCTCGGGATATGACACATCCAAGTACACCCAGGTACATTCCTGAGCAGAGAGGAAATCAGTATGATCACAAATCCCATTTCCTGA
Source organism: Oenanthe melanoleuca (assembly GCF_029582105.1). Taxonomy (NCBI): domain Eukaryota; kingdom Metazoa; phylum Chordata; class Aves; order Passeriformes; family Muscicapidae; genus Oenanthe; species Oenanthe melanoleuca. The sequence continues at coordinate 26,971,895 of NC_079336.1, read as the reverse complement.
GGTCAGTTTGGTCAATCTGAAAGGTCCATTTGTCACAAGAAGCAAAGATGGTTATGTTAAAAGGTCTGCTAAAATACACCTTCAGATTGATCAGGTTGAGGGTATCTTTTCTTCTGTATCTACAGAGAACTCTGGATTCTCTGATTAAGCTACTGGAAAGGAAAATACTAAAATGATAAAGCATTTCTGTGACTTTTATGCCTGTGAAAAACTCTAATTTTATTTTATGACTCCTGGTTTTCCTGCATTAATACCATGGCCACTATAATACTCTTTTGAATGCTGTCTTAATGATACATAATTAAGTGAGCTGCCAAATGTACTTGGAAATAAATACTCAAACCACACAGTGCTGAAGTTCACACATATTTGATTACACTTCAGACATACTCAGCACAGAGTTTACAGGTCACACTCCCATCTGATCTGGTCTTGTGTTACTTGGCAGATTTCAAGTTATACTTTATTATAGCAGATTAAAATGCTTCTCCATATCTACTAAAACTCCCTTAGTCCAAGCATGATTACTGAAGATTAGTCAATAAACACACACACACACAAAAAAAACCCAATTTCTGCATAAATCCATGTTGCTTAAATTTGTAGAATTTCCTATCTCTTTTATTAGATATTAATCTTCTGTAGAGTTGCTTTCTGTGGAAAGGAGGACAAGAGATATTTCAATACTTTTAATACTCAACTCTTTGCATTTCAGTGTTTGTATCCTCAGCAGAAGTTAAACAGCTGTTCCTGAAGCTTCTCATGCAAGGTTTCTCATAGAGAAAATTTTTCACATAAAACTGCCCAGGTGAATAGTCTTTTCCATAAAAATTTTCCATAACTTCAGTTTCAACTGGAGAAACTTTAAGACTTAACTAGTGTCTCTATTTACTTTTTTAAAATAAATTTATGATCACTAAATCCAAGGTTATTTAATGTAGTTAGTTGTTTTGCAATCAGTGTGCCTATTGCTTGCCAAAATCTACTTTTGAAATGGCAACATATAGCATTTTGTTCCTGAATATAAAAATTTCTATCAGCTCTGAAGTGTTGAAATAATGAGGTCTCACCATTTGTGCAGTACAGTTCTAAGTCGTATTTATCTCCCTACTAACTTTAAAATAGCCTCATCGAAGGTCAAATCTGACATTTGTATTTAAGAAGCATATCTAATTCTATTTCATTAGAAGATGCTTTACCAGCTTTTTACAAATCAATTTTGACTCAGATAGATTACCACTTAATTCTTTGTCCTCCTCCACATCATTAAAGTGCAATATTGAATCCATGTGCCCTACTTTTGTCACTCATGCTCAAGAACATGAATTCAGATTGAAAGTGCTGTGAAGAAAGGGTTACTAGATTTTCTCTGCCCTGACTATCTATTTTGAAAGAGAAGTTTAAATAACGCTATTTTGTTAAATCTTGCAAAAGAAAGACTGAGATATATTTGAGAACAGCAGCTATATTCACCAGAAAATTATTGATGGAAAAGAATGGTTTAACCTGGATAACATGGACAGGTCACAGTCTAACAGGTTTTGTTATACAGGTTTTATAACCAAATCTTATGAAGTGATTGCTGGCCGAAGCTGGTTGCAGTGAGCCAGTACTCCCTGTCTGATCCTGCTAGACACAGAGTGAGAAAACACCATGACAGTGTTGCAATTAAACTCTCTGTAGTACTTTGAATTTTCACTCTCTCTTGCATTATTTTGTAAGGACAACTGGAGTACATGTTAATTCTTTTCTTGGTTTAATTTATTCAAAAAACTATTAATTAATGAACCACGTACAAAGGAAACTTGTCAGCAACTTACTGCAGTAAAACAAATTTTAGGTGGATCAAAGATGTACCTGTATTTCTGAAGAACAGTTAACTAAGTAAACTGAATCATGCTGCTGCATATGACCTTAAAATTCAAATCAGTCTATCGTGAAGTTTCACCCTACCATAGGTAAGGTGAAAAGTTGTTCTATCCCCTGCAAACATTTAATGTAATAAATAAATTAATTTTTAAGTGTGGTGAAATATCTTACATTTGAAATTAAATTTAGGAAGAAATATTGTACAATTTTAAACTAATTTATCATTGGGAAAGTCTATTAAAGAGACTCAGAACATCTGTATTCAAAATTATTCAAAACTCATTTCAGTGACGCCCTTGCAACAGACATACATACACACACACATATATATACATACATACATATATATATATATATATATATATGGTATAATTCAGTGTTAGAACTGTTCTAATACCTGAAGGTGTGTGGCATATATATTTGCATAAAAGTTTATGAAGAAAATAAAAAGTGAAAGCTGAATATTTGTCCCAATGAAAAAATGTCTTTGGCTTCACTTTGGAATAGGTGTATATTTAATTACAAAATATTGTATGTACTTGTAAAATTCAAAGGGTAAGTGAATAGAAAGTGGTACATGGAAGCATAACACTGCCAGAGCAATTCAGCAGCAGACAGTGCCAGAGGCAGTGTTGTAAGTACCAGCACATCCTCCAGAGAAGATAGCCACAGCACTGGATGTTTTCACAAGAGCTGGAAGAGACAAATTTTGAATTATTGCCTTTGGATCATGAATTTTCAGTCATGAACTGCATGTGGATTTGTACACATGGAGAGATTTTGTGGGAAGGAGGCAGTATAAAGATCTAGTGTTCAATTAAAAGTGTTACAGCATATGATACAAGCAGACAAATCTTGATTCTGCCTTTACTTGCCTGCTAGGTAGAGAAAAATGCCTGTGTGCTTGGAAATTGGTTTAAATGCACTTAGGTAGTAATGGAGAGGGGATGGTCTACATGGAGATATTATTTGACCTTCCCAGTATGCACATGTAATGTACCAAGTTCTCTATAATGTAGATGAAAGTCACCCAAGTCACAGCTTACTGATGTTCAAATGAATATTTCCTAAGTCAAGTATTTTTAGTACTCTTGTAAACAGATTTAGAACCAAAATTAATGAAAAAAAAGAGGAGAAGGAAATTTTAGTGTAATCTAACTTTGCATTTTTCTGCTAACAATTTTCACTTTGGTAGTATCAGTCCACATAATAGTCTATCAAGCATGGAGAGCTGAAAACTTTTTAGAGTAGCTCACATTAAAAGCTTCCATCCATTTCTTTCACCCTCCTGCTATGTAATAGATTTACATCTCATCTCTGTATCTGAGAGTTTGGCATTTGGACAGTATGGCTGGGTGGGAATAGAATAAAGTATTAGCATAAAAATGAAGCTATGGCTACATAGCTACCTGATTTAATAATTCCTGGATTTTTCAATAGTGAATATTGAGTCAAAAATATGTACTGGATACCTTAGCTATTCCATCATTTATAGAAATAGTTATATTTATTTAACTCTACTCTTCAGAGCTGGGAATTATGCACTTTCTGCCTTTATGTTATAGGTGTACTCAAGATCTTGTAAGTTACAGTGACATTTCTGCAGTTGGTTCTCTTACTGCAATGCTCTCTCTCAATAACAAACTCCAAGCCCACCAGCATGATGAAGAATTGTGCCTGGTCATTTTCAATTTCTATACTAAGTTTCCATATGGCATAGTAATAGGAAAAGAAAAGACAGTATGATTGACAATCCCAAAAATTCCTAGTTAGGAGAATATATTCAGCTATTGGAATCACTCAGAACTACTAGAAACTTTTAGCAAAATGTTTTCATTGTGATGTCTTTTACCCACCATAACAAAAAGACGTGATGTAGCCTTGCAAAAGGGAACAGTGCATTTTTTAAGGTAATTATATATTTCAGAGAAAATGAATTTCAGATTAAATATATTGTTCATCAGCATGAAAACCTGATAGATGAATAATATACATTTCTCAGATAATAAAAGAACAGTTTACTGTAGCTTCAGGAATATTTAAGAATTGAAATAACTCTTTAAATAGTTTTTAATAATAGGAAGCAGAGAATATTTGTTCTGAGCATCAGGGCACTGATATTTAGTACTGTCTGGTTGACATAAACAGATGCTTAAACTAGATCAGAAACATTGTTCACTTTTTTGAATTCTCACAGCAAAACAAAAGAGAGACAAAGAATAAAAATAAGTATCCATATTCTGTGAGTGAATATAAGGAAAATGTAAGCTAAAAAATTGCTGCAGAAAAGTTAAGAAAATGAGAAATATGAACTTTGCACAGAAAAAATTTTTCTTGGATATTTCTGATCCTTCCTTGAATGTATAAGCAAAGAGATAAGGATAAATATTCTCATAATCTATTAGAAAATATGGTGGCACCACCATTGTATATTTCTAATGAATAAACCAGATTTAGTCTGTTCATATACAATACAGGGGAAAGAGGTGGCCTATGGCAATGCTCATTATATATATGTCTAGCTATATTTTTTTATAGGTTATGAATTTCATCCAAACCATGAAATTAAATTATAAAAATTGCTGGAGTATTGCAAGCTAAAATATACATCTAGAGAAATGAGCAGACCTGAGTGTATTTTATAGTAGAGAGATAACATAATTTTCTAGAAATTATACGGGAAGATTCGAGAAATGCAACATGAACTGAAATATCAGGAAAAATATTACTTACAGGAAATTTTGCTGATCAGAAAAAGCAAAAGAATATTTAGTACTAGCAATGGACTTTAACAGATTACTTCTTACAGAGCTGCTGACTCAAGAAGTTTTCTATGTTTTCCTGCCTGAAAGACCCTCTCTATAAAACTTCATCTGTCCAATTCCATTTAAGGGTTACTTTAGAGATTTTTTTTTCCAATGTCCACAATACAAACATAGAAATAAACAGCAATATTAAAGTGATGATTTTTTTTTTAACCTCCAAATTTTCCTCTGAATTCACTGTTGATACTCTGGAAAATATTTGCTCAACATTTCCACTGATTGTATATGGAAGACAGATTAAAATCTTTGGGTATAACAACTTTCTAACTTTTGGGTTCTAAACCCTGTTTCTGCTGCTCTGGATCAAAGATTAAAGGAAGGCAGGCAATTTCATTGCCCACATGCAGCATCTGCAGTCACATTCTTCCTTTGGTGAGTCTCACTCCTGCATTTAAACACTGACCTCGACCACTGACTTTCTGACTAGGAGACCTTGCCCCACAGAAAAGAAAAAGCCCAAGTAGACAAATACCAAATGTCCAATGAGAGGGCAAAGTGTGTGCACATATAAGCAGATAGAAAGTTATTTGACCAGTATTTAGCAAGGTAAAAGTTGCTATTCTTTCAGTGTTAAACATTGAATGAAATTAATTTATTGAAATGAGTACTTTATATTAATCACATATCATAGTCTTAGTCTTACATCATAAGCATGTATAGTTAGGAAACTACCATGGCCCCAAAAAGTGTATTTATTTTTATTTTAGTCTAAGAAAGAGTATTCCTTTGCCATGATATAGCAGTGATTTTTCTCAGAAAAAATAGCTCCTTAAATAACTCCAGTTTACAGGATCAGAGAAAATTATCCTGCCCGTGCTGAGCTGTTTCTATCACACCTTGGCAGCTATCAGTATCCAAACCAGTGTAGGTATATCGACTCCACACTGCAGTACACTGCAGTGACTAGGTGTGGAAAAAGTTTATAGTTATTACTTTTCCCCTTGCATCTAGATGTCTTTGGAGCTGGCATCTCTAGTGATACTGGAAATATTGTCATCAATGTTACAGATCACTGGATGGGAAAATCAAGGAAACTAGAAATAGCAAAATGTGGGATGCTTCTTGGTAAGTGCTGTTTTGCAGTTCATCACAAGTCCAACACTGAAATGTTGCCATTAGTCACATACACTTGTTGCTGTTTTTATGCACACAAGAAAGGCTTAAAACTGAAAAAGAATCTTCCAAACTAAATAACAACACTAGTCATCTTGGTTTTAGCATTTTCCCTTCTCAAAGAGAGGGTTTTCCTCCTTACTTTCAAAACTACACAGAATAGGAAAACAACACAATATATAAACCAAAACATTTCCTCTGGAAGTTTGCATCTCTCTGTACACATATGGGAGGATCTGGAAGGTTTGACGATATATGATGGAAGACTCAAAACACTTTTTTTTTTTAATACTTCTGGTGTAATTTGTAACAAAGCATATCAAAATTTCTAATCCCATGTTGAAGACAACTTCAGTTCTGCAAGCTTAGAGATGACCTTGAACACTGCCCCCCCTGTAGATTTCAGATAAGGATATGTGTTTAATCAGTCTCAATCTAATTCTTTGATGAGATATGAGTCTCAAGACAAACTGTGAAATGGGAAAGTCACACTTGAGAATTATTTCTTAGTGAACTAAAACATCAGAATCTCTTTTAGTTTCATCTGATTTTTAGAAGGTGCCAAATGACTAGCAGGAAAATGCCTGATTTGTATCAGATTAGGACTGATTCTAGCCCAGGGAAACTGTTGTTCTGGGGTAGGCATTAAAGACCCATGTTTAAATAACATGGTAATCATGGCACTGAAAATAAAATTTACAAACCTGAGAGTTAAGTGTTTCAGTTTCTTTTAATAGTGAATAGGGAGAGTTAGGTGCTTTGGGACAAACTGCAGCTTTGAATAAAATGCAGATAAATCAATAGAAAACTGCAAAGTGAAATGTTAAGAATTTCACTTAGCTAATGCCTACAGGGATCAACACCTGAAACTGCATTCCATTCATAGATAACAGCACCATACAGATAAATGGATGATTCCCTTTTAAATAAAGCTGCCAGAAAGATAGAAGCATTGTTGTCTCAAACACCTTCTACCTCCAAGAGGAGACATCTCAATATCAGGTCTTCATCAGATAGAAGGAGTTCACAAACATTATCTCTAGGTCTGGAAATTCTAGATTGAAGATCACTCTGTGCAACCTGTTGCACTGTGCTGCAGTCTGCATAAAAATAATACATAAATATATAATTCATAGGGCCAGACCATTACAAATAGGCAGACTGTACTAACCAAATGATGATGTCTCTTCTTTGGAAAGTTTGGGAATCCAGCTTGAGGGAGTTCTTAAATATTTGATACTACAGAACCCTTGAGAGTCCACATGGACTCAGAAGTTGTGGGTTCAATGTCTACCTCTGAATTCTTAGTGTTTTCACCACTGTTGAGGTCAAACAAGCACATCTGGGCTTCAGATTTCTAATTTGTAAAGTGGCAATTATTTTCCTTCTTAAAATAACACTGACAAGGTCTAGCATACTGGTATCAGCTGCAGCAGTGCTTCTTTTACTAAGGGAGACCTGTTACAGCTGAATTAAAGTAAATGTGCAGCTTCAGTACATGAAGAATCATCTTATGGTGTGCAGTTTTGCCATTCTGATGCAGAAGCTTTTCAGAAAAAATGCTGTATTTCTTTTGCCCTTATTTGGACAAAAGGTTTCAGTGTATTAAATTCTATCTGTCTGTATTTTTTGTTCAAGGGCTTTTAGATGTCTTGCCTGGAGTTTTGTTGAGGAAGGAAGTGCACAATTAAAACATAAAATGAAGACTCTGGTGGTCAGATGGTCAGTAAGATTACTACAAATATTTTTTCCAGTAAAAGCAACTCTCAATCATAATAAAATACCAAATTAATCTATCTCTTTACAACCTGGTTCTACTCATGTCTGCTTAAACTACCAAACTTTTGGATGGCATCATGGTCTTTACCTGAGAAATGCTTTTTAAGACACGTGTACACTTGGTATTAAATATACCTATTTTCTTTTAAAATTTAGCTACAGTTGTACTGTGGTCTTTAAGAACATACTGAAGTTTTCTTTCAGCAGATAAATAATAAAGGAACTTTTAGTTCAACAAAGCAGGAGTTTAAATTTAGGTAGATAATCAGTGCCAATAATTTGATAGACAAGCTCATTTAATGTGCAAATATCAAACTAAACTGATATAGATTGAAGATAATGAACCTACTTACATAAGTAATTGGAATGAGTTCTCTATAGCATTTTGCTATATTATGGTTTTGGTTTACATTTTTTCACTAAAAATTAGCAGTAGAGACTAATCTGCTCTTCTCATAGCTGATGGAAAAAAATTGCAAGTGTCATTGACATAGTAGTTGTAAAAAATTCTAACATTTTCACCCAGTTGCAGAGCAAGTTGAAAACACAAGGAATGTTATTTGCAGGATTAAAACATTTCTTTATATGTCACTATCCCAAAAGGTTGAGGAAAAAAGCACATAGGCTAAAATAAAAATAACTTTAGATAGATATTTCTAAGTTATCAGATTGTATGCACAAGAGCAAAATAAGTAAATATTGAATTATTTGTTAACCAGAACTTTTTTTTCCTCTGGAAAGAAATATGATCCTTATGTTATTCATTGCCTTTTTACCACTCAAGTAACTGCTTGGGAGTTTCCACACGTTTCACTGATTACATTATTGTAAAGGGCAAAATATCCCTCAGACTAAAATTTCATTATTTTTACACATCCTTCTGGAAAGAATGCATGAAATGTAATAAAAATGTGACTTAATGATGATCAGAATTTATGTCCTGTATAGCATACTGAAGAAGAGACTAAAATATGAGGTTTAAGTGAGAACTGAGAGCAAGCAAAACCCAAACTTGATAGCAATTATTCAGTGTATGGTACAGAAAACCAGTTTTGGAATATTTATAAGACACAATTCATGAAAAGCTTCTTTTAATGCTTCTGGTAATGTTTCATTGTTAATTAGTTTTCTTGCAATGTAATCCAATGTAGTTGCTGACACAGGTAATCCCTGCAACCAGGATGTTTGCACCTAAATGGTTCTACTTGTAGGTGTAAGTGCTAACTGTCTTGTTAAATTAATTTCAATTCACATGACAAAATAATGGTGCCATATCAGTGGGGAAAAGAGGAGTGTGATTGTCATCCATTCAGTTACAGCTTTTATGTTTTAGAGTACATCACACACTTCAATTAAGAAAGGTTAACAAGGTTATTTCTTAGCTTTTGTCCTTTAGGAACTGATTTGAGAGGCAATCAAAACCATTGAGATACAATTGGTATTAAAAAATCATGGAAAGTTTGTATTCTTTATTTGTGTCACTATGCAGAATCAGACTAGATTTTTCGCTTCACAAAAGTCAGACCGTCTCATTATTATAAAAAAAAAAAAAGCAGAAGAACCATACAGCCAGAAGTGTTAGCCTGAGTGACTATTTGCCTGTGTAAAGTCATAAATGGTACATTGTGACTGGAATTAAAATCTGAAAAAATCTGAAAAACTACCATAACCACACAAAATTTTGTGTTGCAGTTACAAAAATAAAAAGAAAGAAAAAAGTCTTAATCACATATATGAAATTCTAGGCTTGTTGTCACTTCATTAATACAGAGTGTAGAATCTACACTGCTTTTAAACACACACTGGAAAGTTTGTTCAATATCAATTATGGCATTCAAAAAATTCTGCAATATTATGGTAAACACCAGACCATTTAATTTAGCAACTGTTATAATGAGAAAGGATTGACTGTGTGCCACTTAACCAACTTCATTGTAATCTCTGCTTTTTAAGTGTGATAATATAATGGAAGGCCGATAATATATTAAATTTTCACTTCATAAATAGGTTTGTAAAAAGGGCAGAAAATGCCTCAAAAATGCCATTGGGAACATAATCAACCTTGTAGGATCACAAATATACATTTTTTAGTATCTTACCCATGTGTGTGAGAAGTTGAAGCATTATTTTATTGTATCCTGATTCTCAGTACAAACTATGTTTTAGAAATTAGACATTATATTTCAGAGCATGTCTTATTCCCCATAAGGACTCATTTCTCCTTTTATTTAATTCAAAAATGTCTATCAAATTGATTAAATATTTCCATTATTAACTTTATTGAATGCTTTGCCTGTCATCTAACACGATACAGATATTTTGTTGTCATTGGAGGACATTTCCTTCATGAAGTTACCACTTGTCACTATGTCCTTAACAATGAATTTACAAAGTTGGAAAATGTCTATCTTCAAAAACTAATATAAAATATAAAAGCTAACATAGCATTTTAATCTACTTCTGAACCTCTTTCTTCTATATCCAGTTTAGTGAGTTCAATGTCAATAGTATATATTCAATATTTTCAAGTATACTTATTATTTTTATGAGCTTTATGAGATCATTATTTGTAGTCTGACGGCCAGGGCTATCTCCTGAAAAGAAAAAGCTGTGAAAACCCCTGGTACTCCACAAAGACTTTGTCCATGGGTTATTTTTAAAAAGGGCATCCTTATATCTTTATTAAGTATGTGTTTATGTCAATGACACAATTTGAAAATCCGTATGCTAAGGAAGAAATTGATATATAGTGCAAAATTCAGTCTGGTATTGAAATTTCTAAATGTAAGCACCTATAAATATGTAAAATATGTAAGTTTTCATTAGTCAAAGGAAATCTTGCCAGTACAGACTGTAGAGCCTAGAGTACAGTTTACCTGTATATGGTGCAGTGACACTTGCAGCTATACATATTTAAGTATTTAATTTCCTCAATTAATGTAGTTTATTCTGCTGTTAGTACTGATTAAATTTCCTACATACAGTACTACTAGAGAAGACCTCTAGTGTCTGCGTCTTCCCCTGCTTTGAAAGGCATATTTTATCTTCTGTACATATATCCTGAAATTGTTCTACATGACTGTATTAAGGTATCTAAATTGAGCCTTTAACATTAACCCTTAAATCTAAGGCCTATTCAAACACATTCACATATCCAGAAAATACATTCTTTTTGGACAAAACTAAACAAAAAAGAAATCCATAAGAGAAATTCTTAAAAACATCAGCTTTAAAGTTGACCACTGATGACCTATACTCCAAAATCAAATACATATAATATAAAAAACTTATTCACTTTCCCAGAACATTGACCTGGGTTTTCCTTGGTTTTGTGATATATATTTTCTCAGAAACAATTGGATTAATCAAAGTAAACTGAAAATGTAAAGGTTTAGTCAAACCAAAAGGAACATAAGATGTATAGGTTATAAAATGACATTTGGATAATAGTTTGAACTAGCAGTGGCACGGAGAGGTTGTAACAGAAGAATATCTCTAAAATAGAATACACAGTGTCTGTAGAAACTCCATACACAGCAGAATGTGTCAGCAAATGCCTTCTCATTTCCCAGTTCTCGCCAGTTCTTTCCTCACAATGTCTGAACAAGCAACTTCCCTGTTTTTCAGAGATTAAGATGGCTTTTGTCTGGAGTTTAATATTGTCATCATTCTTACATAGCTGTGTATCTACACACTAGTATTTCATGGTTCCTTAAAATGACACACAAGAGATGTTTCTATTTTTGCAGGAAGGTAAGAAAGAAGCCAGGATGCTGTGGGTCCTTTCACAAGTGCTAGACATTTCCTAGACTAATGAAAGAGGGGTAATTTAGTGGCTAGGTCATAGGACTGTGGACCTAAGAGCACCTGGTTCTCTAATTTTAGATGAAACACTGACTCACTATGATATCTAGAAATCCATATATTTCCTTTGAAGAAATTTTTCCTATGTACTAGAAACACCTCAGAGAAAAAGAATGTTGTGAGTAATCAGATTTTTCTTGTGTTAATCAATTACAAAAATATGAGAACAGAATAGTTTGCTTCAGATGAAAAAACAAAAATGAAACATATTCTAGCAGTCAACTGTACAGGCAAAGTAAGTAAGGAAAGATAGACTGTTGACAGATGATAGACAAAGAGAGAAAAACAGGTGGTTTTGTAAATTTAGCATTGCTTTTCTCTTGTATTTGCAACAAAGAGGCAATATACAAGAGGTGTTTGTTATCTAATTTATGGTCAATATATGTTCTCCAATATAAATTACATTGAGAGTGTGTAGAACTTGATATCAGACAAACACACATTGTAGCATATAGAGCATGCTTTGCTGTATAATAAAATAAAGAAATAGATGTTTAAAATTTTTAATTGTACTTCTTGATGGGTTGGTGGTAAATATTTTTACATGCTTTATTCCTCAAAGATTTTAATCTCTGTGCGTACATAAAGTGAAGAAGTATGTGTGTAAGCACATGCACAAATTGTGTACCTAAAACATCAGATGTGTGACTGTCCACTTACAAGAAAAAGGGGGAGAGAGGGGAAGAATGGACTGAGGATGTGATGTGCATAGAAAGAGATACTATCAACTTACTCCTGTACATGCTACAACTTTTAGAGTATAAACTCCTTAAAAAGAGATTAGACTGCTTCCTGAATGCTGCTGACTCTTGCCCTCTTTTAAGAATTTCTGTACTAGCTGCAGGGCACTATACTGGCTAAATGCCATCAGAAGTTGTTCAAAGGAAAAAAATATTTTTTGTTTTAAGTATTTTTTGTTTGTGTTATTATCTCATATTTTATATATTTACCTTTAAAGCTATCTTATGCATTGAAACCATGGCTTATTTTTGTGAATAACCATTAAAACTGAGCAGGTATCAAAGAAGTACACACCAACATTTAAAAATGACATTTAATAGCTCTGTTTTCCAGTCAAAATAGCAATTGTGACACAGCATAAACCTAAAGGATTTAGTTTTAAGTCTGGCCAAATAATGTACTCTTTCTAAGCTAAGCATACAAATATATCAGACTCATTACAAGCAGTGATCTTATTTTTCTAGTTGTCTATTACTCTACATGTCAGTATATGCAATCCCTTAATTATTGCCATTCATGCTGATGGAATGACTCCTGAATTTGTGTCAGTACCTGCGCTGTGAGTCCAATTCTATTTTCCAAATCTGTTTTAAGCTTGGGTCTTCTAAGCATCTACTGGTAAACCTGACATTAAGTCATGAGTTAAATTGAGTTAAGTCATGAACTGACAGTCACATGATGGCATTTTGATGCATGTTTTTTATATTTGCAGAGATATTTTGCTTTGCTTCCATAGTTATGGGTAGATAGAATAGAAAAGACAACCACCAGGAATTGCATCATTAGGATAATGTAGCATCAAGAATTATACCTATAGCCTGTGAAATTTATAATTATATTGTATACTCCATTACTTTGAATAATAGCATAGTTGCAGAATGTTATCCCCAGTCCATGCACTTGAATGTATATGTATATTACATTTAGTTAACAAGAAATTTCTCTTACTCAACATTATCAGAGAAGATGATGATAACATTAAAAACCCATCACGAATACACAATGCTTTCAGCTAAAAATCTATTTAGTCTTAATCTAGCAGCTATTCAACACAACAGTTTTTCTGTGAAATTGCTTTGCTTGGAGCTCTTCATCTAGCATATTACCTTCCATTTAAACTCGCTTAAATCCTGATATACATTTGTATTATTCTCATTAAAGTCTAGCCACCCTGCATAGCTCAAGCTTAATAAAAGATCTTCTATTCAAATGAAGTGATAAGTTGAACAAATATTGTCTCTGCAATCTTTAAATAATTCAGAATTTTAAGTGATAAACACACTAACCTTATTTTTATCCTTGTTTCTGGTCATTTCAGTATTATGGCTAATTCAATTCATATTAGATATATTTCTTTAATGAAATGCCACATTTTATCAAATGCAACATTGCCCTCGAGTGTTTCTATTTTAAAGGAATTAAACCAGCCTAGCTCATGGGAGAAAATGGTAAGTTGAGATGCATCTTCACTAAGGAGAACTGGGTTGAATTAACTATGGTAAAAATCTCCTCCATGTATAATCTGTCACAAATTGTAAGATAAATGTGAATTGATATATACACACGTTATGCTTTCTCTGTGCTGAGACAGAGTGCATGATGAAGTAGTCTTATTTTATGACTTGATGATCTTTTGATCTATCTGATATATTGAAAAACTGCTTATACAGGATGAGATTTTTAAGTACCACAGGAAAAAAAAATGAAATGGAAGCATGTATAACTAAGAGAGAATCAACATAAAGATATCAAGAAAATGGTATATTTTATCTTAGATTTTGCAACATAATGCAAATGCATAACTACTTTAGTAGTATTTCAATGTATTTTTCTGAATATTGGGACACATCAAAGCCAGAAAGTCTTAAACCTGTCTTCTTCATCCACTTGGCACTGAATTTCATGTCTAGGTTCAAATTCAGAAAACACGACTGACAAATATAACTCTATATCGTAATGACAATGGCCTCCGGAAATAAACCATACAGATTTTTTTATTCTTTTTTTTTCTCTTTTTTTAGTTTTTTTTTTTAAAGGACTGTTTTTCACCAAATAAGCCTGTTTAAAATTTTTAGATTGAAGACTGACCGGATTTTGTCAGTGAGGACACACACATGGATTGACGTCATGAACAGACACGTGAAGGTCTTTGCTTCCCTCTAGTGACTGGTCCAGGAAGAGATTTAACTGAATCTGCTCATCTTGCTCAACTTTGGCTCAGAGATTCAGCAAAAGATTAATTATGTGTAAAGACACCTGAGAAGTCAGTGAGATGCTGATACTTTAGAACCTATTTGTGATTGATAACATATGGCAGATTTACACTGGACACGTGTTTGACTGGTTTTGATGTAGTTTTACAGTTTTATCAGGAAGAAATACAATTTCAATGTTGATAATTCAAGGAAAACTGATAAAGTTGGAAGACGACCTCTCAGATGCATTTCAAAACACGATTTAAAATATTTATTTCATGTTATTTCGCCAAAAACACTTTTTGTATTAACACAGGCCAGACTTCAATGAATTACATGATGTTCAATTTCTCAGAGGGATTACTTATTATTCTGGAGAATTAGAAGATGTTTTCAAGTAAGAACAAGCCAACTTATATTCTGCAAGTGCAAAAAAATACATTGTATTGTATTTCATTATATTATCTTTGCCATATTACTAAAACTAGCTATATTTATACCAGTTGTAATTCTGCTTTTTTTTGGGGGGGAAGTTGTCTTATTTTTTTTTTTTTTTTTTTTTTTTTTTTTTTTTTTTTAATTGTTTGTTGCTTTTTACTGATTGCAAATAAATTTTAAAGTAACAAATAATATTATTTACTTACAAGCAATTTTATGCACGTGACCTATACCCCTATTTTCAAAGGAATAGGTGCACAGCTCTTCTCACATGGACAAGCAAATATTCCCCAGATTATTCAACTTCTTTGGTGGTACAAGCAGATTTTATTTTTATTTAAGGATGGTATAATACAAGGACCTTTAGTGCTTCTGCACTACTTCTGTTGGATAAACACAGCTAAACTCTCCAAAACATACAACAGTCATGAGATCATCAGAATAAATGAGAGAAAAAAATGAGAAATATCATTATAGAACTATTTAAACTTCAGAGATCTGCTTCATGGCAGAAGAATGATACTGGTTTGAGAACAGCTAGTGAACATTGTTACTTAGAACTCAGGAATTTGAAACTCTAACTCTACCAGGGTTTAATGAGTGAACTTGGATGAACAGCTTTGCTTTCACCATGCTATAGCATCCTGTAGAAGTAAGCAAGGGATGATGGTATGAGCCTCTGTGTTAAATGGCCTTTAAATTTGCAGGTGAACAAACTTTAAGAGGTACATGACATAAATGAGAAAGGTTGATAAACTTTTGCAGTTGCAATTGTGCTATTTTGTACTTTTGGAAACTGTATTCCATTTGGTAAACATTGTTTTCTCATATAAATTAGCCCAAGGCCAGCACCATACTTGATTTCCAGACACTTTTTGCTGCATTTCTTGGTGAAATTTTACTAAGAAAAAAACAATTGCATTTTATTTGACTTAGTAAGATCCATGATTTTTTCTAGAAACCTAGATACAAAACCAAATTATGACTAATTTTTTTTCTGTAGTGAAGTTTATTCAAGCTGCTCAATTATCTTTTGTCCTCATTATACCCTAAAAATCTGTCAAAAGTCCAATTACAATCCCTAAATTCGATTATGAAGATACAATCACTGGTTCTTTTTAGTTACATTCCATAATTTAAATTGCCTGATATTACAAGAAACCACTATTTTTAGTTGGTGAAAATCTACATTTATATAACAGCAATAAATAGCAATTGAGTTCTCAACAAATGGAGTTGATTAATCACCCAGTAAAAATTAAGAAGTGAACTTATTAGCAGGAATTAATTTGATTTCTTTTTTTTTTTTTTTTTTGCTATAAGTCTCAGCATACCATGTAAGCTCTGTTCATGGCCGTGTAGGTGTTAGTAAAGAACAGTGTTATAAAAAAAGTACTAAATTATAAATTCCTCCCATATATACTGATTCATTTTGTGTATTACTTAAGCAAAGAAAATTTTGGTCTGACTCTTCTTCAACATAAAGAAACACCATTTATATTGTACAATATTTCAGAATTAATTTTCTGCATTACAGTATAATCTTAGCAGTTTGTGAATTTAAAAATTTTTAAATTTAGGTCTTGCACAGCTTGCATAGTTCTCCACTTGATCTGATCTTATTCAAATAATTCAAAGGCTTTTAGTTGTCTGCAAAGGAGTTTGGATCAGGTTTTTCATTCCATACAGTTTTAATGAAAAAGAATGTGGTTCTGTAAAGTCTTCCAAGTCTTTATGCAGGGCTGTCAGGAATACAATGTGCAGTGTGCTGTTACATGGGAAAGTTCTTCATAAAAATAGGCATTCTAGTAGGCTTTTAAGTTCATTAATGAAAAGAAGCATAGAAACTAACATGGAAAGAGAATTTTCTGACTTGAAAATGGTGCCAGAAGTAAAGTCTGACTGTAAAGCTGGACCAACAAGACTGACTGCAGCCAATGGAATAAGCAGAGGTTATTCTGGCATGTGTTACCAAACTATACTTACTGTCATTCAATTTCCTCAATACCTTTCAGGGGACCAAATTAATATGACTGTGAAGTAATATATGGTAAGGGGAGGTTTCTATTATATTTTCAGAAGAAAATTCTGGCTTAGGATATTCTAATGATTTGATGATTGGTTTGACACATTTTGACAAAAGTTATACAGAGTTGTCTTAAATATATTTTAAAGGGTTTGAAAGGTTAGGACAAAAAACAAACAAACAAAAAAAAAACCCCAAACCTTTAGTGGTCCACTGTGCTGATTTTAAAAATCAAAGTGGAGGGGAGCAAAACACAGCAGATCAGTGTTCCCTGTTAATTTTACCACCAGGCAACAAAATGCATAAGTTTTTTGTTGGCATACACGCAAGTTCATATTGCAAAGCTGAGTTGCAGAAAATCACAATTAGTTGGTAGACCCTTATTTATTTGTTTTGAAGAATTCTTTTAATGGACTATTTCTCCAGACTTGGAGACAGGGACAATGGGAGAAAAATAATTAAGAGCTGTAGGGGATAATTTAAAAAAAAAAGTAATTTTAAACTTTTTTTAACCCTCTTTAATGGAGAATGCTACAATATGTCTAGAGAGTAATTGTAAAGTTATATAAATGTATGCATTTTGTCATTTTGCATATATGGGTATTCATACTTTCATATAGCTTAAGGATAGAAAAACTAAACCACTGCCCATGGAAACTAGCATAGTAATAGGGAAAAAAATAGAGCAGATGTACCACTTGTCTTAATCTAAAACTGAACCAGGTCAAAATTCTTGCAATATTAAAAATTTCAGCTAATTGCATTGTACTTCTTCCAACTGTATAGTCAGCAGGCTCAAACTATTATGAGCACACATATGGTCAAATAAAATCCTGTCATACTGTTATAACATCCTTCTGCAGCAACTGGCAGAGAAAGCTTCAGAATACTGAAACCCTTTGCTCACCCAGTGCTGGGAGATGTCGTGTTGTACTGCATACAGATGTGGAGCACAGCAGCAACAGCTGACTCTGTCCTGTGGAGAACACATGTGCCCACCTTATGTCCAACACACTTCTAAAAGAACAAACGCCAGCTGCACTATTCTGCTAACGAGTTGGTGACTCTGGAAACTCCCATGCAAGATATCACTTCCTCTCTGTGGCCCAACACATCTACCCCATGTCCTTCCCACGCCCTCACTGCAGTGGTGTGAGCTCAGGGTTGCATGTGAGGGGGATACTTCCCACAGTCAGTACTGTGGCACCTCCCTTTCCAGCCTCCTACTGTGTTTTGAACTCTGCACCCTGGTTCAAGTTTCCAGGAGCTGGAGTCCTCTAAGACAAGTAACTAATTTTGTCAGACCAAACTTTTATGGATGCTAGACATCCATTGTGCTCCTTTGACTGGGCTAGAATTGTCCTCACAGTGGCTAGTATGGGGTTATGTTTTGGATTTGTGCTGAACACAGGGCTGATAATACAAAGATGTTTTTGTTATTACTGAGCAGGGCTTACAGAGAGCCAAGGCTTTTTCTGCTTTTCATGCTGCCATACTGGTGAGGAGGCTGGGAGTGTTTGGGAGGCTGGGAGGAGAGACAGCCAGAACAGGTGACAACTGTTGGTTGAGACTGTTTTTACTGTCCTTCTATCCTTCCTTGTTTTCCTTCCCAGAAAGCTAGGAAGGACAAAAAAAAAGCTTTCAAGTTTTGTTTCATCTTAAAATCATTAAAATCCTTCTGCAAGGTAGCAAAGTCAGCGCTAGCACCTGACCAACTCTTTTTCCTTCTCTTTGTGGACTGAGACACTTGAACTAATGTATCACAAATTGGGGATTGTTTGCTCTTGCTAGATAATGAAAAGAGAAAAGACATAACTCTTCCTGAATTTTTTGGTTGGTTGATTTAAGGAACTGAATTGTTTCTCCTTAGAATGTTAAGTTAAAATATTCCAAGAATTTTCCTAAGAACTAGATGGAGAAGTATTCAGTATGCTAGGACTTTACTGACGGCAACATCTGAATACATTTTCTGAAATGAGTAGGTGAAGCTGTCACTCATTTCCAAGGGGGAAAAATCACCACTTACACACAACTGATGCTACCAGCTTTGTGTAGGGAAGCTGGAAGTATCAAAGGAAGCACCAGAAATCTTACAAAATCCTGGTTTCAGTCACCATAGAGAGATGTGCTCTATATTTTGGGATGATAAACTGAAATAAAATGTTGCATTATTGGTTTAATACATGACATATTATTTTGTTCTTTAGTTCCACTGTCTTGATATTGTACACACATTTGACTAGATGCCTACAGAAAGTGCACAAGACTGCCAGCTTGATAAATGGGAAAACTTATAAAAGACAATCAGAAGGAAGGACCACCAAATCTCATAGAAAGAATGGATTAAAACTGCTTTTACCAAAGTTAGGATGACCAAATTTTCACAGATACCAAAGGCAGTAGAATCAGTTTGATGATTTGGTGTGATTAAACAACTTAGAGATCCAAAACTTTCTTCAAGGATGGAAGATGGAGAACTGTAATCATTGATCAATCTCCTGAAAAGCACGTCCAAAATCCAAGCAGAAAAACCTTTCCTTGCTGCTGAAGAATTACTAAACTGACAAGATCAGTAGAGGCAGTACCATTTACCAAATGTGAATTTCCAATGCAGATAAAAGTGTGGAAGAAGTGGCTTAAAAGGTGGAAAAACCCATTAGAGGTTGCTGCTGGCTGGAAACCAATGATAAAAGCAAACACAGTTTCCATCTGAAAACCATTTAATTTAAAACACCTGACTCTTGACAGACTATTGATCAGTTAAGTACCCTCAACTAAAGCAGACTACTTTTTGTTGGGTTTATTCCAGAATGCTTGCCAAGTCCTGGTTATGCAAAAATTATCCAGTTTGGAAGGACATGAGTACATCACAGCTCTGTAGGATTTGCAATGTGAATTAGGCTATTAATCCATCAAATCCAGTTGCCTGCTGGTGATGATAACTAATTCCTGAGACTTAGAAAAAGTAGAAAAATAGAAGAAAACTAAGCCACCAAGAACCCAACATAATCATGAGCACCTAACCAATATTTATTTGTTTAGATTTATAAATGATAGAAAATGAATCAGCATTATAGAGTTTTCATAACGTAAAACTCACAATGTCAGAATACAAATTCTGAAATACTCCTGGCCAAATACAAATAAAATGGTCCAAATGAAAAATAAAAATATAACAAAAAATATAAAAACAAATTTTGAATAAGTTAACAGTAGAGGTATTCTCCAAAGGGATGGAAAAAAAAAGTAGAAGTTTGCTATTGCACATTCTGATAAGAGATAATGTCACATTCTCAAAAAATATCATACAGTGGTGTCCATGCAGACCTTGCTGCATCTCATCTTATTGAGAATATTTCAGGGCTCATATCACTTTTAAAAATGGTCACATATCAGAGAACACCCCCAGTCTTCACATTTTCTAACATATTCAATAGCTAGTATTAAATAATATACCAAGAAAAGATATCCTTCAGAACACAAAAGCACATGTTTCTCCCTCAAAAACCTCAGACTATTTTATGTAAGCTTTATGTAAATTTTAGATGTTTCTCAAGTTTACTTTTCAGTCTAGATTCTGAAGCATATGGAAAGCAGTTCTTATATGTAGCACTGAACTTCTCCATAAAAATTACTAAGAGAAATTCAAAACAAGTGGCAAACACAAAATGCAGTTGTTTGCGACTACTTCGCACATTCATTCCAAATACCTAAATAAAATCTTTTAATCACATTGTTAAATATGCAACATGGTGGTGGGGGGTTTTTTTAGTAGTCGAATTATACTCAAATGTGCCTTTGATATTCTGGACAGGAACAGTGAAATCAGAGCGTGTGCTCTAAATGCACAGTACTGAAAGTAGCCCATACAAAAAATCATAAACAAAGCACTGTACCACTCTGGTATTAGCCAAATACTGGGAAGAGAAAATAAAGGACATGTTCCAAATGTTTTGCTTTTTATGTGCTCCTAATAATGCATAGTACAAAGTCTCATTTACTTAATTCCACAGATTTCATGGAAATTGAATACTACGATGTCAGTGGCAAATATCAGTATTGTGATTCTTTTGCAGAGGCACAGTCTACAGCACTACTTGTATTTGGAAAAATTTGTAGTATCATGTCCAAAGTTTCACATTTCCATACTATAATGTTGTTTCTCAGCCATCAGTGTGCTGATGTAAACCCAAGCTCAAGGAAAAAAACACACAAAATCACAAAAATCATGCAATTTCTAACACTGTAGATCAGTATGTATTAGAAGACATATATAATATACTGGATAAAAGTACATCATCTTTAAAAAATATAACATGGCAACCGTATAGGGATCCCTCTTGAAACACTTAATCTGCATCAATGCAAAGTTCACCTTGACTTTAAGGGCAAAT
Source organism: Oenanthe melanoleuca (assembly GCF_029582105.1). Classification (NCBI taxonomy): domain Eukaryota; kingdom Metazoa; phylum Chordata; class Aves; order Passeriformes; family Muscicapidae; genus Oenanthe; species Oenanthe melanoleuca. The sequence goes on along the minus strand of NC_079336.1, from coordinate 26,950,651 downwards.
TTATGTGAAAGATTAATGCAGAAAATTACAACTGCACAAACATGGGATTAATAATAAACCACAACTGGATTTTACCAGATTTTTTTCCTACAGCAAAATTTTACTTTTTTGCTGTAGAAAAGAAACATTAAAAAATGTAGAAGACTGATAGTAAGATTTCACTGCTTAGTATATAGCTATTATTTTAATAAACTAAAATGAAAATTTGAACCAACAGAAATGAAGATTGCTGTGGGGATCACACTTGAAAATTGTATTTCTCCCTGCAGTAACAGAAATGGGAGTCTTCCTTAGTTATTTGTCTCATCATTTACCCACTTGCTTGTTGCCCAGCAACTACCATGAAGGAACTACAGTTCTTAGCCATTCTCATTTTAATCTTGAAAGCAGATCAAAATTACTATGTGAGTAGTCTCTTTCTGGTGAGATATTGAAATATTTCAGTTTCTATATCTGCAAAAAGGAAACCAAGTGAATCCAGTACTTCCACTCTGTCAAAGGTTCACTTTCTCTGCCCTTGTATCAACCCATTTAGAGACCAACTATTTAAATATTATCAGGTACTTTGTAATATTTGAGCTATAGCAATAGAAGCAAACATCTGTCACTTACATTCTTGAATCATCCCACAGCACACAGTAGGGATTCAATGTGCCCTAAGAAGAAAACAAACAGACCTATTAGTTACCCGTATGCAAAAATATTTGTCATGCTAGACCTAAAAATGCATTTGGTCTCCTCCTTCAAGATCATCCTCATACTCTGATGAATTGATGCCACTGAAATGGCAAATGCTTAAAGTTAATTCTTATAGGGTATTTTGAAGACACTTGAACCTCAGAGCAGAGTATATGTGCATTCTCTGCTTAGATAAGGAAAGCATAAAGTTGTCTATTTGGTATATCCTAGTGGAAGTAAAAGATGAAATAATCTGTTAACCTGTTAAGAGAATTGACTGAACATTTCTGGTGTTTTTAGAGGAAGAACTTTAGAGCCCTTAGGAACTTGGATGTCAAAATCAGTAACGGCTTTAAACATTTTAAGCATATGTTGGGCAAAATGTCTTGAGGATGTGATTTCAGATTCACACACCCCACATTCAGTGCCCAAAGGTTTTGCCAATTAGGTCCTAAATCAGCAGAGTTTTTTGCTCAAAAATTTTCTTTTTTTCTGTTTGTAGTTGAGCTTTGCAATACTGGCTCCCATTTTGTCGAAGTCCATGGAAGATTTCTGATTTGATTTAGAACAGGATGGGAATCTAGGTTTTTATTACAGATCACTGAACAATGGAAAAAAATTTGGGAAATTGAAAAATCTATAAAATTATACATGACTATTTTGTTGCCTAGGAAGTGTAGAGACAAAATTAAAATTCACTCAAATTGACTTAGAAGTACTTAGAAGTTCTAAACTATATTCTTGTTCACTATAAGCATTAGATGTTCCCAGGAGTCAAAACTACATAAAAAATACATAAAATATAGAATAAAGATGTATTTTTAAAAATCATAAGTGATTCAAAGAAACAGGTGGAGTTCATTATTTTTGGATCTCAGTGCTGGTGAACAGTGTAGATGCAGTAGATATAAAGGTACTTTCATATAAACAAAGTACACCTTAATATTTTACTCTCAAAAATGATTTATTTATAGAAAAACATGGCAATGTATAAGGTAAAAATCTATTAAATATTTAAATTATTCCATCTACCTCTTTATCAAAGATAAAAAAGGTCCTTCTGGAGATGCTTGTGAGAGAGGCATTTAGGGAATTTTCGAGCCTCTACTTCAGTATTTTGCTGACTGCATTGAATTTTATGAGTAGAGTATAAATATTTAAAACCAACATATACTTATGGCACTTTATATTTACATAGCACTGTACAAACATAAATAAAGGATGCTCCATCCCTTGAAGTATTTATAATACAAAGAAGAGGAAGGTGAAGAGGGCACAGGATAAAGCAGTGTATAATAGGCCAATTGAGATTCAGAGACCAGGTCCTGCATCTCCTGCCAGGAGTTTTCAGATACATTGATGGACTAAGAGATAGAAGGATGAGAATTAGGAACAAAAGAATACCAGTGCAGAATTAAATTTTTCTTTAAAATGTAATTTTATAAAGAGTAATAATTTGTATAGTAAGTCTAAGTGAAGAAGTTTTACTTAAAATCTGATAGAGCTATATGCTATTAAAAACATACTTCTATAACTGCATCATAATAAGGCTTTGCATCTTTCAGATCTAAGACTTGTCTTTCTCAGCAGTGGACATCATACAGCTTATGCTTGCTATTCCCACAGTGCAAATAGAATGAATACAATAACACTTTTAGAAAAAAAAAAAAAAAAAAAAAAAGTCCATTATAAAGAAATCTAAAAAATGGAGGGGAATAAAAACCTTTGCAGATAACTGAAACACAATAAAATTGCTGTCAGATCACACATTTTGCTCTCTTTGAAATCTATTCGAATGAAAAGAGTTTGTTTGGCCATTGCAGTCACTAATGAGTGATTAGGCAGAAACAGGGGAAGCAGGATAAATAATACTCCTGTTCCACAAGAAAGTCTTGTGGGAGGGTTTGTTCCACCAGAAGTGGCAGCTTGCAAGGGCACAGAACCCTTTCAGAACTTCTTCCTCTTTTGATACTTGATCAAACACTCCAAGCACGGCAGGGACCACAAAGAGCCTGTTTCTCTATTTGCTTCTTTGCCTTTAATCTGTTGCTCCCTTTTTCACATCCTTTCTGGGGTACCCCTTGGCAATGCTGCACTGCTGTTGCAGAGCTGCCTCCAACAGCCAGGCTCTCTGTGAGGGCACTGCTCTCACCAGCTAATTACTCAGCTGCAGCTAAGGAAGCAGCTACTGTGCTCATTAGCATTTACAACTGCTTAGCATTGATTTATACACTACAGTACATTACTTGGATATCTCAGAAATGGGCATATGGGTGTGAGTGTGTATGTATCTCTGTCTGGCATATAAAACTGAACTTTTGAGATGTGATTGGCAACTTTGACAGCTACCCAGCACAGTGCCAACTGTGTTTTGTAGCCAGGGTTTTCAGTTGTACTGAAAGCTTCATGTCCTATGCTACTGCTGGCTGGTTATTCTAGAGGCCCTGGAGTAAACTTCTGTGCTGTCAGAAGGGGAGAGCTCATACCTCCTCTAGAGCAAACAGGATTCTGTTTGAGTTGCTCATTTTTTTAAAAGATTGCTTTGATTAAAGTGTACCTTTAATCAAACTACTGGAAAAATGTGGCCATGTTCCTCTATATGTTCACAGTTTATAAGACCAAATCTGTTCTCAAAATAACAGATCACAGAATATTCTGAATTGAAAGGGATCCACAAGGATCCTCAAGCCCAACTCTTAAGTGAATGGCCAGAGGGGGATAGAACCCACAATCTTGGTGCTATTTGTTATTAGCTCAGTGCTCCAACCAACTGAGCAATGATGCATTGCAACCCACATTCCACTCTGATCAGCTCTCTGTTATATTTTTATTTACTTACAAATCCAAATACCATGCAATATATTTCAAACAGCACATTCAATTGTGATTTGCACTTCCCCCAAAAGATAATCCTGCAGTTTTATTAATAAACTGGATAAAAAAAGAAGAAATTACTATAAATATTGAATAAATTGGTATTATAAACCTGATTTTAATTAGCTGTATTAATTCTTTGTAAATGATCCATTTGCCTATAATTTTCATAATGTCTTATTTGCTTAATTTAATCAGTAGGTAAGGAGGTGAAAGAAAAAATGTGTATATACTTCTATGTACTAGTAGGCATGCTCTACAAAATGCTTAAAATATCATCATTAAATCAATTTGCAAACAAACTGTTCTGAATAAATGAACAGCATTTCTAAGAACAAAGATTTGGAAACAACAAATACAACACTGACATATTAAAAAATCAGATGAAAGAGAACATATTTTATTTTCTCTTTAATAATTAATCTATTTAACTGACATAACATTTAATCTGTGAGCCATTAATGCGTAAGGTTAAAATATTAAAGATATATTAACAATGGTTTTATCTAGCTCATTCTATGGTAATATGTTATAATATAATTAATCCTTATTTTCAGCTGAGAAAATTATAGCAAAGAATTAGATTCAGTCTAAAAGAATACTCAGATTTATAAAATATTATTTCTGTGCATCTATAGCCCTGTTTCTTTAAACCAAAGTCCCATTATGAAGGCTAAGTCTTGAACACAAATGACCAATGTTTAAAGATATTAAAATTATATAACTTATTTGTATTCACAGATTTTCTGGAGCAATATATTTGGATTATATCTGCCAATCCAACTTGTATATTCAGGTGGATTGAGATCCTACTTAAATATAGTATGTATGAAAATTAGACCAAAGCACTGGATGCTTCTCTAGATTATATTATAGGATAAAAAACTGAACAAAAAAAGGGAAATTATCTGATATGTATTGGAAAGGTTATTATCTTTTTGCTTTGTCAAGACATGAGCTCATACAATATTAATTAATATTCCATTACTGAAAGGTTGCCAAAGCAAGGTGACAATCAGCGTCCCTAATCTGATCTTTTGTAACAATGAAGTTTAATTTCCAAGTTCTTCAAACTTGGCAAAAACTTCCTCTGTAAATTAATCAAAGGCACTGATAAAAAAGAGATGAAAAAGAAAGCCCTCTCTAAGAATTTTGTAGGATTTCATTTTCTGGGGTTAGCAGTTCAACCTTTTATTAGTCTAGTCTTGCCTATGTTGTGCTTGTTTTATTAGCTTGTGTTTGGTCTACAAATATGTTCAATGCTGATAAATTTCTTAGTAGTATTATATTCTTATATGATTTTAAAACTTCTTTTCTTGCATGGGACCAAATTAATGGAATTTTTTTTCTTATCTGTTACCCCATGTGCCACCTTACATGTTACTTTTGCAAGTAGTGCTTTCAGTTTCAAAATATAAATGTCATATTCTGCAATTTGTGTATTAGCAAGCACCCTTGCTGCACCCTAATCATTAAAACAATAGATTATAAAATCTAGCACTGAAAACTACCACAAATTCTTTTTAATAATGAGCATAATAAAATAAGTATTCTATTTCAAAGGTGATTGATTTTCCCCCTAATATATAGGATTAATTTGTGTCTACTTCAGCAAACACCCTGTAATATTTTTAGTGAAATACCTGACAGAAACAAGATTGAGGTTTTGTCATAATATATATGATGTAATTTAGGTTTGAAAGAAAATAAAACAAAACAGAACATAAAATCTTTATGTCCTGAAACATCTTATAAAAACATTGAAACAGAGAACTATAAAACCCCAAATTGACAAAATTCTTCATCAATACACTTTTAACGCTGTTGAAAGGTAAGGAGTCAGCTCAGTTCACATTCCTACATTCCTTTTTTTCTGCCAAGCTTTCATGTTCTTTGCATTGGTATTTTTCTGGGAACCAAATGGCAGATCATAATGACCACTGATTGCAATAGTTTTTTCTTAACCTTGAGTAAAATGTTAATGAAAGATGTAGAGTTCAAAAAGTTTTCTTCATACTTTTAGTCAGACTCACTCCTTCAATTTTGCTACTGACTGAAATATTTGGATTTTCTCTAGCTGAATTGTATCTATATGAACCCCTGAGTCACTTTTTTTAACTTAAAAATTACAGCTTTAAAGATTCTTGCATAACAATACTATTTTCAAAAGCTTGAGTAGCTGTCTCTTCTAACTGACCATTTATGACTTTATAAAAAGAAAACTCTAGCTCTAAAGAACATAAAAAGAGAGAGTTTATATATTGTGACTTCACAAAAATTACCCCCATGCTGGTTATTTAACATTATTTTCCCAGTATTGTATATGAAAAAATTGAACACAAAAGATATATTTTATTCTCCCTGTGAGCACTGGGAGACTGCTAAAAACAGAAAGGAAAAAAAATCTTTATATTTTTCATATATTTGGAATTACTTTTTTTTTCATATTTGGGATTAAAGCCTGAAAAGTATAGAATTTAAATAATTGCACACAATATCTCAAGCATTTATGAGGACTGTAAGCTAAACTGGAACAAGAGCATTTTTGTAGTCTGCTCCAATGGGCTAAATAACAACTGGCTTCTATAAAATAATGAAAGAAAGGAGGAACTACTGTAGCTCTATGACCTATGCAGGGATCAATAGGTTAAGTAGTCAGTACAAAAATACATTTCCAATTGTAACCATGAAAGCAATTACTGGAAACTATTCATTAGAAATTGCTGCTTAACAAAAATCCTCAACATTCACAAAACAAGTATTAATTTTGTTTTGTTTATATGCATGCTTGAAACAAGTATACAAAACAATTCCTTTCGAAGATTGTTACACTATTCCTGGTCTTGAATTTCAGAAGTTATACTGTATTTTATTACCTTGTATTTAAAACAACACCAATTTTTTTCTCCCATGTGATCTGGAAAATAATCTTGTATAAGCATAACAACTATCCTTGTACTTACATTAGACAGGTGGGCCAGTTCTATCTCCAGGAAAGAATCTGTAGTTTTAGGCTCAGGTCGTATAGTAACAACAATGATTTTTGAATTAACAACTGTAAAATTCCTGTAAGAAAATGTAAAAAATGGAAAATGTAAGTGTTTATAAGGTTAAATGAGACTTCTAATAAGACATTTAAAGATTTTATCTGGTATTTTCTGTGACTTTACTTGACAATCTTAAGGGAGAATATAATTTGTTTGGAAGTGGTGAAAACACTTATTTCCAACTGTACTCAACATGTCAACAACTGAAAAAGCACCAACGATGCAGAAGTGCAATTCCTTTAAGTACTGTTTATTAATTAGCAGAATGCATTGATGACACAAACATTCTATGCATGTTTGAGTGTGTCTCATCTACTTCTTTCAACATACACCCACTAGATATGTTTCATAAAAGACAATAATTTTTCTTCCAAAGTGCTGTGCTGGGGTTTTTTTCTGACTGTTAATGGTGGGATTGTGAAGATGAATGAGTGCAATGGGAAACTGTACAGTTCTGTTGAATCTGTGCTCATGAAAAAAACATACCTGTTTCCAATTCTGAAAAAATTGTATTTGGTATATGAGTGGGCAACTCCATCAGCTGAAATACTTATTAGAATCGAAACCACAATTGCCCTGAGTGAAATCCAGCCAAAACCAATATATTTTTTCTCATACGTGAGATTAGATTTGGTCTTACATTATTGTACCAGGTTATGCAAAATAATAACTACCAATTTTTCTAATTCATCATCAATTAATTTTTTCATGTAAAATGTGGATCCCTATGTATCATAGCAACCTTTCTAGGACAGAACTAGTAATGCCAAGGTTATGCTAATACAGGCCTAAAGACATGTTGACACGTTCATGTTGGAGATCCTTGCTTCTTATGACCCCACTAGGTTTAGAATGACAATCAGTTATCAGCCTGACTGTTTCTGGTGATCATTATGGTATTTACTTTGTGTGCAATGCTGCTTTCCACACCTCACAGAAATGTTATCAAAGAATGTTATCAAAGGATGTTATCAAAGAAGAAACTAAACCGTTTAGATGTAATTATAATAGACAGTATAAATATTCTTTTGTTTATGTTGTTGTTTAATTGCCTATTTTCTCTAGGGAGTTTGTATTTAGGAGAGAATTCCATTTTGCTGGATCATTGAAACAGGAATTGCCACGGCTACAGTAATAGAAGCTTAGCTTAGCAGGCATTTCATTCAACACAAGGAATGAAATTGTACTTTTGGGGCAAGATATGAGTTCTAGTCCAATTTTATTCAGCCAAATCACATAATGAAAATACAATGGAACTGATTTTCTATTTTACTGAATTCCTATTTCTTCCCTTTGGTTAAACTTTTAAGTCTCGCACACTTATTGACAAAAATGTATCTATCAGGCTAAAATTTAATGTTTTAGCTAATTAGTGCATTCTGTAGAGTTACAGTAGCTGAATATCTGTAATTATTAAAAAAGAACCATCCCCCCCAGCCAAATAAATACTTGATTTCTCTAACACATCATGAAAAGTGAAAATGGCTCTTACTATGAATTCAGATTATGTCAGTTTTGGAAATTAATGCAAACTATTGTAAATACTGCTACTTCAGTACTCTTTTACAGTCAGTCTTTGTGACAGAAAAAGTTTTCCTTGGTCTATCTCATTTTGGTGCAGTTCTGACAGTTCTAGGGCGAGATCTCAAAGAACATCTAAGTGCTTAGTTTGTAACTTCAGTGCATTCACCTCGGTCTCATTAAAACTCTACAAATCCACTTAAATTCTCAAGAGCCCCCAGCAGGCTGTTTCACAAGAAAATAAATATAACTGCCTATATTACTGTGAATTGAAAAGTGCATCCCTCATCACTGTCCTGTCTGGGCTGAATGCCTACGTGCATAGTTAATGTTTAACTGCTTGGACAGCTCCTGGAAGAACACAACCTGTATTCTAAAGTATATTCTAAAGTACATTCTAAATCACATAGCATATTAAGATGCCTCTAAATTAAAGCTCAAATTTTTGCAGTCAAAACAATTTCAAAAATCTGAAAAAATCTCAAAACCACCGGTGCCAGTGCCATTGCTATCTCTGTTGAAGATCTTTTTTAAGCAACAGCCCAGCTTTGAGAACAATTATCCAGGAATTTAAGTAATCAGTTTTTACAAAGTGTTCTTGGACATTATTGTTTCAGTCCCTCTTAAGTTGTGAATGACATAGAATGGAAATTATCTATCTTGCACTTCCTGGGCAAGTGCATTATCTTAGTTTTTTTATAGTGGAGAGTGACTTTACCATTAGTGCCTTTTCCTTCATCAAAAATAATCTAAAATTCAACTTTAATGATAAATGAAGTTTTACAGGATGGTGCTCTGCTGACTGTCTAGAAAAAATGCTCATCATGGTTAAATTTTGAAATAAATTATTACAAGAAGCCCTATTAAATTTCTTGGAAACTATGGCTGAATAAACCCTTGAAGATTCAAGATAGCAAAGTGATGGAGTAAAAACTCAAGAAATGCTTTCAGAGCTGCTTTGCCCTGGAGCTTTTTTTCTGATCTGAGTCAATAATGTTATTAATAAAAGCGAGTTATTTTATTAAGCTGTTTTCCTACCAGGATATAAATTTTAAGGGTACTTTTTTATGTAAGAGAAATAATATTGATCCTATAAAGTATGAAACTAATGTCTTCTTCTCTTTTTAGAATGAATCCATGTTACTTAAGAAAAATGAACTTATGAATAAGGCATGTTGCTATCTCAAGACAGCATGATCGAAGTTATAGATCAATATGTAAAAGTTGTATGCATTACAGAAAAATTACAGAGGCTAAATCTGTAATGTGAAGTAATAAAAGCCTGTATGAGGTACATCCTTAGCCTAACAGAGCTGACCCAAAGAAATTTAAGGGCCATTTTGGTTGTACAGCACATGAAGTTTCGGGTTAGGAACGATGTTTCAAATGGGGAAAGAGAACATTTCAGTGAAGAAAATTTTAGCAGGAAATTTATGGTGGCTGTTTAAAGTGATAGGAAAAAAACTTGATACAGCAAAATCAATGATTCTTTATTCTTATTTCTTAAAGGAAAATTTTGAAACTATCCTACATTATGGCAACATGCAATGTATTCCTTCAGAGTGCTCAAGAGAGAAATTATAGATAATATCTTTTAGATGAGTATTGTACTGAGAATCAATTTTCTGTGAACCTAACAATAACATAAGTGTGCTCAGGGGTGTAAGAGCTATGGAAATAATACACAGTCTAAAGTTCTGAAAATATTTGATAATTCAATATCTGCTATTAAAAAATCTGTAAGACATTACAAGAACAGTACAATGCAGCAAAATATATTAGGAAATAGAATCAGATGAAGTTTATTTACTTGTGCATGGAAAAAAGCATTCTTCTGTTTTTTATAAGGAAGAATTTTTTCTTTTTGTTTCCCTAAGCTCTCGTTTAAACACTCACAGCAAAAAAATCTCTAAATGAAGATCTGAAAAGTACATGGCCATACTGATGCTTTCCTAGGATTGGAAAACTTTTCCTAAGGTCTACAAAAAGAACTAACTCTAATAAGCTAGTTGTCACTGGTTCGTTGAGTATGGGGTAAAAAAAACCTTTTACAAACATCTCTTCCCTCCTGGCTAGTTTCAGAAACTGGTACAACAAATAGGAAGTGCTTAGTGACACTTCAGAAGTGGATGAGATGTCATTTATATCATGCCTTGAGCACAGATGGCCCTTGCCAGCTCTTTCAGGTTTCCAGGTGTCCTCTCAGAACATCACTCTTCAAACTGTGCTCTGTCTCACAGACATTTCTGTCCCTAATTTACAGCATATTGAAACTTTCTTAGGAATCAGTTTTTAAATTTTCTTTGGAATTAGCCTTTTTTTGTTTTCAGATAGATTGTGGCAAAAACCTCCTGCTTTTCCATTCTTTGTTTCAAATCCTGACGTTTTGACTAAGTAAAGAAAAGTGACTTCCTTATTACTAACTCTTCTAATTATTGTGAGTTCATTGGCAACTATTGTGACACAATCTGCATGTGTTTCTTTTACTGTAAAAGGGCATTAAAAGACCACTGGTGCACAGGATCATATAAAATAAGACAGCATTAACATTCAATGAAATTATCATAACTGATAATTAAAAAGAGGAGGTGAAATATTTATTTCCAAATTTTCTTTTGGCAAGGAAAGGAAACAATGAAACAAGAGGCCTTCCTGTATCTTTTTGCATGTGCATGGCACTCAAAGCTGCTCCAGCTGTTGCTTCTAAAACAGATTCTCTCTATAGCACTGCTATCCATTCTGAATAAAATTTGTACTTAAAATATATTCAGAAAACTACTGCTAGAGATTTCTGTAGAAGTAGAGCAGATAATTTTAGTATATCAAGTTATGATGCCATTACAAGACCATTTGTACTAACTGGACAAGGAGTAGATTGAAGCACAAGCGCCCTGAGCATTAATGTACATCACTGCATATACTTCTGATCAAACATTTCTGTAATTAAGTTTAATATAGATTACATAAAATATAAATTAAGCCAATTTGATGAAAAGGCTATTTCTATCATACAAGTAACTAAGCATGAAAGAAAAATTAATACATGTATATACATTATAAATATAATGAAAAGAATATCCAGCAGTACTAATAAACAAATAGTCTTGACTTTCTACTTTTATTCTGTTCTACAGTATATTTATTATCCTGAAGTAGTTCAATTCATATTGTATATATGAAATTCCTTACCTCAAAGTGGGCAAAATGAGTTCTAAATTTTTGTATAGCACTGCTCCAAGTACAAATACAGTTGATTCATCTAGTTCTGAAAAGAGTAAGGAGAAAGATTTTAAAACTCTCTTTCCCAAGCTTTCATCAGCATGAAAACCTCTGAATATAATTTATCTTTGCAATACTAGTTTTATTTTAAATAAACTATCATAATTTTAATTATCTCTTAGAAGTATGGGATAAAAATTTAGCACTGTCAGGAGCATATCAAACGATTTAAACCATCGAAATTCACGTTTTCAAAAAATCCATCATTGTATGCTGACATCCATTCTAGTTCATTTACATTTATAATTAAGCATTCTCAAAGAATGTCTGTAGAGTAAATTCTCTAATGTCAGAGTTCTGCACTGCAATGATATTTATAAATTGTATCTGAAGTTAGGCTAATTTGCCTGCTGAGCTTCCTTTGGTAAGAGTTATGCTGGAATGACTGCTGGAACACAGCAGCTTCAGGGGGTTCAGTGGAGCTGCACTTCAGCTCACCTCCTATCAAACAGATTAAATCTTGTGCACAATAACTAAGTAAAACATTGTTTCTTTGGTGTAGAAAACAATGTCTAGAATTTATGCAGCACTTTTTCCTCAAGGCGCTGAAATTAATCCCATTCATTACTCTCTAGGATAAATTTATGGGTACTGTATTTCTTTTGAAGAGGAATAAAATAACTCCCGTATTATACAGTGATCCCATGAGACAGATACAGAGTTGCCTTGCTAAAGCTAATAGAAAATTAATATACTGATATGCTTTTTTACCTGTTGACATAGGAGTGAAGATATTTTTTGGAATGACAACCCTGTCTTCTGAGTTTCGTGCCCAATCAACCATTCCTTTTCTTCCTTTCATGGGGAAATTGATGTCAGTTAAAACAGATGCAGCAGGAAGCTTCTGAATGCTAGCCACTAGTAAGAAAATCATAAAATCATATAAATTTAAAATTGTTTCATATGTTAAAGCATCATAGAGTGACAACAGTACAGCAATAATAAAACTTTTAATGACACATTTCAAGAAAAGCAGGAATTCATAGTACATTAACTGGCTCAGAAAGCATAATCTTCTGTTTATTATGCAGTTCTACTATGGATTAATTGTGTGGTATTGATCGTAAGACTTGTCAGCCAGATTCTGATTGAATTTCTTAACAGGGATTATTGAATGTACCAGCTTGTACCCTGAAATTTACACATAAGGACATTGTTGTGTCTTCAGAGCTAATTCTAAAATGATCAAATGTGACAATAAAAGTAAGAGGATGCTTAAAATTGCTTTGGGAAACATAACTTCTAGATACAGGCTAATGAAGCAATAAAAGAACTTTTATCCTCTATACAGGCACAATTTCAAGATAGAACCATCAAGGAGATTAACATATTAAAAGATCTTGTTGTTTTCACACAAAGTAAAGCAGTATAGCACCTAATTTCTCTTCCTTGAAAGAATAATCTTAAGAATTCTGCATTCTCAATTATGTTTTTTCCACCAAAAACCTCCAACACCCAAACAATATCAGTGTATATATATTATCTATAATACATATATCAAGACAGAAGAAATAGGTGGCAAATCTAATAATAGTCAGTTTGGAATTTGGTTTACTAATTTCAGTTTTTTCCCCATTTTCTAACTCAACTATCACCTGGAAATCAGTTTCAGCTTTGCTGTGAAATTGAAGTACAACTCCATGGCAACACAGTCAGTGTCTAGTAAGACTCAAACTACTTTAAAGGAATTGACTGCTGCAAGGGTTTACATACGCTCAGAGAGATGACAAACACCACATTGGGAGCCCAGCTGCATTCTTAATGTAAGCCATGTTGATAGCCATTTCCTGTGCAATGCCCTTCCTAATCAATTTATGCAGAGGCTAATGTAGTTGGAAGACTCTGGATATCAGGACTATACTTTGATCTGCATAAAGATTTCACTGCAAGGACTCTGCAAGGGGGTTAAACAGAAATACAATGGGGTACATCTGTAAAAACAAGCAGAACAGTAAAATTAAAGTAGAAAACTGTTAGGTGTCTCATTAGAAGTTTTTATTTGAAAGAAAACTGTAATTCAAATCCAAAAGAAGAGTAAAATTTAGAAGTTAACAATATTAACTCTAGAAATATAATCACTAGTAACTGACTCTTATTTTCAAATTAGACTGGTTATGTATTACAGAATCACATTAACGAGGTGGTACTTGAGGTTGTTTCAGACTTCCCATTATAAAACTATCATCAGGGCTTTATAATGCTAGATACAATCCCCTCCAGGCTGCAATTGGCAAATCCATTCCCAGTACCAAGGGGATGCTTAGTCTTGTAAATTTTCAGGTGGTGTGTGGAGGGAATAGAGTTCAGGTGTTTCAGAATTACTGGGGCATAAAATGGATTACGTGCTTTCACATGCAATCAATGGTTATACAGAATATATTAACATTGTAAAAATGGATTTTTTCCATTAGGTCTTAAAATTTAAAAATAATTTTATTTTCCCCATAAATAAAATTAAAGTAACACTTATTTAGTTTTAAAAATTAAATACAGCCTTTATAAGATAGTACTGGGCTGTTTTTTATTTGTACAGTATTTATCTGTACATCTATCTATCTATCTATCTATCTATCTATCTATCTATCTATCTACCTATCTATCTACCTATCTATCTAATTAGACAGTAGAGCCTTAATATTTCATCCCCCTTTTGGACGACAGTTTCCTTTATTGAAATAGGAAATCAATGTTATTCAACGGAATTCACTCTGCAAAACAGAAAGCCACTTTAGGACTGGATAAATGGTGAAGGTTTAGGACAGTACTTTCTGTATTCTGTCTCTCTCTGTATTTTAAATAGGGTCATTTGTCATGGAATCTAAACAATACTCAATCCAAAATATTTGCCATTGTTTAGGTGATGAATAACAAAAGCAAAGCATAAAACCTACAACTTTGACTTTTGGCTTATATGGAATAAATGTAAATGTATGTGTTCAGCCTAGAGGAGACTGAAGGAAGATCTCACTGTGGTGCTCAACAGTCTCGTAAGAAGTGGAAGGGAAAGTCCTGATCTCTTTACTCTGGTGACCAGTGATAGGATCCAAGGGAATGGCCTGAAGCCCTGCCAGGGGAGGTTCTTCTCCCAGAGGGTGCTTGGGCACTGAACAGGCTTCCCAGGGAAGTGATCACAGCACCCAGGCTGACTGAGTTCAAGAAATGTTTGGACAAACCTCCCAGGCTCATGGTGTGATTCTTGGGCTTGTCCTGCACTGGACTCAATGATGGATCTTTTCCAACTCACCATATTCTATAATTGCATCATTCTGTGATTTAGTACAGGTGCACACTGGGCACATCTGCAGTGCAAGCTGCAGGTTGAACTCTGGGTGGTGGAAGCCTGAGACAAGAAGCTTCTTTCAGTACTTTTTGATGCACTTTGGTATAACCTACAAGACAATTGCTCAACAAAAATACATCCATATTTGATGATTCCCTGGTAATTATTGATGTATTGATTCAGAAGAATCCATGTAAGTAGTCTAGTCTAATCAATTTAGTGATTGTTTTGAACTGTAATGGATTAATTCTTAATATCCTTTACAAATACTTATTTTCCCTTTATTTAATTTTTATGTTGCAATTGCAGATAACCTGTTTGATACTGCTCTACTGAAAATTTCAGAATTGGCAACTAATGACTGATAATACTAAAACCAGTTAATACAAAATATTGTTGTAACTGATTAATGCCAAGCTGGTAGGAATAGACAACTTTCCATCACTATAAAAATGACCTGGTTACTCACAATAATATGTGAATGATATTTAAGCACAAAAGTAGTAAATTAATGTGTCAAGAAAACTTCAAGTAAAAAAAATATTGTAGTTCCTGTATGAGTAGCTCTTGTAGATCACAGCCTAGAAAAGAAAAGCTGAAACATACTGCCTTGATCCCTACAACCCTGAGTGAGTTATAAGCTGCCTAATGCAACTTAGTAGCTCTCTGATTGATCGGGTTCCTAAACAACAACTAGAAAAAAGCAACGAAGTGCCATGAATCATTTTCCCCTCCTCTTTATTATTCACCCATTAGCCTCCTGTATTCAACAAAAACTGGCAAAATTTCAGAATTAGACCCTTGAATAATCAATTTGAACAGAAAATCAGATTCACTGAAAGGCATGACAGAAAAACAAGGGGATGTTTTCTCATGGACTTAGTGCAACTTCAGCTCTCACAATACAGATTCAAGTTTTAAAATTACAGCATGCACAGGACATCTACCCCAAGAGTCACACCATGTGCCTGAGAGCATTGTCCAAATGTTTGTTGAACTCTGGCAGGCATGGGGCTGTGAACACTTTGTTTGGTACTGTGATGCCTTTTCCAGTGCCAGCCACACTCTGAGTGAAGAACCTTTTCCTAATATCCAACCTGAAGCCCACCAACACAGCTTCAGCCATTTCCTTGAGTCCTGTCACTGGTCACCAGAGAGAGGAGTGCATTGCCTGCCCCACCTCTTCCCCTCTCAGGGGAAGATATAGACCTGATCTATGGGTAGCTATAGACATCTCCCCTTAGCTGCAATACCAGTTCTGATTCTGCTCTCTTGTGAGTGATAGTACTATGGGTGTGTGGTGCTCCACAGCACAATAATCACATTGGTCTCTAATTTGCAATAACTCAAGATACAGAATTTGACCACATTTCAGTTAAAGATAATGGAGAATGACTGAGTATATTAGCAGTCTCATTTGCTATTTTCTTATCCTATTTTGACTTGCTCATTGATGGTATACTAAGTATATATTATTCAGCATTTAGTAAACTCGAGTTTAACTTAACACATTTTGATTTTTGTAACAGACAATGTTTTACTGCCCTTCTGGAACAGCTCCTGCTAAATCTATTTCTGGGTAAAATAGTATTGCAAGTGCCTTAGATGATTTTCACAAAGAATATGTAAGGATTTTGTGTTGAAATTCAGAATACTGAGCACTTCTGCAAAACATCTACATTAAGATGACTCAATTAAAACAATGTTTATACATTACAGAATTATTCTTATGACCTTAAATACAAAACCTTTGTTTTTTACAGACTAAATAAGCTTATTTAAGTTAGGCCGTGTTGGATACACGGGAAACAAAGTCTTGCCTGAATCATCAACAAAGAGCCAGATGAAGATTGAAGATACTTAGACATTCTCTATCTACTTAAAACTCATAATTTTAAAGAAAATTTGCAACAGGCACAAACGGTGAAACCCCCATTTAAAAGAGACTGATTTGTGCATCTCCAAATTTTCTACAGAACTCTGCATGTGAGCAGGCTTGATTAAAATCCTTCTCTCAGCCCAAAGATAAACTCACTTCTTACCACCTACAAGCTTATGTACAACAGAAGGACTGTGGTGAAGTGGCATCTTCTTACATGAACATGAGAAAAACAACAAGGCAACTTTCCTTCTGGAAGTAATATTCATGAAATCTCCTCACAGTGAACATCAAACCATGTTAAGGAAAAGGCTCCTAAGAAAATGTAACTTAACTGATCTGCTACTTCTTATGGCCATCCACACAGAAGCAATAAATTCTTAGATTAGACCCTAGTGCTCCATGGGCAGACAAGACAGGAATGTCCCTAGAAGCCTGCTGTGCACTTGCTTTCCTGAAGCTCCTCAGCCCAAAGCAGCTGATGCCTCACTATTCAAGCTTTGGGTAGCAAGACACAATACCAGTATGGGCAAAAGCAGAAGCAGACATTTAACAGGTATTTTCACTAATCAAGGATGAACTTTGCAAGAATCCTTTGGTGTCCAGCAAATTGTGACTTAAATAGGCTCACTGTTTGAAGGTTAAGAATAATGCTTTGATTAATCAAGAAGCTAGCTTAACCGTGATCTCTGGATATTTCTCCTCTGTTTTCTATAAACAATGCAGTGGGGAAAAGAGTTAGCCATTACCATAATATAATCAGTATGATATATAGGACAACTTAGAAAGCAACATGGTTTCAGGCAATGATCAGGATACATTTAATAATAACTCAGATTTTTCCTTCTACTTACATAATTTTAAAAAAAATCATAGACAGCAGGCAAGTGCTTTCTTTCGGTTGTGTGTACTGTAGTTGCTCAGTACTAAATTCTACACTTGACTAAATTCTACACTTGAGGAAAAACTCAAGAATATACAAATTTCATTGACTCATGAAATATCACATATTCATAAGCAGTCTCACAAATGATTTCTGATTGTGTTGTGATAACTTTGTTCCAGGTATGGAAATAAAATCTAAAAATTAAAAGTTCAAATAATAATTAGACCATAAAAAATTGTTGTTATAGACAATAAATCTTTGTTAAAAAAAAAGGAACATATTAAAATTTATTCCCTGAAAAAGCTAGTGCATGGAAAGCTGTGGCATCACAGAATTTCTGTATGTTCCAGGTATTATTTCTACATGTTCCCTGGGGACAGGGAGTGGGTGGGAGTGGAAGCTCAGCTTTTTTGTAATTTTCAGTAATTTTTTACTATTTACTAATTAGCAATGCACGCTGTAAGTTTAATATGGCTATCTGAAACTAGGAAATGTGGAATGCAAAGAACAAAATCAATCTGCTAATCTGAATAACAAGTTTGAAGAAAATCCAGTTGAACAAATGCAAATGTAAACAGTTTTTAATGAGCAGATAGAAGAAAATTAATTATTGTGATAAACTGAATGCTTCCTGGAATATATAATAATTTCGAAAAACACTCTAAACATATGGTAGGAAGCTGAACTTCATTAATTAGAAGACAACTCCACCTTCTGGGCATTATTTTGAAGAAGATGAAGATATGAGCAGCCAAAAGGACCCAGAGCCACATCAAAGGTACTCTGTTTCTGAAGGAGCATTGTTTCCATTCTTCTTAGTATTGCTAAATAATAATACCTACTCAAACTATGGTCTCAGGCTGCCTCTCCTGCCTTGTCATAAAATACTTCTTAAGGAAAAGAAAGATTTTGCATAAAGCAAGACAGAACATGGAGACTGATGCAGGATATAGAATGAACTAGCACTTAAGTGCATGAATTTTAATTTATAGACATAAGGTTGAAAACCACGGGCAATACTGAGTGGGCAAGGTCACCTGCAACACCATTTTAGATTGACTGGGCAGGTGAGGTGCAGAAACCAAGCATCTTTCAGTCACTAAGGTGACTTGATAAAGTGTCTGTGCTGATGATTCTAGCTGCTCTGAACAAGAGCAAAGAGAGTGAGACAGAAAGCAATGTTAAGGTAGTGAGCTCAGAAGGTGGAAATGATGAAGCAGAGTAGGGAGAAAGAAGAAAAACTGAGACAGAGATCATTTACATGTTTATTTATCAAGCTTATTCATGGTTAGATACCCAATAAAAACCATTAGAGAAAGACAGGGAGGACTTGAAGGAGAACAAGAGATCAGTAAGGAGGCAAACAGATGTGAAAATCATTATCAGGGAATTGACAAAAATATTCTATGAACATTACTTTGCTTGGGGTGATGCAGAGCAGAGTAGAATGATTGCTTCCCAGAAGCAGTAAATTGAAACAAAGAAGAGATGGGTATTGTTTTACCTCTAGGGAAATGAAAACTAAACCTATCATTCAGAAATCTATAAAGATGTGAATTAAGTTATTCAGGATATTGAAAGATGATGTAAGAAGTAAATTCACAGACATGGAGGCAGAAAATGTGATGTAGAAAAGCCACATACAGAGGGAAAAATAATAAATAATGGGAATCAATATATGTTTTAATCATAGCTTTTTGTAGCAAACTAAAACCAGATATCTACTATATCTTATTGTTGAACAGCTTTTTCATAATCAGACAGAACAGCATTGTGAAAATCTTTCAGATATCACTAAAAGAAAATTAAAACTGAAAAAAAACTGTAAATTACTCTGGCATAGAAATGCAGAGATTACTAGTTGGAAAGCAACTAGTGAATGCTGAACAGGAAAGATGATTAAAAACCAGATCCTGCAAAACAGAGGATATGGAG
Source organism: Oenanthe melanoleuca (assembly GCF_029582105.1). NCBI lineage: Eukaryota > Metazoa > Chordata > Aves > Passeriformes > Muscicapidae > Oenanthe > Oenanthe melanoleuca. Next base: position 26,931,272 of record NC_079336.1, on the reverse strand, counting down.
GAAACACTTGTAGCTGCCTCTTGTTTTTTACAGCAATCCACCAGGAATGTATAAGTTTCTCCATTTTCCTTTCCAGAAACAGAAGACAGTGCTTTCTTCACACTTCAGCTTCATCAAGGTTGAGATATTAGACAAGTAAGATCCTCAAAAAGTTCAAGCCTTTAGGTATGTTTACTAACCAAATTAGTCCCCTCTTTATACGCATCTGCAGTTGATTACTATTTTAAAACCTGGCCAAGTCAGAGAAAGAACTTACTGATCTAATATAATTTGTTAGAATACTGAGTTTATGTTTAGAGCACTTGAAGTAGAAAAATCTGCATGCAATTAGGTCTCTCTCTGAACATGGGGCACCCATCTGAAGTCATTATAAACCATACCTTTCTTACCTTGGATGAGAATGTCCATTAGGATTCAAGGCTATTACCATCAAAACTTATCCAGGAGGAAAGGAAGACTAACTCCCTATTTGAATATTCATTTGACAACTGGCATAATATATAATCAAGGGTTCAGAAGGAAGGTTTGTTTAATTCATCCCAGATAACTGTGAGATGTCTAAAATTAGCGCTTTACTAAATTCTTGACTCTGGTAATTTAGGAAACAGAATTTAGTCACAAGCTTAGCACTTCCTGGTCAGCATCAGAGTAATTCTCTAATGGATATCTACCATTCTGAGTTTTGCATTCAACATGATGCCCAAGCTGTCAGTACCAGTGCATCCCCATTACACACACAGACACAGACACAGACACACACACCTCTACAGCTTAAGCTGCAGGTACTCAAAAATCAGTGAATTTATGCTACTTTGTAGCTTAGATCAAACTGCAGTGAAAAGGGCTGCGAGAAGTGGGGCCCCATAGCCCCTTCACTCAGGAGCTGTAAATAAGCTGAATCTGCTGTGGCTGTGTACAGCTATGAATTTTGATTTTCTGAACCCTGACCTGTGGATTCCAGGTCAAGATTCAATGATCTTGGACCTACCTTATCACTATGGGCTTTCCTGAGGACCACTGGACCAGATCCTGACCCTGATGCTTTGATTTGACTTTTTGGCTTGATGTCAGATCTGCCTCATTGTTAGGGACTGACTTATCAGCTGATGTGGAATATTAGCTGGATCTGGCTAACATCACAGACCTTCTCTGCTCTTCTTGTTTGGATGCTGTGGGACCTTGCCTTTGCCAGTGAGGCCAGTGTGTGCACCTTGCTGTCTCCTGTTTTCTCTCACAGAGAAGCCTACTCTTGCTTCTCCTTGAGCCCAGCAGCTAATAAGCATATGCTGGAATACTAAATGTCTTCCAGACAGGCTTGAGCAGAGTCACACAGAAAGTATGAAACAGAAATGTTATAGAGATCTCCTGTGTCTCAGTTTCATGTTAAGGCCTAAAGATTTTAACCTACCACACAGGAGTTCATAACTAGGTCTTTCTATTCTGGAGGCATGTCTAATTCATCTTGAATATTCTCCATGGAGGACATAAACTGGATTAAGATTTGCTTAAGGGATTGTAAAAGGCTGTCCTGGGGCACTGTGAAATATAATTGTCAGGATAATGCACACATGCTTTATTTAGATTGTTTACATCATGCATGGCAGAACAAAACCCAGTACCTCAGTGGGACATACAGACACTATCCAACCTAAGTAGTAAGTAATACTAATTAGACTGAGTTTGATTTACTTGTTCACATTGTTGAATTCTAAATTAACTTTAATAACTCGGGAGAAATATCTCAGTGTTATTATGGTCATTTCAATAAAACAACCGCACAATGAGGAGATGCCTTAAAAAAGATCTAACTAGAGAATTTGGCCTATAAAGAATAACAGAGCTTGGTTATTATGAGCTGTTATAACTCAATCACATGAATCACTGTGGCATGTGGACCTTGTGTTCAGCTCTTGTTATCTAATTCTGGTCATCCCATCTCCAGCATCCCTCACTTTTTCCCTCCCACTCCCCCCAAATGAGAGGCTTTTCTTGTTGACAAAGCTGTGGGAGGAGGAACCAAAAAAGATCCAAGCATCTAAGAAAGAAATGGAAACAAACAGTAAACTATTCAGCTAAGTCAGATGTTACATCATTACTGTTTCCCTTGTCAGAATTCAGGTGTCTTATATTTTCATTCATATTGAGTGCAGTTGACAGAGAAAGATAGAGATGCCTAATCAGGGTTGCTTGTGTTGCCTTCTCAGGGTTTTAAAAAATCATCTGAATTTTGATGCACAGTGAGCTTAAACTGTGTATAGGAATACTGGATTAACCCTTGCTTGTATGAGTACATAAAATGCACAGTATCACTGAGCTCAATGCCAAAATAAAGCATAGAATAAGGTCAAAATAATCAATTCAAGACATAACACATCATTATACCTGCAGCAGAGAGGCTTCTATGTCTTAAAAAAAAATCTATTTGGATTCAGACCAAATTTTCAGAGGCCCTTAATGTGCCTTCAGTTTTGCTTTTACATGCAGTAGAATGACAGCTTTGAACAGTTAATGTGTAGAAAGTACTGTGATTAAGAAAACATCTCAGGTTTTCCTGTGGTGTGACAGATACAGTCATAAGGAGCCACCATGGCTCCACAACACTTGCATTCCTAACACAAGCACCTGATGAAACTCTGCTCTCTCTTTGGAAATATATCCTACCTGCAACCTATTTTCTGTTACAGTTATCTCAATACAAATTTGGGGTTTATTGCTATTGTTCTTTCTTCAATTTCATGCACTATTCATTGCAGTATGCTAATGAAATATTTATTCAGAATAGGAGTCCCCCAAACTGGAACCATAATGCTTCAGTGAACTATCCCTTACTTTCTGGAAATATTGCCTGTAGGTAGAAGCTCTATAAAGTTAAGATGTAATTCTACATTGTGCAATATTCTAGAAAATACAATTATACCTATGTGAAAAGGAAGAGTTTGTGCATGTTATTACATAAAAAATCATGATGATTTTTATAAAAAAAACAATTATCATAAACATAAAACATAGAAATAAGAAGCATGGATAGAATTTTTGTTTTCTATTGATCAACAATTTTTGTGACCCACCAATACAACAAATGGCCACAATTAATTTCCTTTACCTGAAAGTCCTAACAAAGAGTGACTGAATGTTAATGCCAGAGAAGCTATAAATCTAGTAAAAATGTTTGCAAATTATTTTTAAAAATAATCTATACATTCAGTCTTGAAAAATTATTCAGTGTCAAGCATTCTACACCTGAGTCCAGTTCTGCTATTATTGCCATATCTTATTTGTATAGTTATGTATATATATGTATAGGAATAAATGTAATTATGTCCAGAGCCAGATCTAGGAGACAGCTAGAAAAAACTAAAGATTTCTTGCCTTCCAATAGTATTTATATTTTAATCTCTAGTCAAGATGGCTTTCCTACTACAAATCATACCCTGGAGAACTGGACAATCAAAATGTGCAACTTACATATGATCCTTCTTCCCCACCATATCCTGATTATAGCATTGTTACCCAACAAACAGTATTTTACAGGATCCTGGAAAGAAAATTGCTTTTTTCACCCTTTAGTTATTTTCCTGTCTTTGTTCGGTGTTGTTTTTTTCAGTGCTATTGCTTTTATAGAATATTTTTTATGTACTAAATGGGTTTTCTGTCTCTAATCCCAAAACATCTAAATGGTACTTTATTGGAAACTAAACTGACTGCACTCTGGTGGCAAAGATTCATAATAAAATTTCCAAACTGAACAAAAAATGAACAAGGTTAGGGGTCAGTGTAAGGATGCTCAGTTATTTGATAATATTTCAAAACAGTCTGTTTTTTTCAGAAGCACAGATGTGGTCAGCATAATCTGGGCCCATCTTGACGTGAACTGTGGCTATTAATGACATATTTGATTTAAAAATCGGTGTTCTACAGTTACATTAAGTTTATTACATTTGCATTGCCATGAGCCACTTTCAAAAGGTGCTCAAAGTCATCATCCAGTGCATGTGCTGAGACAACATACTGGTTCCAGTGCTTGGAGAAAGAAATGAATTGGACATAGAATAATTTTGTCCCCAAAACCTACACAAAAGGTCACACCTGCAAGAGGGGTTGGAAGGAGGATCCAGAGAACTAAAGGCCTGTCAGCTTGACCTCCAAGTCAAGTAGGTCTTGGCTGAGCAGATCCTTTTGAGTGCCAACATGAGGCGTGTGATGGACAACAAGGGGATCAGGCCCAACCAGATGGGTTGAGCAAAGACAGGTTCTGCTTGACTGATCTGGCTCCCTTCTGTGACCTGCTTAGTGGATGTGGATGTTGTCTATCTAGACTTTAGAAAAGCCTTTGGCACTATGCCCAGCATTGTCCTGGAGAAGCTGGCAGCCCATGGGCACTCTTCACTGGGTTAAGAACTGTCTGGGTGGCCAGGCCCTGAGAGTGGTGGTGAATGAAGTCACATCCAGCCAGCAGCCAGTCACTAGGGGAGTTCCCCAGGGCTCAGCACTGGGGCCAGTCCTGTTCACTGCCTTTATCCATGATCTGGGTGAAGGAATCGAGTGCACCTTCAGCCAGTTTGCAAGTGATACCAAGTTGGGTGTGACTGTTGGAGGCTGGAGGGTAGGAAGGCTCTGCAGGGTGATCTGGACAATCTGTACTGATGGGCAGATTAAAATGGCATGAAGTTCAATAAGGCAAAGTGCAAAGTCCTGTACTTGGGTCACAACAACCTCATGCGATGCTACAGGCCGGGGGCAGAGTGGCTGAAAAGCTGACTGGTGGAAAATGACCTTGGGATACTGGACAACAGTGGCTGAACATGAGCCAGGGTGTGCCCAGGTGGCCAAGAAGGCCAATGGCATCCTGGGCTGTATCAGCAATAGTGTGGCCAGCAGGAGCAGGGCAGGGACTGTCCTCCTGTGCTGGCACTGGTGAGGCCACAGCTCGAGTGCTGTGTCCAGTTCTGGGCCCCTCACTGCAGGAAAGACATTGAGGGGCTGGAGAGAGTCCAGAGAAGGGCACCAGTGAAGGGTCTGGAGGACACTGCTTACCAGGAGTGGCTGAGGGAGCCAGGGTGTTCAGTCTGGAGAAAAGGAGGCTTGGAGGGGAACCTTTTCACTCCCTACAACTGCCTGAAAGGAGGCTGCAGCCAGGTGAGGGTCATTATCATCTCCCTTAAGTAACAAGTTACAAGACAAGAGGAGATGGCCTCAAGTTACACCATGGGAGGTTTAGGCTAGATATTAGGAAAAAAAATTGAATGAAAGGGTTCTGAAGCACTGGGACATTCTGCACAGGGAAGTGGTGGAGTCCCCATCCCTGGACTTATTTAAAGATGTGTAGATGAGGCACTTAAGAGACATAGTTTGGTGGTGAACATGGTGATGTTATGTTAATGGTTGGACTCAATGATCTCACAGGTCTCTTCCAACATCAACATTTCTATGGTTCTATACACATTAAAAACAGAGCTGATGAGAATTTAGTAGAAGTGACAAAAGAAGTAAAATCAATGAAGTGAAACAGCTCATTTAAGCATATTAATAGGAATAAACAATTTTTATTATTCAACAGAGTTATAAAATGTTGGGAATTATATATAAGATAGGATAAGAGGGGAATGGAAGCCTTTAAATAAAATCTGCAAGTATGTTTTAATAAGCAAATCCTTGGGCTTATTAATAATGATGCACTAAATTTAGGTTATGTTTATGGAATTTTTATCTTACGCCTTATTTCACTTTTAGCTCTTTCTGCAACAGATCAATTCAACACGGGTCCAAATGATTAAACTGAGAACAAAGAAACCTCACTTGAATAGTAACTTGACTTCATTTTTCTTACATTCCTGGAAAAATCCTAGCCACCAACTATAGAATCATTTAGCACAAACTTCAATATATTATAGAATGGATATGAATGAAAAAACATTCTAGCTGTTTATATACTTCTACTAGATAAAATTATTTCAACATGAAAGATTAAGACAACAATATAAATACTAAGTCCTAAAGTTCTGTGCCTCCAAGATGTTCAAATGCTGAGAAGAAACAAAACAGTATTTTGGTAATTTAACAATTTCTAGCTTGTCAGACAGCCTATGATAATTGTCTAACACAGGTGTGAGGTAACATAACTTTGTTTAAGATTTTTTAGTGGAAGGTCTAGCTAGATTTCCATGAAGTACTAAATAAAAGCAAAAATTAAAAAAAAAAAAAAAAGGAAAATGTGCAAGTTAAACAATCTCATTTCATGACCAAGCATAGCTAGGAAAGACTTTAAACATTTCTAAAAACCACTGACAGTGCAGATTAATGCTGAATGACAGGTAAAAATGTGGATACAGCACCTAGTGGTATCAATAAAAATTATATCTATAGGGAAAAAAAGCCATTGAAAATGTGCATTTAGCTCTCTAGACAGAGACTCTGTCCAACCATGTATTAAAAAGCTCATGAGTAAATAAGCTCTTAGAGAATTTAAAGAATAAAAAAATTATGAACAGAAGAAAATTCTAACAAATGCCTACAAGAAAAAAGAATTACCAAATTCCTACACATTTACTTGTCAACTAATTTTCTCATCTTTGAAAGAAAATTTTTAAATGCATTCTCTAAGTACATTCAAAGAACCAGCACATATAGTCAGCAAACTACATCTAATATCTTGTCAAATAAAATTAAAACCAGTATATACATAAACACTTCAAAATCCTCTGAGCTTTGCTGTTGAATATCACTTCCAAGCAGAAGTAGTCCCATATTTGAATGTCTTGTCCTATTGATGTGCATTCTCTATGACTTAGCTTTATGAGAGTTTGGGGTATGTATAATTTTAACTTCTGAAAATTATTTCTGAGTACAACCACAAATAAATAGAAGTAAAATAGATGATGCAGTATAAAATCACCAGCCATGTCTTCCAGTAGTGGAACTATTCATCCAAGAAACAGGTATAAGTTCAATTTGGCAAAGTTAAATGACATTTATTTTGCAGAAATTATCTTTTCTTTGTGCATTGTTGACCGTGAATGGAGACCATTATTTTTCATTGCCTAGATAGTGATGCAATTTTCAAAAGCTAAATGAGCATTAAAAACATTCATTCCTTGCTTCTGCAATGAAAAATCTAAGATACCTAATGGCAAAACGAGACATTCCCTTTAATCTTTATGAACATATTCTATTTCCTTGAGGTTAAAATGAGAAAGGAGGGGATAAGCTTGCTATGTTTTTGATAAATGTTTCTCTCACAAACAAGGGAAGTCTTGTGTGTGCATATGCAGCCTGCTTGACTGCCAATCCCTGAAGATCCAGTGATCCTGATGACTGTCCCACAGTTTCTTAGCCTTGGGCAAGCCAGTCTCTTTTCATTCCTCTGCTTTATTTGAGGTGAGATTTTGGTGCCAATATAAGGAAGAAATATCTTTCACCAAGGGGCACAATTCATACACATTTGGATGGGTTTCCAAGTATTTGCCTTTGATATCAGCTCATATTCTAGTTATGCTCCTCTACAACAGAATCCCAGACAGGATTTTTGGAGAAGTGACTGTACCCATATACTATTTTCCCATAGGTGTTCTTGAAATCAATCTCATTTCAAAATACTTGACTACTGAGTAACAGAAGACAGCATGAGGCCATAAGATTTTACTAGTGTTACAAAAATGTGATTTTACAATGTGTTACAAAAGACAGCATATAGATAACCCTGCTATTAATTAAAGTAACTGGTGACCTAAATCGATCTTACATGTTAAAAAAACATCCACAAAATAATAGACATTAAATAACATCATAAGCACTGAACCACAGATTATATGAAAAATCATTCAAGCAATTAAATCAAATCTTTTCTAGAAGACCATTTCCCAACCTATATTAATAGAAAATTAGCAGAATAATGCTGCCTAGGGCTGATTACATGTCTCTATGATTGTAAAGACTGTTTGTTTAAAAAAAAAAATCACAATATCAAGCTATTTGGTGCCACTGCAGGTGATTTAGGAATTTGTGCATGCATAAAGTGGTATTCGAACTGCAGGCCACAGAGCTGTACCACATTTTTTGATTGAGGAAAATTTCTTTCTCTCTCTCCTTCCCACTGTTATGGAGACTTCGAGCATGGAAAAAGATAAAACATGAAAGTTATAGTAGTCTGTAGTAGAATGAACCTGATTTTTATCACAAATCTTATCAAAGATTCTTTATATCTGCCTTCAGAGAGTGCAACAAATAGGGTCCTAAAACTCATACCTGAAGTCAAGGGAAAGAAAAATACTGTGAAATGGATGAACTTATAGGTTCAGAAATCACAAGGCACAAAATATATATTGAAACTTTCAGGCCCTGATCATGATTTTAGCCACCCAAAACCCTTTGGACCTTTTGGGGTGCTTTGAACTGATCTCATTGACACTTAGCTCTGTTGGCATTATACAATCTGACCTTAACAGAATTTCTTAAAAAAAGAAATAAAAAATACACTTACAGAAACACAATTACTCAGAATTATATCTGCATATGTTACACAGCTTTGAAGCTTGACCTCAATATCTGACAGTCTCACTGCCAAAATAATTATTACCATAAAAATACTTTTTTTCTGATATTATTAGTCCACTAACACCCTCATGAAACTGACTTGAAAAATGAAATACTTCTATCCAGTTTGTTACCTCAATTGTTATGTTACATTCAGACTACGCAGTTTGAAAAAGGCAGATCTTTACCGCTATTTGGATCTATAGCCACCAACAAGGAAATAATACCTTTTTAATGCAAGAGGTTGATTTGTCTAGCATGGATGGAAGTTTCCCCCTCCTTTAGCTGTTAGTTTTACTGTTTGGTTGGTTGTTTTTTTAGCTTCTTTATATTTTTTTGTTGTTGCTGTTGGGGTGGTTTTTGTGTTTTGTTTTGTTTGTTTGTTTTTTGGGGGGGGGTGGGGGGGGGAGGCGGGCTGTCGTAGTTTTATTGTTTATTTGTTTGGGCTTTTTTTGTTTTTCTTGTTTTTTCTTTCCTCACCCTCGAAAGGCCAGAAAATGAAAAAGAACTTTGGTGCATGTCATATCATTAACTCAGTATAAATCATGCTAACTCCATACTCACAATGGAGCTTTGGGTAACAGATCTGTTTCTAACCCAGTGCAAGTATGAGGCAGAGATAATAGCTGGCTTTATTCCTGTTTTAACTGACTTATAATTTTGGGGAGTTTACTTTAATTTCATTTAATTTTTCTTCTTTTGTTTTCAGTAGTGAGTGAGTAACAAAATGCTGTAGAAAACATTAAACTGAGGCTGAACTTTGCAGTACTTAGCCACACCCTCTCTAGCTGATGTACTATCAGATGATGGCTGGACACTCTTGAGGTCGCTTTCAGGGCTAGAAAATCCCAGAATGAGCGATCATTCTGTGTAGAACTGCATCTTGTTATTGGACTGTGGTACTCCTGTTTAAGGAAGGACAGTATTGTTTGGAATATCTTGACACTACATTGAATACGATTGCTACCACTTGGCACTACCTTACTATGAAACGAATTCCCTTGGGTGTGCATTGACTCCATAACTGCATAAATGCAAAATTACCACCATGGATGCTTAATTTCTATACCTTTAAGCCTCATTCTACCTGAAAATTGTTGGAAGTCACCTAAAGGTCCACCTGTCTGAGGCAAAGGAGTGAATAAGGTCAGGTATTTAATTTCTCAGGTCAACAGTTAAATGCACCAGTTAAAAAATGGCCTGTGATACAAACTGATCCCTATAGAAAACATCAGCTTTTAACTGCTCATTTGAAGAAACAGAATGATTCAGAATGGAGTTTACAGAGGTAGAAAATTAAAAATGATACAACAATATGCGATACATAAATACTGGGGAAAGGAATTTCCACAAATAGGCTGTAGATACCACTTTCTTTTTCAGTTGGAGGCATTTTCTTTAATGAGATGAGCCTGTATGTTGGCATTTTTTATACCTTCAATTTGTTTAGAATATTTTACTCCACTTAACATAAGGTAGAGAAAGGAAACACTTTCAATTACTTTAGTTTCCTATAGCACCCACTTAAAAATACTGAATAGTTAATTTATTTAGCTTTATCTTTAAGGTTACTTAATAAACTGTATATGAAAAACTAACTATGGAATTATGACTATTACTAGGAGTATAGCTAAGGAATCAAGTTAGATTTTTATCCACATTTGTGAAGACTGTTTGATAAAGATTCATGATATTTGGAATTTTCAATCTTAAGTAAGAGAGTTGTATTTTCTCAGGCTCATCAAGTATGCAGGTTTAGAAAAGAGAGAAAAAAATCTACTCTTTTATGCACTGTTCACAGCAAGTTTTCAGGGAATATGAATCATTTAATAAGCTTATTTTATACTGAGAAAGAAATACGAGCTCTCAAGCATTTACTTCAGGCATTAAGTCAGATGCTGCAATGAGCCAGACCTTCAAAGTGTGCATGAAGTCCTTCCCCTTTAATTAGTGGAGAAAAATTGAGTCTTCTGAAAGCCAACATATTGATCTGATCAAGGAATTGCTGAGACTGCTGCAAAGGATATGATATGAATATATATAGAGCAGAAGTATGTAAGAGTGTAAGAAAATTGCAATTGACCTTTCTCTATAGTTTCCCTATTCTTTTATCTATTTTTTTCTCTTCTGGAAGCCTTTAGCCATAGACTATTACATACGGCTCGAGCAAGTAAAGAATTCTGAAAGATAGTGATACTGGCAGTGTGTAAATTCTAGAACTTGAAGGATTTTTTACAAACTTAAAATGTGGTAGGTGCTCCTTTTCACCTAAATAGAGCATATGCTCAACCAAAGCATAGAGGTTTGGGGCAGCAAAGACTGATGGGCTACATCTGAGTGTGAAACAAAGAGGATGAGAACCAGGAGCCAAAGTACTGAATGAGAAGAATATGTGGTGAAGACAGAACTTCTCTGACCACCATGCCTGCAATCCAAGAACAAGAGTGTGACCAACTGTGCACCACAGGACAATGAGAAAAGCATTAATTATGCCTAAAAGGACTGTTTTCTCACCTGGCCTATTCCTTGAATGATTCCTTGACAATGTTTGGGTAGGTGCCACAAATTAAACAGTGTGGACATGTATAGGACCATTCTGAAGCCTGCATTTTGTCCTTTTTGATTCATATTTCTAAACAGTCATAAAAGCCAGACACTAGTCTTAAATGGAAAGATGATGGACACTGGCTCTTGGGCTGTTTTGAGATAAAATGGAAACAGGCAATAGTCTATGTAGAAAAACTACGTAATAAAATATAAGGAAAAAAATTACCTAATTGTTGTTTACTTTTGTGTGTAGCTTATTAGTTATTATAAAAAGAATATAAGTATTAGATGATTTAAAGAGGACACGTTTCCATATCTATTAGGAATGTATTTCATTGCAAAACCATGCAACTTTCACTTTATTTTATCCTTGTGAGAATTTGTTCCTGACAAAAACCATCCATAATAAGTATATTAATCATTATAGAGGCATTTACTTATGAAGTATGACAGACTAAAAGGAGTAATTCCTGTTTACCTTCTTAAAGCAATAAATGCAATTCATACAGTTGCTTAAAGGTGAAATTTTCTTTTGTGAAAACATGGGGTACTCTGAAATAACTTGATGGAAACAGGACAGAAATCTGAATGGCTTTTGAGGGCCACTCTACAGGATCTGAATTTTTATTTGTCTGGTAGGTGCAATTTTCTTTCTATTAGGAGAAAATGTTGAAATATTAGCAGGTAAACTTTTATTAACTACAAATACCCACTTTAAAATCCACACTGTGCTTTAGCACTACACAGACTCAGAACAAGAAGTAATTTAATTACAAATGAATTCTGAGTATCTGTGTATAAATTTATTGAAATACTTGTTTCCTGGCTGAAAATTTTAGACAATTTCTTTATACCTTTGTACAAGTTAATATCAAGGCTGTGCTTTTTTTTTTCTGCTTTCTTTAACATATTTGGAAAATGACCCTTTCAAAATTTTAAACAAATTCAGTCTCTTGGTATATTTTAGGCCAGTATGACATTTGTGATTTATAAATCAGAGCGTCCCAAGTGCTGCATTGAAGACACAAATCACTAATTCTAGTACAAAAAAAAAAAAAAAAAATCAGATTAAGGCAGATGCCATTCAGATAAGTAAACAAACCATATAATGTGAAGACCTATCTATAAAGTATAAACAGGATTACAATTTACAAGATATAAAAGTCTTTATCCTGGGATAAGGTGAATGAACACACAATAACAGACAGGAATCCAGCTTGTTTATTTTCTAGCATCCCCAAAGCTCAGCATGTGTATCATTGCTCATGTCTTATAGCTACAGTAGGTACATTTTCCAAAAGCTCCCATGGTCACAAACATTTCTAAGCATCTCTAGCTAGAACTGGAAAATTTTAAGATACATTCCATATGCCTACAGGATTAATTAGTGTTTTTCTAAAATTTCATGGACATGAACATAGAATGGGAGATTGAAATTGTAACAATAAAGTATTTTCCAAGAAAGGAGACAATGGACACTTGCAAAACATTTTCTGCCATATGGCATCCTAGACTGTGAAGGCAGAAATCAGAGACTTTGTTTCCTGCCAATGTTTATAAAACTTATGTAAGCAGCTCAGTTTCAAGTTTTAAATGAAATGTTAATTACTATACTAAACCAGATTACTCATCAGACTACCAGTGTCACAGCAGTCATTTTCAAGTTGAGAGATAACAGGTTGTTAGTTAAAAGTTGATTTATGCATGGAAATATGGTTTACACCTCTTCATTTTTTCATATAATATTATAGCTAGCTGCATTTACTATGCAGACATAAATCTACTTGTTTCTATTTTGTTCCTTGTAGGACCTTGGCCTCATGCTTATTCAGAATTAAACCTGCTGCAATAGAGTCAGGAATCTTCATTTTTATCCTGTGAGCAAGATTAAACAGAGATGTCAGTCTAGTTTTGCTTTGTATTCACTTTTCAGTTGTGTACATGCAGTCCCTTTTAACAATCTGTTCTCAAATATCTGTTCAAATCATTCCAACTCTCAATCTGATTTTTAATTATTATTCTTTATTTATTTTTTATTATTTTGTTTTGGTTTTTTGATCATTTAGCTCTGAACATCTCTATGTTCACCAAGTTTTATTGACTCACAAAAAACTACTTCTCTCTGCTTTAGATGAGATGAATCATTGAAACATGAGCTAGTCACTAGGGTGCTTTTACAGCCAGTGGCAGAACTTCCACAAGGCAACCCATGCCCTTATTTTAGACGTGAGATGATAGGAGTTGCTCTCCTGAGAAGTACTCTCCCTTGATTTTAAAGGAAGCTTAGGGTGACTTTGGCAAATTTTGTGATGCTTAAAGTAAGAAAAATGAATCCAAGCCACATAATCTCAACTGAAAAGAGTGTTGCAAGTGATAGCTACTGAATTTTTTTTTAAATTCTGTGTTTTCTTTAGACTGCTAGTTTTGCACACTAATGCTGTTATTTTCTCTGAATTGCTTGATCTACTTCCTCTTAAATGCTCTGTCAAAACTGAGTTTAATCTGCCAGTGTATACCCTCTCCTTTTCATTTTGCTTTACCTTCTGGAAATCTTCAATCTCTTCTGCCTTTGACTAGTCTAAGTACCTTTGTGAGATCCGCACATATAGTTTTTTATAAAACTACTGATCTTTGAAACATCAGTATTCATAAAATAAACATTAACAGAAAGTGGCTTTTCAAATGCTGAAAATTCTCATTTGGTTTTTCGTTTCAGTTCTAAATAACATGCATGAAAACATATTGCCCTTCAATATTATTTAGTTTTTCATTATTATAATTTTAGAGCTGTAAACTTGATTTTTGACAACAGAATGCCCTTTAACAATTTTTTTTTTGATTGCTGCTCTTATGGAAATTTATTTGACAATGTCAGGCAAATTTTCCCTTACAAAAGAATCCAAATCTACTATAGAAATACGTATCCCCTTATACTGCTCCCTATTTCCAGTTCCATATTCCTCTGGTATTTTTAAAGACAGCTATGCCTGTGGCACTCCAGTCTTCCAGTTACAAAATTTCTTCCTAAGTTAAAGGTTGAATATTTCTTAATAGCAGTTCACCCACCTTTTATTACATATCTTCAAAACTCTTAATGGTTCACTGTGATGAGAGCTCAAATCAGCCAAAGAACTGAGATGATCCTCTCAGGTCTTTAGTGCCCAAAGAAAATTCAAAGGGCTATTAAAAGCCAAGGTTAATTCTTTAATCTAAAATCAGGAACTCATCTTTTAAAGCACACAAAATTGAAATTGGTTAACAAAGAATGGTAACACAGTTTAAAAACTTTTGTCCCACTGCATGTTGCATGCTTGCAGTGGGTATGTGCTTTCAGTGAATTCAGGAACTCTGAGTGATAGCATAAGCTTCTGTTTGCTCACACTATCATTTTTGTGTGCCTGCTCAGCTGGTCCGGAGGAGGAGGAGGAGGAGGAGGAGGAGGAAGAACAAGAAAAAGAGCAGGATGAGGAAGGAGGATTCTACCTCCTATCAAAGGCTTTTATTTCACCTAATCATTTCTTAACAGAATATAATGCAGAGCACAGTGATAAAACAAATACCATCTGTCCCCACCATGCATGAACAAAGAAAATTGTTGCTATTACATTTGTTAAGTTTTTAGTAGTATATTCGCTATCCTTGAGAGGAAAGCTAATAGAAGATGGGCCTTGCTTTAATGGAATTTGCTTTAATGCATTTGAATTGACTGAGCTTCCTCAATAGCCCAATGAAGTACAGATATTGGATAATCTGGATTTGAAACAAGTCTTTGATGTTTTGCTCAGAAGAAATGAAAAATTTGCGTTAAAAGCCATCACAATGGAAAGTTTAACAGAGGCATGGCAACTGTCCTTTTGGTCTTCTTAGCTATTTTCAAATGAGCTATAATGTGGCTTATGATAGTCTACCATAAAGATAATGTACCTTCCATCACTTCCCATTTGTCATGACTTGAGAACGTGCAATGGAAAGTCATTGCAGCACGGCAGTTGTGTAGTAACTTTTAAAGTCACATATACTTGTTTCTGTGCCTTGAAAGAAAGTAAAAATAAAATGCCCTCTGTGAAAGATCTCAAAGGATTAGCATATCTGTGAAACACAATTACGTGCTCAAATTTGTATCAACTATTATTCAATTAGAAATGTCATTCAACTGGCAATGAACTTGTAAACTGAAATTAGTAGAAGGAAACCAAGAACTCACTGCATTACTGTGAAATTTGCAACAAAATTGGATTTTTTTCTGTGACATGAAGAAGCAGTTCATATATAGTTCATATACAGTTCATATTTAGTTCATATTTAAAATAATTTTTCTGAACTGTAAAGTGATTTGAAAATGAAAACACAGCAAAAAGCATTTAAAGTATGTGAAGATGCTAAGATAATATTTTATGGTAAATAACTATTGATTAAAAAGGACCCCCATCAGCCTCACATTTGTGCCTGGAAACCTCACAGAAACTTCTCTAAGGCAATGGAGGACAGAGAGGTGATTAAACAGAGCAACACAGCTTCACCTTGGGCAAGTCCTGCCTAACCAATTCAGTGGTCTTCTGTGATAGAGTGACTGCATTTGTGGGCAAGGGAAGAGCTACAGATGCCCTCTGGACTTTTGAAAACCATTGACATGGTCCCAACAACACCCTTCTTTCTAAATTGGAGAGATAAGGATTTGATGGGGAGCACTCTTTGACAGCTTAGAATTTTGTTGGTCACATGCAGAGGGTAGTGGTTCATGGCTCAGTATCCTGATGAACATTGATGACAAATGGTGTCTCAGAGTTTGTGCTATTTAACATCTTCATCAATGACAAAGGTATCAAATGCATTCTCAGCAAGTCTGTAGAAGGCACCTAGCTGAGTGGTGTGATTGACACACCTGAAGGATGAGATGCCATTCAGAGGGACCTGGGAAAGCTCAGGGACTGGGCCCATGGGAACTTCAAGAGGTTTAACTAGTCCAAGTGCAAGGTGCTGCACCCAGGCTGCTGCTACCCAACCCCTGGCATCAACACAGGCTGAGGCAATGAACTGATTGAGAGCAGCCTTGAGAAGAAGGACTTGGGGATACTGGGGGCTCAAAAGCTAGACCTGAGCTGGCAGTGTGTGCTTGCAGGCCAGAGATCCAATTGCATCCTGAGCTTCATCAAAAGCAGGAGGCCAGCAGGATGAGGGAGGTGACCCTGTTTCTTGACTCTGGTGAGACCCCACCTGCAGTGCTGCATCTGCCTCTGGGGTCCCCAGCACAGAAAGGACATGAGTCTGTTCAAGTGGGTCCACATGAGAGTCAGAAAAATGACGGGGGCTGGAACACTGTTGCTATGACGCCAGGCTGAGAGAGTTGTGGCTCTCGAGCCTGGAGAAGAGAGAGTTTCAGGTAAACCTTATTGCAGCCTTGTACTATCTAAAGGGGGCCTATGGGAAAGATGAACAAACTCTTTTAGCACCAGCTGTTGCAATAGGAGAAGGAGTGATGGTTTTAACTTAAACAGGATAAACTTAAACTAGATATAAGGAAAAGATTTTTTACAATAAGGGTGGGTAAACACTGAAACAGGTTTCCCAGAGAGGTAGCAGAAGACACCCCATCCCTGGAAACATTCAGGGTCAGACACGATGAGGGTCTGAGTAACCTGAATAAGATGAAAATATACCTTTCAACCCAAACCATTCTATGATTTTATTCTATGATCTACTGGATTTTTCTGTTTAAAAATGAATATAGGTAAAATCTGGGTCTCATTTGTGCACAATATCTGCTTCCTGCATTAAATCTGCTTGTTGACTTAAAAGAATGTTGTTATAGATAAGCCTTCACACATTTATAAACTCTTGTTGGTATAGAATAATTATTGCTGATCAGTCAAAAACTGCATAGTTTATTCTTTCCAGTTGAGATCAACATAAATATTCCCTAAGACTCAAGTACATAGGCTGTCAGACAGTTATGCCAATGCCCTGAGGACAACTATACTAAAACTGAATTATTCCAGATACATTCCTTTCTTGTTAGTGAAAATCAGAAATTACTCCTTGCAGATAGCAGCCTTCTGTCCTTATCTCAGCACATCACCTGAGCTCAAGTATTCTGATCAATGATTTGCACTGCAGTGACCCTGTCCTTTTCTGATAACTGACAGACCATAGGGAGGATAAACTCATGCCAATATATCAAGGCACAGAGCTAGGCAGTCAGATTAAACCTATAAATTAATTTTCAGTTTTCATCATTCATTTCTCGGGTTTTGTCTATTCCTTTGATGGTTTTAATAGTTAAGAACAGACCTCCTAAGTGCCTAAAAATATCTTATATGTGGGAAGAGGAAGATATCAAAAGAAAGACTGTAAGGATTCTGCAGTTATCTAAACTAGCCGGAGCGCAGCACAGTTTCTGATCCAATTGGAATGTCGCTCCTGTTTCCCATGTGAAGCCATGAATATGTAGAGACACAGATTATTTGAAGGCATCTTCTTAACTTCAATGCATTTTCCCGCTTGAATTTTTTTTTTCACATTTTTCAGAGGACAAACAGATTAGAATGCACAACAATGTGCCAAGCAGCATGGACTGTGCCCTTTAAATAAGCTCGTCTTCTTATTTTGTAAGAAAAATGTAACAGAACAAACATTTCAGAAAAGAGACTTTCCTTTATAAATTTGTGCAGGGTCTAGCATAATGAAGGACTGACAACTTGAAGAAGCTTGAAGTGGTATTAGAGTGAAAACAGTAGTACCACAAAAATAATAAATCACTGGGTAAAACCCTACTGCAATGTTTTCAACATTTTAAGACTGCCAGAGTTCTTTTTGGGGAGTTCTTTGACACGTCCCCAGTACAAGGTTGTGCCTTATAGGGACTTGTGTTTACAGTCCTGTCACTCTGTAATATGAACTGGAGAACAATAATAAATATTTATTATTGTAGAGCAGCAAGCTAAATACTCAATAGGGTCAATCCAACATTTTCTCTCCTTTATTTCACCAACTAATTTCAAAATGACCATATTTTCTTATCATTCTAATGACTTGCTGAAGAACTGACTGACATATACGTGCAGTAAGATGCTAATTTAAAAACTGCAAAAATGTACTGACACCAGAAGTTTTGCTGTCAGACAAACACATATTTTGGATTTATTCCTTACATACGACTTCCTAATACTTTCCTGGCACTATAAAAATGCAGCTTAAGGAAGTTAATTGAGTAACAAAAGTACTAAACAAAGACAAAATGATTAGAGAATAGTTTCCCAAACTAAGTTTTTTAGTTCAATTTTTAAGAAATGCTTTCATATCGCAGCTCCTTTATGGCTACTAATAAATATAATTGCATTGCCAGGCATTTTTATATTTGATTTTTTTAGTATATGACTATTACATGGCAACTCTCCAGCAGCAAAAACAAAGCTTGAAAAATAAATCTAAATAAAATTTTGAATCTGTTACACATAGGAAAACTAACATAAGAAATTCTAGACTTTAACTATTTTGGCAATCAATGTATATTTTTAAAAATTATTGTTTATCTATGCCAATTATTATCACACCATAACATGTGCAAAGAAATTCTTTGGAAGAATGTGATATTAAAAGACAATGTCAACAAAATAAACACTTCCCAAGCTCTTAAGTATATGAATATTATCTTAATTAGCACAATTTTATAAATTAGCATTTGAAACATTATGTCTCCTGAAAACACTCTAACATGTACCTACAGTTCATTGTATTTTGGTGAGTATTTTCTTAATTTTGATTCTAAAACCTTGCATTTAAATCTTGAGACATGATTATGAAGAAATCCAATGTGTAAGCCATTTTACATGTGCTAAGCCACAGAGGGGATAACCAAGCAACAGATAATCTGGAGGAGGAAGAACAGCCCAATCTGCATTGCAATAGAAGCAGCAACTCTATAGTACATACTTGGAACTTCTGATTTTCAATAGGTCATGAATTTGATAGAAGAAATTTCTATTTCTTACCTACATTTCCAGTCATTAGATACGAATTCTGAAAGTCCATCATTCCCATTCCAACAATGTGTATAAAATCTTCAATCACCTGCATTAACTCCACTGAGCCTGGATAGATCTAACAAAGGAAGGTCAGACATGACATTTACTATAGTATCAAAATGTCTACAGCTGCAAATTCAAATAAAATCCAAATGCCATCAAAAGCAGATTGAGAACTACCAGTCAAACAGCTCTTCTCATGCTTCACTACTAAGCACTTTCTGCTACTTTAAAATAATAATTTTGCTATGAAATCCTCATAGAAACAGACACTACTGCCCACAAAGTTATATGAAATCAACTGTGCACTGGAACTGTGGAATTGCAACTTCAGAACTACTGATACAAACAGCAATGCAAATCTTTCTGTGACCTTGACAGTGTGATAACCTTTATTGCATTAATCAACACGTAAGTAAGTTAAATTTTTACTGGTAGGACTATTTTTTGCTGATATGGAGTAGTAGAATCATAGAATATCAGAGGTGAGAAGGGGCCAGTGGAAATCATCTAGTTCAAACCTCTGTACCAAGCAAGATCAGTTGCCCAGGAACACATCCAGTTGGATTCTGAATGTCTCCCAGGAAGATGACCCCAGAGCTTGTCTGTGTAACATATTCTAGCATTCAATCACTCCCACTGCCAGAGAGCTTTTCTTATGCATGAATGGCATTTTCTGTATTATGATTTTTGCCCCTTTTTAAAATTCTGTCAATGGACACCATTGACACTTGGCTCAGTCTTCTTAACTCTTTTTCCCTTTCAGGAACTTTTAATATTGTCATGTTTCCAAGCAAAATAATGTCAGCTATTTCAGCCTATCCTTGCATATCTAATGCTCGAGTCTCCTAAACCACTTCATGGTGTTTTTCTGGGCTCATTCCATTACTTTGTGTATTGAGGAGCCCAGAACTGGACAGAGTAAAGTAAAATGAATTGCAGTAGCCTTGGCATTGCTAATGTAGCTTCTCAATTTGGCTTTTAAAATGATAAAAACACATTTCCAAGAAATATAATTTATTTGCAAAGGTGTAAGCTACAAAGAAAAACACTTTCTTTAATATTTAACATTAATGATTCATCTACAAAACAGCATTAGGGATCATAACAGTTATTAATAAGGCTGAAAGTTCTGTTCATATCAAATACATTAAATAATTTTTGGTTTTTATGCCTGTTATGAACAAGAAAATTTTCAGTAACAGAGTATCTTGCAATGGAAAAATAATGAACGACCTGTTTGTGATGCTTTTTTGTTTGTGTCAGTGAAATGTCCAAATTTCACTTTTAAAGCAATATTCAACCCATTCTTTCCACTACTGGGATTGTAGAGTCTAAAAAAAGCCTACATAGGCTATAAATTCCAACATGCTGCACTCCATCATCATCTTGCTCTATCTATATTCATTAACTGCTTGGTTCAGGATAGAGACTTTCACAGCTTTGTTTTCTACATGGATCTTTTATAAAAGGTAAGGCAGTAATACTGTTTTGAAGAAGAATTTGTTGTGACAATTATGATTCTAACAGGTTGCAAATGCTGCTTCAGGTGACAGAGACTTAATGTCCGTTTTCCTAATGATGAATTACTGAGGTAGTAAGTGTGATTTTTGCATCCATCTCATTCAAGGCACACACACTCACAAATTTTGTACTAGGGAAAAATTTCAGTGAGATTTTTTAAACCTTCATTCTTGCATTTAAAATTGTATAGTAATAAATTGTTGAGCACTCAGTTGAGCAGGTACTCAGTGCTTTTATGTATCTGAAGTACTGGTTAATCAATAGGATGCCAGCAGATCTTGGTTTTGAAACTCCAGTGTAAACTCACACATTGTGGATTCAAATGGCTTCCTGAGTGCAGTGCTTTACATCAGCTCTTAAACAAAAGGCAAGTATTAAAGTGAGCTCTGCTTTATCTGAACGTTATATAAACTGTAATTAATGGTTATCAACTTTTGGCATTTCTGCTAGAAAAACAGTTGTGCTGAGGCATTGCAGCTGTATACTTGATTGAAAGTCAGCAATTTGCTGACAGTGAGTAAGATTTTTCTTTCCAGAAAAGCATCTAGAAAACTGGCTAAGAGATCTATGCTAATAGTAGCTGTGGAGTTTAAGAAAACTATGCAAGCTGGTAAAAAGGTTGGTTAAAATGCACCTAGGTTTGCAATGCTTTATTACAGAAAATTAAGCTGAATGGCTGAACCAGGAACAGGATCACCTTTATTCACTAGTGCCTGTCCACTCCTCCAAGCTGTTACTAAGAGCTACTTGCTTCCACAGTTTCTCTGAGCTTGCTTA
Source organism: Oenanthe melanoleuca (assembly GCF_029582105.1). Classification (NCBI taxonomy): domain Eukaryota; kingdom Metazoa; phylum Chordata; class Aves; order Passeriformes; family Muscicapidae; genus Oenanthe; species Oenanthe melanoleuca. The sequence goes on along the minus strand of NC_079336.1, from coordinate 26,909,874 downwards.
TGTAACTGCACAGGAGTAATAAGACCAGTGGCATTGGTTTTTTGGGCGGTCATATCTCAGAGGTCTAAGATTTAGTGAATGCCCTAGCTTTGCAACCAGGAACCTATGTCCCCACTACTCCTGTGATCAGCTCATCTTTGTTCAACTTTCTGCTGTACCTAGGTCTGTGAGACGATGATTTACCAGGCAGAGTGAAGGAGTGATGGAAAAGTAGAAATAACTTGTTCCCTCTCTGCTTCTCAACATTGCTCCTTCTATGAGCAGCAATGAGAAGAGGGAACTGGAGATTTACTGTTGCCTCATTGTCTCTACATTCTCAGAATTTCCTCTTAGGTGCTGTCATCCCCAAATCTCTGGGGTCAGATGGCTGACATGGCATGGGTAAGTGGCAAGATGGAAGTAGAAGACAAGGTTGATAACACAGGAGTTGTACCATGTCTTATTAGTGGGGCTAAAATAATTGCTTAATATTGGTTTCCTTATCTTGGTGCTGTTTATGGAAAGTGCCCACATGTATGTGATTTAGTTGTTTCCATCCATGAGTACTAAATAAAATTACATGCTTTGTCTCTTTTTGTATCCAGCTCTTACAGGGAGGAACAGAAAAACAGCAAAAGAAAAAATTCCCAGCTGAATTGTATTGGGTCAGCTGCAGTGTCATGTGCCTACTGCAAGGTTTGAATTAGTATTGAAAAGTCTTGACCTTCACTTTCTTAGTGATATCATAAACATGAACTTACAGAACTGAGCATAAAGAGCTTCAAAGATTTTTAAGCACCTTGTGATTTATTAAGAACGACACAAAAAGTGAACAAATTTCAAGTATCTGTAGAACACAGTGACAATGACTGCCCAAGAGTAGAGCAACGATATATGTAAGCTGTTTTCTTGCCTTTGACAGTGGCAAAAAGCTGATGTCTAAGGAAGAGTATAAAGTGGCAGGAATATAATGATACTTGCTGGGAAAGTTTTGCCCAGCCTTTAGCAGTTTGTTTGGTTTTTTTTGCCAAAAGACTGCCTTAAGCAAAACCACGGTTTTTCTTTCATTAATTTGCCTATATACCTTTTCAACTTCAATCCTTCCAGTTGCAAGAAGTTCTGCAAAGTACCCTTCTACAGAATAAGTATTGCCTGTATTCATTCCTAATCTGCCAGTATTTGATGTCCTTTAGTTATTTTACAAGAAGTACAAATGAGTAGATGCAGCACATTCTCCAAACCAGTCTTGATTTTAAAAGCTTCTATTGCAAATAAATGCACTTGAATCTTTTCCATACTGAAATATCTTGCTTTGTTTAATCATTCTTCATAAAGAAATGTTTCTCCTGGCTTTTAGCATCCTCACAAGTTTTCTTCCTCACATAATTATGTTCATCCCAATTGTCAGTGTTATCTGTATCTGAATGGATTTGGCAATATTATGGTCATGTTCAATAACACAAATCTTAACATTGCCCAGTAACTTCTTGGTATACGCATGTAGGAAATTCTTGTATCCAAGGAAAAAAAAAAAAAAAGGGTTTATTTGAATTTTAATCTTTCCTATTTTATAAAGTGTTATCCTCATATCATAGCCCAGAAATTTTTCAGTCCTGAGAATCACACCTGTTCTTCTAAAAGCAATCTTACATGAAGGGTCTACTGTTTTCATTTCTCTAAGTTATTTAGGGGTGTTGTATGAAGTCTTAGGGTGAGGTATGACATGTTGTACTTAACAAAAGCAACATTGCAGCTAGTCCTCAATAGCATTTTTATTTTTCAGCTTTTGTATATACTTTATTACGATGTTCAAAGCAAAGACTTAATAATAATCCTACGGCAGGTTAATAAAAATCTGTTTTTTCAAGAGAACCAACTTACATTCTAAATATAAGGAATTAGCTACTGGGTCCTGAAATTCTCCATTTTGAAAAGGATCATTTTTTCCCCCAAATACTCTCTCACTTAGGATTTCCTTTCAACTATAGCAGGGTGCATCTTTAACCTGATTTCTGAAACCATATATTAAATTTTGTCAAATCTTACCTGTTGCGCATCTTCCCATTTCTCTTTGTTTTCTTCATCTAAGAGATTACTTATGATTTGAAAGAAGTTCTGAAAAATCAATGAAATAAAAGACTAAGTGAAATGATTTCAAACATATGAGCTACCACATCCTTAATTTGACATTAAGAAAGCTTTTATTTCTCCTTTACAGATGCAGATCTGCAGCCTATTTTCTGTAAGTGGGAGATGACATAGCAAAATAATACTGTAGACTGATAAGAGGGCATATATTTTATGGTAAATTTTTTTTTTTTTTTTGTATATAATCAGATTCCATAGTACCACTTTGTATGAAACAAGAACCATTCTAAACTTGCTAAACTTCTCAGTGTGATGGTCTTCTATTTGCAAATTGCTCTCATTCCAGAAACTAGACAACCTATAGATTTTGCAAAACAGCAAAATACATTTGAGAAAGCACTAGTCTCGGGTCTTTAGTTTCTATTCAAAGTGAGCAAATGATCCTTAATAACCATACATAGGGCATTCAATGACATTTCACTGGCCAATACTGTTTCAAATCAGATGCTTCTTACTTATATAGTTACACTTGACTCAACCCTTTTACGAATTTCAACATAAAAGGAATAAGTAGTTTCTGTTTCTTTGACCTTAGGTTGTTAATTTCTTTTTCTGATTCTCCTATTCATTTAAGTCTATGGGGGGAAAAAGCAGGACAGTTAGATACAAATCATACATTTAAAAAATCACTTTTCTCCATATGTTTGTGGAGAAATTTCCTTTTTAATTTTGTCTGCTCTCTCTAGCAATTTGTATTCTCAACTTCTTCCTCCTTAAAAGCTAAGAATTTGTGCAGTCTGTTCTCATCTCTGTATCACATTTTGTGCAAAATGTCAGTTTTGTCTACAGCCTGCCAATTATAATTTATCTGTTCCTTCATAAAAAATACATGTAGTTTCCAGTAACTTTAGCTGAAGTGTGCAATTAAGTTCCCCTCAATTTCTAAAAATTTTTAACTGGATCACCATACATGTGACCCTGTAGGAATTCAGATTACTGGTCATTATCTCACCTGCTTTTACTTCTTAGCCATTTTGGGGTATAAACAAGACTTAAATAAGATTTAAGTAAGAAGCAACTTTAACTCACTATTAATGAAAGTACAAAGGATTCAATTGCACAATGACTGAAATTAGAAAGAAAAAATTTCTAACATCAGTCTATGGTGGGTATGCTTGAAAAGACATTAATTTCAAAATTGAGATATCAAAGGTGTTTCACTACTATATAAGTAAAACATTTCAGGAGGCAAAATTGAAGGAAACTTGTGAAAACCATTTTTCTATATAATAACATTTTACCAGTGTAACCTGGTCCCAACACCAAGCACTTGAAAAGCAAGAGGATCTATCTTTGCCTAACCATTAGGAAATTAACTATGCTAACTATAAAATTCACACGGATAAACATTTCTTTAACTTGACCAAATTTACTCTAGAGGTGACTGACATTTTGCTGAATTTGGATAAAATAATCCTGTTCATTAATGAGGCTACAACTCTTCTCTCATTGAGGTCACTAGCAAAATATCCACAAGCTTCAGTAACACAACAAACTTCATGAAAATAAACAAAAAGGCTCAGCAAGCTCCCGTGAAAATTTTAAGTAAGTATTTGGACAAGATGGGAATTCATTATAGGACAAAATAGAAAAATGTTTTCATGGTTAGGTCCAATTCACAGCAATACTAAAAAATTTCCAGTCAAGTTGAAAGTAGGAAGAGTAGATATAGTCCCATGCTGCTTATATACTCAGAATACATTTAACTCCTTTCAAGCATTCCATAGCAAAACAAAGCACAAGGCAAGGAGTTACATTTGGTATCTGTTACAAAGGATTGGCTAGTTTAACCCAGTTGGCTAACCACAGCTATGTAAATGCAACTTCAGCAATGAAAAATGTACATCTTCACTGGTCCCCCAAGTAAAATAAACTATATTGGTCAAAGCATGCCAGTTTCATGGCACTATAATCACATTTACTGTAGGGCATTGTAATTTTGGTGAAGACTTCTACTAGGTAGAGTCAGCCTTATGAAGATTTTGACTGAAGGAAAACACTTTTCTAAACATGGTAGTTCTCAACTCTTCCAGTACAATATTGTAGAAATGCAGTGGATGGAAATTTTAACTTTAATTTATTAGGGCATCAATAGTAGTCTAGCTGCAGCAGCATGGAACTCAGTGTGGGATAATTTATCATCCTAGAGAGTTTTTTTTGGAGATAGTTTTGCATTACATTGAAGTCACGGATTCCCCTGCAGTCTAAGCCTTAATTGCAAAAGTATCCATGTCTATGTAATGAGATCTATCTGAGAGTTGCCTCGATTGCATGAAGAGCACTCAGGGGTTTAAAATGTTTCTTGCAGATTATACATTACGTGGGTTTGCTAGTAATGTTATGTATTAGTTAAATGTTATATTTATTTTAGTTAGAAAAAGGATAAAAATTACCAGTAATTGACAGAAATATATGTGGAAAAGTTTATAAATAATGCCAGACTCAAGCACAAACAAAAGATGAGTAATAACTTATCTATTATATATTTTTGCACTTGCCAATAAAGTATAAATTAGGTATATTAACTTAGTAATAATAATTTTCTTCTGAAATTTTTTTTCTCTGTTTTTAACCCTGGTTGGCGCCACATTTATGATAGCACTGGAGGGTGAGATGTGTGCAGGTTTTTCAGTCAAAGTGATTTTTCAAAGAAATACCAGTGCTTTGTGAATTAAACAGAGATGAGCAAATGGATTTGCTGCTTCAATAATGAGCAGATATGTGATGCACTTCAAAAATGTGACAGGGGAAGAAGGGTTAAAAAGGCTTTGGCCTACTTTGACTACTCTCTTGTTTACTGCATTAATAATGAAAGAAACAGCATTGCCCTTTAGTAAAATGATTGACAAGTGTGAAGGCTAAATTTTAGAAGCATTATGGATGTGATCTGAGGGTATTACTGCAGTAAACACTGGACCTCCCTGTAGAATTAAGCTTCTTTCTTTCATAGCTGGGCTTACATATTACTGAACTGGTCACTACAGAAAATGTTGGGACAGCCAGAACCAAATGTTGAAGTCCTTTATTTTTGCCCAGGCTTTTTTGATGATCATGCCAGTTCCAGCTGGGAATGGACAACTGCATTTTCCTAATTTAATTTCCTTCCTTTCAATTTTTTCTTCTGCAATACAATGGCTGCAGTTCTCTGTTCCAGTCCAAATTCTTTGACCCTCTCTGCAGGCATAAAGCTGTCATAAATCCTTTTATACAACTAGAGAAGAATTCCTCCCTAGGAGGAATTAGTGGATAGCCTTAAGTCACCTCCACTTTTGGACTTCAGCATAGTGAATGTGTGAGTGGGAGGGGGAAGGTGGAGTGAAAAAGGATTGGACAATCCTGTTAAATCCTGACTCACAGCAATGGTCCCTCTGGCTAATATAAAAGGGATTATATTTCTCTAACTTCTTTGGGGAGAAACCTTTTTTTTTTTTTTTTTTTTCTGTTGGTTGCTGCATCAAGAGATTGTACAACTCACTTTGCCACTCTGTCCTGAAATGTAGTTACTTTCCTGCCATCCTGTCCTTAGAAGGAAGTTCAACCACTTTTAGACCAGTTCTGGATAATATTATAAAATGTTGCTTTCATTTTACTAATTTAAAATTTGTATTTTCTTCCTGGTATAATCATTCTCACATAAGCACAGTGTCTGTCTCACAGCCTCAGTACCTACAGAGGATATTTTAAAGAATTCCCATATTAAATGAAAAACCTTGCTTGCAGAAGAATTGAATTACTCTTGTCTTTTAATAATTTCTACTACGCTACCGATATTTTCAGTCACTGATGCAGAAAACCTTCTTGTTTAACATTGTCATAAATGGTTATTTTTGTTCCTGACATTGTATGTTCAAGTATCCATATATATTGTTGCAAAAAATGGTTAAAAGATGCAAAAGTAAAAGGAGTCATGTAATAAAATGCTTGGCACTAAACATGTATACCTTAAAAACTTTATCTTACTCTTGGTATTGTCTGCCTAAACAAGTGGCATTTTCAATGCAGCACATCAGGCAGCAGCACCTTCATTTTGGAAAATCAGCTGGAAAATTTCTCACTTTTCTGTTCATTCATTTTGTTATGAAGTCTCTGAATCACACTTTAGCACTATTCACGAATATCAATACTGGATACAAACTAGATATTGTAGGCATTTGAAAGACTATCTAGATGGACAGAATGTATAAGAAAAAATTGTATTCAGACATATATACTTTTTCTTTCTCAGTTATAATTCAAGTATTGTTTTTGTATGGATCTTAAAAATACTGCTGCCCATAATTCATCACAATTGACTATTCTGACAACACGTAAAATGATAAATTATGGCTTTTAGGGATTTTAAACCTCACCCATGCTTTTCTGATAATTTCTTTAAAACCAAATTCCATCAACTAAGAAATTCTACTCTTTATCTAAAAAATAGACTGCAATTAGAACACCACACAGAGCTTCTACATAAGGAAGAATTTCCATACAATTTTAATTTTTACCTTTTTGTCACTTTGACGATGAGTTAGGAAGTATGAAAGTATGTCCTAATGAAAATTAGGACATAAAAATAAATTCAATATTCCAGAGTATGGTAGAATATGACATATGTTTACATATGGAAAAATCCATGTTTCTTAGAACTTGGTAGCAAATTTTAAACTTTAGTTACTGAGCCAGGATTTCACTTTATATCATCAGAAGTCAGTAAGAGGAACCTTGCTTAATGTATCCCCTGGGTCAAACACATGCTTTATTCTGATTTCACTTACTTTGCTGAATACTGTGGGGTTTTTTTTGTTTTTAGTTTTCCCTTAGCTTGACGTTTGTTATTTTTTTTGTACTTATTTTTTTCTGACTTGGAGTGTAAATTTTTTTTTTAACTGGGATTGAGGAACTCTTTGTATTTAGGCATGCAAATACTGAAATACAGTTCTTTTTCTATTGTCTGAAAAATCCTTCAGAATTGGCTTACTGATTTTTATATTTTTTAATTTCTTCATTTCTAAATTATTAATTAAAATTCTTAAAACAATATTTAATATAATTGTCAAATTCTGCCAGAATACTATTAGAATTTTAAAATTTTAGCAACATTAGAATTAGAAACATATTAGAATTTTAGACACATTGCAGAATTAAGCAAAACTTTTGGCACTATCATCAGTGGCAAGTAAGAGAGAAAAGAAATCTAATTCTCTCTATGTAAACTGCAAATGACCTGATCTGCTAGGCCCATCTAAATCACTTGTATCAAGCACTGATTTTAACAAAGACTTTCTAATGTCTGGGAACCACGAGTAAGTCACTGTAGGCTATCAGAGTGTTGATTACATGAAAAATCTTCAGTGAATAACGTTCTGCTTAATAGTAAAACTATTAATGACTGGATACCGACTCTCATTCAAGAAAAAAGAAGGATTGTTCAGCAAACATACTTTTTGAAAAGCATTGTTTTGAAAAAAATATTTTCAGTTGGCTACAGGCCAACACAAGAAATGTTTGTTTTACTGTGGAAGTTAATTGTTCTTTGTGCATAGAAAAACTAGAAAAGTGAAAATATAATAGCAAGTCTTGAAAACTTAACTGAGAAAAAATGTCTTTTGCAAGATATCTCCCTTCAACTGCATGCATCTATCTATAAGTGTATTCAAAATTTATGCTTACCTTTACACAAATACATATACATGACCTGCATTAATAACTTAATTAGTAATTTATGAATGATCATTAAGCTCTCTTTTTCATGAATATTATATACACCTGCCTCCTTAGTATTCTTTTTCAGTAATCTACAATCTTTGAAAAGTGTCTAAAATTTTCAGATATAAGATGAAATCAATATCCTTATCTAGAAGTCCTGAGTAATATTTATTTCAACCAACATTATGCAATGAGTTGTGCAGCCCATTATGAACAAATAATTATAGGAGTTCTAGCTCTGACAGCATTTTATTTGTCCTCTTGCACAAGAAGAGTTAATCTAATATGAAATCGTAAATATATATCAAATGCACTATCCATCACTCCTGTGCACTTTCAGTAAGCTTTCAATGAGCTTATCTGAAATGAAGAAGCAATGCCAGAATTACATAACATTGTGGTTAGATTTTGAACTGAAATGAACTAGTTTTGAACTCAAATGAACTGGAAAAAAGAACACTACCAAAATGCTTAGTGCCAAAAAATACCAACACCTCCTATCAATCAGACCAAACCTTGAAAGACAAAGATACTGAAATGTTACAAAGAGAGTATTTTACATTTTTTACTTGCTGCACTGGTTTGGATGTTTGTCTTACTAAATGTAGTTGAGTCTTTTTCCTATTTTACTCTTGGATCTTAGTTTTACGTGAACTTAGTTTTGCAGCAGACTTTCCTTCCTTGGTGGGCAAGACAGCTGTCATGCAGTATACTGCAATATACAGACATAAACTGCATCCATTACCTTTACAGTGTTTCTCTTACCTGCACCCCATCAGATGCAGGGATATAACTTGCTCTTTTAAACGTGTCTGTAACATTTCTGAGAATTTCCACAGAAATCAGAAGGTCCCCAGCATAAAAGTTTTTCCTTTGTGTTAAATCCAAGAGTGTCTTGGTTACTTGGGACATGCCATCACCAGCCAGCATCCTCTGACCCTTGGCAAGATGCTCTTTAATCTGTACCAAAAGAAACAAACTATTATCAGACCGACTTTACTGAGAAGAATGCACGATAAATTCTAAAACAGCAAAAATATTAAGTGTTAAAACTAGTTTAAAAAAAAAAGTCCTGTTAAAGATAAGACAAAATTAGTAATCTATGGTGATAGAAATATTATTTTTATCAGAGCATCATCAATTTTATACTGAAAGCTTCTGAATTTCTTGTGTTTCATGCATTTTCTTCTTGGAACTCCATGGGTTGGACTGCAGCTTTAATTTGTTGTCATGATGCAGCAAGGAACTGCCCTTCCTCAGAGGAACATCTGTACAACAGCTGTCCCTCATTTAACAACTAAAACCTCTGAAAGCAATATATGCTAAGGCAGTAATTGTTATAGTGTAATTTACTATAGGAGAGTAGACCTTTCACCTCTGCCAGCCCAGTTTGGCTAGTCAGTCCAAGAGAAGTGCTTTAGTTAGGAAGCTGGTTGTGGTGCTCTCCTCTGTAGTATGAGCACAAAGGTGTTAATTTGGAACAATCCTGTTTGCTTTTTCCATGAAATGCAAATTAAATTACTAATAGCTCCTGTGTGCCAGGATAGCTCCTATCTGCCAAAAGAGCATACTTTAGCAGTAGCTCTCCCAGCAGATGTGTTCAGGGCCAGTGATCCAAAACAAATATGCTAGAATACCCTCCTGATAAGAACCTGAATTTGTGGATGTGTTTAATTCTCAAAGCTGACTCAGCATCCCGGGAAGAGTATAGAGTATATATGTGCATAGAGTATCACAAAGATAGGACAAGGCCAGCAAGGCTAAAACAAAGAGCACATGGGTTAAACAACCCATGTTTTTAAATATACACAATAATTTTTTTTTTTTTTTTTTTTTGCATAGAAGTGCAAATTCTTCTGAAGTGAAAACAAAGTATCATAGAATCATAAAATACCTTGAGTTTTAAGGTTTTCCGATAGAATTACCCACTACAGACCTCACTCAAAGCAGGAGGGCTGAAAATATTGTGCTACTGGCAACAAAAATGTTGTCACAGTCTTTAAAAATGTACCTTCAATTGCTTCTTTAACTTGCCTTATTACTGACCTATAGAGGAAAAATTACTAATGTAACATACAGTTGAACTAGATTATATTGAAAGTCTCCTCCAACCCTGATGATTCTGTGATAATAGGACAGTGATGTAGAAGGAAGAGTGTAAAGATACTTTTTGCCACTTCCAGACCTCCCCAGACAGTTCGTGTCAATATGCAGGCCTTCATTATAACAAATAATATATGGATACACTATATAATAAAATTGTTTTAAAGGGTTCAAAATAACTCAAAATAATTTGTGAAAGCAATTTTAAAAACACAATCATTGTCTGACATATTAATTCTTAGGAGCGTGGTGTTTTTTTCATGCTGTAAGTTCATATTTTGGTTACATTCTCAACCAGTTGTCAGAAAAACTAGATATATGCAACATAGACAGGGCTGGGCAAAGTGGGCTTCTTCCATGTCCTTAAATCATCTTTAAGAGCAGCTGGGATTGTTATGGACCACAATTGCCTTGACAAAACGCCAGAAATACTAAAGACTTGGGAGAATACCTGCCTGCTGCATCATGGACAGGGAGTGAATCTATTCTACACCATGAGTACAGAGGTACAAGCATATTAATATTATTAATATTTAGGGGAAAAAGCCAGTGTGAAAAAAAGGCCATTAATTGGTTTGTTTGGTGGGTTGCATTTTGTAAACAAATATTTCAGCAGAAATTACTCCCTTAGTCTTCAGAATACTGCAATACATAATCAGGAAAGATGCTTGCTTGTAGAAATAACTTCAAGCAGTTTCTATTCCTTTTAGAAGGAGGTTTTGAACATAATTGTGTAGGAAAATAACAGTGAAGAAAAAAGTGCAAGAATAGAATTTAAGTTAATTTCAGTAAATTCAGGAATCTGACATTGTACACATAACATTATGAACTACTTTTGTGGGAACAAGTAAAAGCAAACATGAACTTGATTTGTGCATTTTTGCTGAGAAAATGTTCTTGTGAAATGTTGCCATTTGTCTCATCTGCTCACACATTGTGTCTCAGTAGTAAGTGAAAAGAGCATCAGCCAGCACAGTAACACTAAAGAATAGAACTTTTGCCGTAACTCATCCACCTGTTCCTTACACCAGAACATATTTCCAGATTTTGATGATTAACGATACTGAGTGTACCTTTAGTCAAGCCCAAAAGACAGACAACATAAAAGACCTATAGCTGAACTCCCAAATCTAACATGTGCCTTAGAATGTACTGTGGAAAAGGCATCACACAACTTGAAGGCAGGGTTTAAGAGAGAAAAGAGATGTTATTTTAATATCAGTAATAACAGCAATTGATCAGTCCTCATAAAAACTCTGCTGTGCTGTTATGCCTGTGTAAACACTGGTAGGAAAGCTGTTGAACTACTCAGCAAGTTATTTTGTAGTGCACTATTTTGCTTCCTTTTGCTTCATCTGTATGTTCACCTCCCATTTGTTTTTCCATGCTCCTGCAAGACTTTAAGTTTTCATTTTAAAGATGGCAGGGGCCAAGTTGAGAGGGTTTTGGGACATACAAAGCAGAAGTCTTGGCCTCAGCCAAGGAATGCTTTTGGAACGCAAATAATAAATTGAAATGATCCTACTTTTTATACTGGTTTTTACACAGTCAAGCAAGTAAAGCTCTGTTTTTTTTGCAAGTCTCTAAGAGCAGAAGTGGGGGCTGTAGTATGGCCTTTAGTGTCTAGGAAGACATTTTGGTTGCTCTTTGGACACAGTGATAAAGGTCTAGCAAGTGCCCACAATGTTACAGGACTAAGTTATTACACTTGCTTCAAAAGCAGCCAGGGTTGTGATGCAGGTGGTTCAAAGTATCTCAGAATTTGCTGGCTCTTAAAAACTACACCTCAGTTTGGAACTCTTTTTTTTTTTTTTTTTTGTGTTAAATTACATAACCAGAAAGCTCAATTTCCCAGTCCAAGGATTCTTTCTCCCTTATACACACCACTTATACACAGTTCCAAGAGCACCTTTCTTCTCATCCTCTCAAGCTCCAACATAGAAGTTCCTTTCTCCAATCCTTAGCTACCTCTCCAGGCCCACACTGCCTCGAGTTAGACTAGCAGCATATTCTTAGAAACAGCACACCAAAACAGAAGGTTGCAATGTGTTTAGCTAAGAAAAGTGGTGAAAAATGGAGTTAATTAAGAGAATTTTTTTCTAAGACCAGCAAGCAATATGCAGAGGAAAATTAACAGCCTCTTTATTATCTGTTTCTTATATAATGTATTTTCTTGTTGTAACACAGCTTACAGCTCCTAAACACAACTTTAAAATCACAGGCCGTTCACTTAGTTGATGTAAACTGGCACAATACCATTAAAGCCACTGAAGACGTTCAGATTAGTATAAATTGAAGGTAGCAAATAATTACCCAGCTATCAAAATAATCTTTCTGCATGAAAATACAGAATATTCTCATCAGTAGTTAGCATAATGTCTTTCTCACCGTAATGCTTATTTTCTGTGCTATGGCCACTGTGATATTATGCACTGCCAAGGAAGATATTTTGGTCACCACTCTAGGTCCTTGTAGCTCTCTGTGTGAAGGTCATTTTTTAGTGGTCTTACAGGCAGGCTCATTAAAAATAAAGTTTATGAGCCGAGAGATAGTGAAATGAAGCAGCTGTTAAACTGACACTTCAGTTGTCAGCCCAGCCTCTATCTGCCTGCACTGTATGCCTGCATACTTGAAAAATTACTGAAATGTTTAACTGGACTTTGACTCAGGGTCCAACTGCCTTTGTCCCCTGATTTATCAGAAAGTATGATATAATAAAAATGCCTCTTTACAAAGTCAGATCTCCCAGGACGCCGGCACTGGAGAACAATTTATTATTGCATAGTAATTACTGCAAACTTAACTGCTAGATGTGGTTTAAAAGGACAGAAAACAATGAACCCTCAAGAAACCTATAAAAGACTGAAAGGAATTATTAATTTGAAGAGTAACTACACCATCAAGCATCTTTCATTATTTTTTAAGATGATGTGGGATTCATGGCCAGGTATTACTAATGATGTCATAAACACATTTTACGGTCGGAGGGACTATAAGAACCCAAATTAGTAAGCCTTACATAGAAGTGTGGAAAGATCACTTGAAATAAAAGTACATCCCGAAAATGATCATAATCTGCAATCCACTTTGCCTTTTAACTTCAGAACTCGAGACTAATATTTTTCAAAATATAGTGCTCTTTAGATGTAGAAATTGTAAGAATAACCACACCACACCTGTAATGTGATGTCATTGTGAGAAAGTTGTTCATATTTGACAAAATCTTCATTGCAGGCTGTTTTTTTCTGATAATCAATAGGCAGCCCTTTAACTGTTATGGCACAGAACTTTATTTTCCCTCAATATAATAAATTATTTATAATTTATTTGTCTATTTTCAGGCTGTTTCAGTGTTTGAGAATATAATTTCATCCATCTTTTAAATGAAACAGAGTAAGGTCTAAAGATAGGGCTATGCATCTTCAGGTATGCATTCAAATATTTATAACTTAATGTCATGCAAGAGATGTTTTCTATATATTCAGTATTTTGTGAAGGAAGTGCCTCAAGCAATACAAAGTAATTTTCCACTTTGTCATCAGTGAAATTAGTTAGAAGTCTCAAATTCAATCACGATAGCACACTACTAAATAAACATTTTGTGCAAAGAAGAAGGCAATCATATATTCCCTTTGTGTATAGCAGAAAAGGGAAAAAGTAATTGGTATACGTTTTGTCAAGGAAGATTAAGGATATAATTTAAGGAAAACTTTACAGCTGTAAAGGAAAGTAAAGATTATAAAGACTTCCATACTGGAGGCCTTAATAACAGCCAAGAAAAACAAAAAGCTGGAATAACACAAGTATAGCTGATTCTGACGGGACACAGGCTTGGGCTGGATGGTCTCATGAATTTCCTTTCAGTTCTGTAATTCTGTAACACACCCTGCAAATGTTCTGAAGCCCCAACTAAAGCCTCCTATAATTTACCCCAACCAGAAAAGTCAAAGTTTAAAGAGTGCCCTGAAATTGAACTCAAGCCATCCTGCATTTATATAATCATGGTGTACCATATTCTGGACCAAGTTTTTGCAGAAATTGTGCTTCAATCTGTGCCTCTATGTACACAGTTGAAACCCCTACAACCCAATGCTTTAAGGAACTTACACAAAATGGAAAAAAAAAAATTACAGGTGAAAAAAATTGGGATCACTTCATTATATCGAAACAGGTGTTCTCCTGTCATAAATTTCCAAATATTTTTAACCAAAATGTTCCTTAAAATAGGGATTTGGCTTTAGAGAAAAGAAGATGGATTAATTACACAGAATCTTTGCTGCTTTAGATATTAATATCAGGCAAACTGAATACCAGCACAAATGAAATTGCATATGCTCTTCCATATGTGATCAGGTTTATAGAATAATCTTTGGAAAAAAATCTAGTATGTGTGGAGGTCAAAAATGTTTTCAGACAAATATAAACAGCTCAGAGGAATGCTTCACTCTTTCAGTACTTTTTTTTTCCTCTGCCCTCTTTTACGTGAAGACTCCTATTAATTTGTTTATGAGATTTTCTTACCACTTTAGCCTATTACATGATTCCTTTTTTAAATCAACATCACCATCTTCAACATCATCAATATTGTCAATTCTAATCCTTGAGCTATAGCCACTAAATAGGCAACAGAGAAAGTAATTACACATTTTCAGTATTTTGATTTGTGCATGGATCCAAGAAAATACTTTAGTGGATATTTTGAATAGATAAGAGTGCTCTCAGTAGAATAACAAATGAGTCTTGGTATTAGGAATGAATAATCACTGAACATATCACTTCTTTTTTTTTCCTTATCCTTATTTTTGTGTTTGTTGACTAGGGCTTATATTATTAAGTACCCTTAAATGTTCCAATTATCTGTGATTAAATCCTGCTCACGTTGGCATGTTGTGTGAGAGATCTTGTTGTTGTTATTGTTGTTTCTGTTTTTAACCAGAGGGCATGTCTTCAAGATTTTTGTTATCTATGTATAATGCAACCTGACAAGAGCAAGAGTTGAGAGAAAAAAAGAGAATGACGACTCTGAAAGGGTTGTTTTCATTTTATGACAGACATAACATTGCTTGGGGTAAAGTCTCCTGGTCCTCCACACTGACTGAAAGGCTGAGGCTACAGGTCACAAAGAGACATACTACAAATGAATTGTCTTTCATTTTTTATGCTACATGGTCATCCTTGTAAGTATATGTCCCTAAACCATATAATGCTTCTGATAAATGCTTCAATTGAAATGCTTATTTGATTTTTACCAATTTCTATATTTATTTCATTTTGCTTCTTTACAGTCATTTCCATGACGCTTTTATTTGCCACAGAAACCAAGAAGTTTTTTTCCAAGGAAATCAGCACTATTTGGAAACCCTAATTTCTGCATGGGTGTGCTGCGCAAAGTAACAGGCAAGAGAAAAATCCTTTGACCCTCATATACTTAATAAACTACGGTGGGGGAATGCAGCAAATGAAATAGTGGAAAAAAGGAAGGGAATTATTCTAAGTGTAAGATGCTGTGACCACTTCTTTGTTTCCTGCTGCCAAGCCAAACTCTTGCAGTCATTTTGCAGCTAGTGCCACATTCAGCTGGGTGTGAAGTTTCCAGCAGTTCTGGTAAATTTTAAGGGACAATTAGATTAAATATTTCTTTATGGAGCTTTTAAATGGTTTTCTATTGTTTTACCTCTGGCCATACCCTAATGAAATTCATTTGTGGCTGCAGTGTTGGTTGGTTGGCTGGGAATATCGATGTGATTAGGGAAAAGTCAGCTGCTCACTACTGCAGAAGACACAGCAGCAGCAGCAAACACAGGAGCACATTTCATTTAACACATATATTAATCTTTGGCAAATGTGTGTGTTCCAGACATGGAAAAAATATTATGGGCCCTGAAATGATAGTGGGGACTTTTCTTTGAATTTAACAAGTAGGATTGATTGGCTGATTATTAAAAAACTAGTATTCAAAAACAGAAAGGAAGAATGGAACTCTGCAGGTTGAATTAATTTGTGATGTGCTTGTGCAGAAAAGCAGACAAATGTTTTCTCCTACTGTATAGCATCTCTAAGATTGAGGAACATGTATATGTTGGAATGATCACAGAATCATAGAATTATTTATTATTTAAAATTATTTACTTTGGAAAGGTCCCCTAATACCAACGAGTCCAACTGTTACCTCCTCATTGCCAAATCCACCACTAAGCCATGTCCCCAAGTGCCACATCTATATGTCTTTTTAATATCTGCAGGCTTCACAATATTTTCCGGAAAGAACTTCTCCTAAGATCTAGTCTAAAGCTTCTCTGGTGCAACTTGAGGTCATTTCTTCTTATGCTGTCACTTGTTGCCTGGGAGAGACCTCCTTTCAGGTAGCTGTAGAACGCCCTCACCGTCAAGTCTACAGTGATACCAAAGTCAGTAGCTTCTCCCCCCTAAAGTTTTAATCATTTCCTGTGTAGAATGAGAAAATGTTAGTGAGGCAGGAGAAAACTGTTGCCTGTCAAAACCTCTTGATCAGTTGCTCTCTGATGAGAGAAAAGTTTTTCATCCTCCAGACAAGATAACGGAAGTGGCAAAACGGAGCTGCAGATTCTGGCCTTACAAGGGAATCAAGGAAAGGAAAGCAGATGATTTACTGACACCCCCGCCTATGAAAAGCTGTGAAGGTGAAGAGGAATAGCTGGCATATATCAATATAAGTATAGACTGAGGAAGAACAAAAATGTTGTTTTTGAGGCCTCCGCATTCAAATCTATAAAACTAAGCCTGGCTGCTCTGCTCTGCAGCTATATAAAAAGAAATGAAGCACTAAACTAGCAAAAAAAAAAAGAGCAGTAAATTTTTTAGGAGGAAGCCTTTCATTCCCCAGAGTACAGCAGTCATTTCAGTGAGGAGTACATGGACAGGCTGATACGCTGCCCTTGTAATATAATTTGGAAAAACAAAATCATCTCTAATGAGCTGCAGCTGAGTAAATCATTATTCACCTCAAAGCTCTTTTTATCAAATTATATTTTAGCCAAGCACTTGCAAAACTGTGAATAACGCTGCTGTGGAAAAAGTTGAAGCAAAATTATAGTATGAGCAGAAGCAGCAGAAATGCATTTTTATGGCTGTAATATTAGTTGAGTATGTAAAGATTCACCTGCATAAGTTCCCATGCTCCTTTGTAAGTGCTAATATTTTGACATCAAAGCAATAATTCATATGTAGATTTTTCCTTCCTAATTCTCAAGAGTTAAGAGATATTTTAGTTTTCCAACTTTCTGATAAAAAGCATAAATGCATATTATATTAGATGTTATCTCACTAAGAGTGGCACTGAGTTCTGCAACCCCCAACACAAGAAGGGCATGGATCTGTTGGAGTGAGTCCAGAGAAGGGCTACAGAGATGATCAGAGAGATGGAGCACCACTCCTCTGAGGAATGGCTGAGAGAATTGGGATTATTCAGCTGGGGAGAAGGTTCTAGAAAGATCTTATAGCAGCCTTCCAGTACCTTTTTACAAGAACATGTAGTGACAGGATGAGGGAGAATGGCTTCAAACTGAAAGAGGGTAGATTAAGCTTAGATATTAGGGAGAAATTGTAAATTGTTAATGTGGTGAGGCACAGGAACAAGTTGCCTGGAGAAGTTGTGGATTCTCTGTCCCTGGAGGTGCTCAAGGCCAGGTTGGATGGGGCTTTGAGGGACCTGATCTTCTGAAATGTGTCCCGCCTATGGCAAGGGGAATGGAACTAGATGTTTTTTAATATCCTTTTCAACCCAAACCATTCTCTGATTTTATTAAATTACTGCCTTATTTTTATCACAGTAACTGTATTTAGAATTCTATCATCCAGGCTAGAAAACTGCTATTTCTTTTTTTTTTATAAAATAGTTTTATTATAAAATGGTTTATAAAATGGTCTGTATTAGCAGAGATTTTCTCATACTCTGGGAAACATCTTTCAGGAACAAAGTTTCTTGAGAACAGGCTTTGGTCTTCATCCTTATTTATGAGTGTAGTTCAAGTCTCTTCCAAACTAGAGCATCCAAAAGACATGTAGAAGAAAACTCAATTTAGGCAAAGGGCTGTTTCAGTGTGTGGCAAGACAATAAGATTACTAATACATTTTTAGGCCTATCTCTTAAAAAATTATTCTTTTTTTTAAGTTCAAGAAATACTATTGCTTTGTATGAATGCATAACAGAGTAGAAAATAGAAATAATCTATGTATTCAAGTATTTCTTCAATTTTCACAAAATAAATTTCTAATACTCCGTGCTAAGATTTTATGCATTAAGGGTTTTCATTAAAAATGGTCAGAAAAGCTTCAATATTCAATTCCTAAAAAGCTCATAAAATGTGAAATCTCATTGCTCTTCCATACCTAACTATTTTAATCTCATTTAAATTTTTTTCATTAGTCCCCATTCAAGTCTCTTCTTTCCTGACTTTTAGATTTTGGACAGCTGGAGATGAGGAGAGTGATTTCTTGTTTCAGTTTGTTTAGATTAGTTTTGTTTTGTTTATTTTGCTGGATGTTTTTCTAATTTAGGTGGCTATTACCCATAGAATGTATTAAGAATAGATGAAGAATTATTTATGCTTCTTGGAAGCACGATAATGTAGAGTGTTCCTAATTCTGAGGTCTTGCTTCTTAGTCTTATTGCTTGTACCATACCAAATTCAACAGGCTTCAAGAGCATATAAAAACAAAATGTACTCTTGTTAGAGGCATTCCAGCAATTTTTTTTCTTGGATAGCATCTGAAGTAGGCCTGTAGGCTCCTAATCACTGATTCTATTCTTGGTCCTGCAGTCACTCATAATCACAGTACAAATAAATTTCTAAGTCTCAAGAAAGTTTTTACCCTGTTTATCCAAATAAAGTAAAAAAAACTCAAACCACACCTGAGAAGACACAAGTCCAGACTAGCCAAGTACTGGGGAAAAGTAGACAATTCTATGTAAAATAATTAGGCACATCATTTTCTGCTTCCAGATCAAAAGAAGATAATGAGCAATGAGGAACATACTTCATAATATTATACAGACTAAGTCTGGGTCATTAGATCATCATCTAATCTGCCTTTCTACATATAACAGTCCATTAAGCTAGCAACAGATACACTTTAAAGAGATTAAAATACCTTAGATAGACCGAAGTAGTTCAGTTTTCAGAAAATGAAACTATATGCCAAGGGTAGAAAGAGAGAACAGGCTTCAGAAAGGTCTACTACTATAGCAGTAATTGATCTAGTAAAATGGCCTGAAAACCCAAATTATATCTGTCCTACAGAAGGGAAAAATCCTCCAAATTCTGAGAATTTAATATGGAATTAAAGACAGAAATTACTCGCTATTAACAAAACTCTGGTGATCAGTATGTGCCTAAGAACTTTCCAGAAAGAACAGAATAAAGGATATCCTCTGCCAGTACAGTTTATTAAACCTTATGGCTTTACTTCATCTCCATCCACAATAAAAAAGACACTTGAAAGAATTTCTTATTGTAATCTCATCTTTCACAAGAATACAAGTAACAAATTACACATAACTGGGCAAAATATTCTTCTCAGTTACAATGACTGGTAACAGACACAAGATACCGTGCTTGACTAAGAGCATTTTCTTAATGCAAAGCTGCAGACACAGCAAACACATTAGGAAAATGCAAAAAAACCAGAACAAAATCTGGATATGATTTGTGATACTTCTTTTTCTGCTTACCAAGTTATTGATTGATCTTCTAGGTTATGATTCCAGGAGGCAAAGTATACCTATTTATCACTCCGAATTTTCCACTTAAAGTGCTTTAGGAAGAATAATCCTAATTAGGTTCTTTAAATATTATTATTAGAGCTAAGCAAATAATTTCCTAAAGGTTTATTTCATGGATTTGGGTATTCTTGTCCCTTAATACGTTCAGTGAATAAATTTACTTATTAGCCAATCAGTTGTATAAGCTGGCCAAACAGTATTTGTTGAAATCATTTGATGATTGATTTGTACCAAATGTAAGATAAATTGTTCATGACTAATTGGTTCTGTAATTCAAAGAGATCTAATTATCATCCCTAGCTTTAAAAGGAACCTGTACTCCACAGTGCACAACGTAAAATAAACAAACAGAAGTACAGGACGTACACTTGTAGCACAACTGTCATGCACAATTCTCTTAACAGCTTTTCCTCAAACTCTTATCATGTAGGACACAGTGCCTTTGAAAGACATAAATTGAGTGTTGATGTCCTCAAGTCAAACCATCCCCCTCTACTATTTCATCATGTTCAAGTGCATAGTCTCTTTAGAGGCCCTGTGGTTGTTGTATTTTTACTATGCCAGGAATTTCTGAGTTGTCCCATGGAGATGTAGAAACATTAAGAAGGCTAGCCACTAATTCAGAAGACTTGAGATGAATTCTGCTGAAGTCGTCTCAACAAAAAGTGGAGATGTAGTACAGACTCATCTCAAAAATATACTGAGGAGATAAATTAATTTAAGACTGGGAATTATTCTGAAACTGTTGCAATAGAACCTTAAGCATAATATTGATATATGTGGTCCACAAGTCCAGACAATGTAACTCAACCCAGTTTCCCTCTGAGGTGCCATAATCTACATCTGAAGTGCCAGGGAATGCAGTAGAGGCAGTAAGTCTGCCTTGGTACATTCTGTAAGCGATTGGGAAAAGCCTTCATATTCATGGTGCTGGGGATTATGGGCAAAGTATATTATCTTTAGCATTATGGGTGTATTTTTGGCTTTAATGACTCTCCATCTTTACAAATAGAGTTTCAAATGGATTTTAAGATGAAAATATGGTGCCATTCTAGCATGATTTACAGAGCTACCATGTTGAACTCAGTACATGTCTTGAGTCAAGCTGAAGAACACACAGCACTAGCTGGGTTTCAGCTTCTTTAATACTGCTTATTAAGGGTTGAATTTTATTCCATGCCAATTCCAGATGAGTAATAGAGAAAACTGTAAAAACACAAGTAGCTTTGTGCATGAGGCTGTAAATCTACAGAAGTTATATACAGCAAGGAACCAGTCTTCAGAGGTCAATCACCTGTGGTTATGTGGTAAAATTCTACACTATTATAGCAAAGAATTGTGTTTTCCTCACATTAAACTCTCTATCCCTCCTCTGTCCCAGAAAATCATGCTTTTGTTGCCTGCTGACAATGGCCTCTCTGCTATGTTATCCTCTAAAGAATGGTAGGAATTGTCTGGGAGAGTGCTCACTGGTATGGTCTGAAATAATCAGGGAGCATGCTAACACATACACAGTTAAACAGTGCAGATGACTGCAAGGGTGACTTTTAAACTTTTATTTACTAGGATAACTATAAGCTTCTAGTTCAGCATCTGTGTAGCCAGGTTACCAGGGTCTATGGCCAAGGAAATCTCTGGCTCCCATCATACTGAACACTTTTCTTTAAATAAAATTTTTTTAGGTACAGCATCATGTGAATTCTACTACGTGCTTTCTGGTTCTAGATCATATGTAGCTTGTTTGGAGGACAATAAGTCAGGAAGTTGTCTGTATTATATGCTTTAATGTATTAAATATTGTATTTAAGCATATCAACATGATATATATTATCTATTGATATATCAGCTTCAGGAATATAATTGTTTTGAAGACTGCGCATTTAATTTTCTTTTATATATTTCAGATAATAAATGAAAGGGATTCAGTTCAGATTTTATGCGAATATTCAGAGAACTGAGTGATAGCCCCCTCTATTCCTGGTCTGAATTGGTAAAATAACTTTATTGGTAAGTTAAGTACACTGAGACAACTCATAAATGCTTTCATAAGCACACATATTTATTATAGCAACGCCGTCTGTCAGCAGCTTCCTTATAAAGCCCTATTTTCAGGGATTTATGGAACTGACATATGTATCGTGGGGGGATAAGCCTACATTTGCAGGGCGATGACCTTATAGGTCTTTATCTCTATTTTCTGTGATTCTTTAAATATGCTGCGCTGTTCACTTTGAGAAGCAGAAAGATGTAAGACAGAACAATTTTCTTTGTGAACAGCTCCCAAGGGTAAAAGAAGTCCACTTTTCTTCTTTTTGTATGCACATGAGCTGGACTTATTTGTGCAGCAAAAAGATATGTTTAGGTGCTTGTGTAATTTTAAAGCATTACCTATTTTTAAATGTTCTTTGGCAGAAAGAATATTTCACAGTGTGATTTACTCATAATTAATATTTCCAAAAAGAAAATATAGAAAAAAAAAAAAAAAGATAGATCTGCTCTAGGTTAGAAATGCCTTTTATTTTTCAACAAGTCAGACTCGCAGCTCTTGAATAACTACCAGTGCCTACCAAAGCCAAGTAAGTCAAACCACGGAATAGCATGAAACAGTATTTTGCATAGTTGAGTTGCAAACTAGCATAGAGATAACGAATGAAATTGTTAAGAGAATTGCAAGAGAATAAAATACCAAAATCATTAAATGCAAAAATGTTACAGCCAACTTAGTGTGTTTTTTGAGCATGAACGCTAAAGGGAGAGATGAACATGCAGGCAGCTGTGTAAAACAGAAGCTTCTGTGTAGTGGGGAGATTTCCTTTGACAAATTATTCTGTCCTACTTTAAAAATAATTCTTGCTTTGGCCTACCCTGAAACTGAATCCCAGGCCTCAAATAAATTTGGTCTAACAAAACAGAAATGCAGCCCAAAAGAATTAATCAAAATCTCCTCTAAGCAGCAATCCAACTTTGAGGAACAGCAGCCAGGATACCGCTTTTCAAGCCACCAAAGAATTTTAAACGTGTTACAGAAGTGTTGCACTTGGCTGAGGAGTTGGGAAGTTATGAAGCACAGAGCTGTATCAGTGTGCCTCTGCTGAATGATAAACGGAGCAGTGGCCTTTGGAAAAGGATGCAAAGTAATAAGAATGTCAGTAGAATATATCATGCAGGGAAAACCCATTGTCCATGAGAATCTTCATTTCCCACTACAGTATAACCTAGCTGAATGTAGGGAGATAGAGGGTAACTAATATACCTAATATACACCCTGGTAATATATTTATAAAGCAATATACATAATGCATTCACCAATCCATATAAACACGTTTAGGCAGTACATAATTGTATAATGCCTATGCTTTGCAAAGAAACTGTTTTTTACGCTTTTTGAAAAAAAACCCACATAGTATTTCTTCGTCTAGAATTACTTTACCTTTTCCAAGACACTGCAATAGATTTACTCTATAATCATTTCCTATTGTTACATTAGAAGATGAAGTTCTAAATTTGATAGCAAAAAAGAAATATTCCTGGCTTCCTGCTCTGCAATTAAAGAATTCACAGTATTAAAAATTCTCAGCAAGTTGCTCTTCCAGTAAATCTCAGTTATTCACATCTCATTTTCTAATGAACTAAAAATTTCTTGCCTCTGAGACCTATATAAAATTTCACACAGTAGATATGAAAGAAGGGAATATGCTTCATTTTTCCACTTCTACAGTAAGACAAGGCTTATTTCACAAACACCAGCATTATACAAGATCAAAATAATACCCATTAACATAAATTACTCTTTCTCAGATCTGTTTTCCTCTTGGTATTGCTTAACAGAAACCTAAGAGTAAATAAGTAAGTTTCTTTTTATGCCAATGATTAGTAATGAATAAACAGAGCAAGTACTAAAGCTGACTTTGCACCTACTGAATGCTGCAAGTGTCTGTACTCGTTTGATATGCATCTAGCAAAGCTTGGTTGTTCCCAAAAGGCCACTCCATGAACACTGAGAGAGCAGCGTCTGCTAGTGGTGCCTATAAGACACAAAGAAGACAGAAAACAAGTGAGAGCAACTTTAAAGAATAAACCTTATTTAATCTATATTCTATCCTATTTGAAAGGAACATACAGAAACAATTTCATGCAATGATCATTGGTATATAGAGAGTAATATAAGATCCCGAAACACATTTCAATGTTTACTTGATTGCTTTTTAGCAGTGTTTTCTTAATTAAAAAGATTTTATGTTTTGCCTCATTTTAATCACTTTGCCTGATACATCCAGTTAAAGTGGCTTCTTGTCAGCTTTTTCTCTGTGGCTAAATGCTCATATGTATGTGTATACATATGTATATATACAGATGCATGTACATACACCACACACCCACACATATATGTAAGCTGCAAGAGAGAGCATATGCACGTGTACATTTGCATGCATATGCATAAGTAAATATGTGAGGTTTATACAGATATATTCACATATATGCATATTTATATTAGTCTAGTAATAATTTATCTAGGACACAAAGCAAAATATTTCTCCTCTTTTTCATCATCATAAGATTTCAAAGTAGTACAGTACCTGTGGCATTGAGAGGACATCGATTGAATGCCATGTCCCCAGCTGGGGTTCTTTTCCACACCATTGACATCAAATAGTCTTCAGGACATATTTCATAAGGCGCTGTCATTTATAAATGAGAATTTAAATAGAAACATTAAGATATTTTGCATCAGAAAAATAAGTGTTCAGTTGCATCCTGCTTTTTCCAGAGATGTGTATGTTAACATAACTTGGGTTAATTCTAAGTTTGAAGTACAAGAATGAGAAGCCTGAAATTTTGCATGTCTGTCTTTGTGATGGTATTTATTTCATATAACTCATGGCTTTATTCTCCCCAGCAAGCAAGCACTTTTTAGGTTGTAGTTACAATGTTAATAGGTTTCAATCTTTCCTTGCTCCTTTATTTTGATCAATAACACTAAGAAACTATCAGAAGACGATGAGACTCAAACTGTCCTAAGTTATAATGCTAATCTTAAACTAAAATTTGTAAAGATTTTTCTAAAATTGAATCTTTATGTGAAAGAATCAGCTCTGAAAAGACAGTTGAAACATGAAACGTGCAAAAGGTGCTTAACGAGAGCTGTATAGTCTGAAGGTTATTATAAAACCCAGTTATTTCTCTGAAATGTGTTTCAGTACAAGTTGGTAATTAAGAAAGTATAGTCAATAATGTGGGGCTGAGTGTCTATAAAGCAAAATAACCTTTTACTGGTTATTGCAACACCATTTAAAGGGAAAAATATTGTCACAATTTTGTACTAACAGAACTGCATGGGGAAAAATAAACTTCAGCAAGTGCTTCATGCTTATTTTATTTATGGTCACAACTACAGATTCCTTCTGCTCTTTGTATGCTAGTGTAGATTCTAGTTTATGATTTTTGAGTAAATTAGATTAGCACAGAAAACATCTGGCTGAAGTCATCTCACAACTCACATCAATGACATATTAGTTACTGAAATCTAATTCACTCCAAATTCAACAGAGAGAATCAGGAATTGTTTATTATTATATGTATTTTTTAAAAAAATAATGTATTACAGCAAAGTGGTTACAAAACAAGAAAAAGAAAAGAGAAAGGAAATTCATTCTAGCAGATGGTGTGATAAGGCAGAAAGCAATTCAATGATTCACTCATGGTTGCACGGGAAATCTCTAGCAGAGGCAGGAACAGACTACAGATTTTGCCCATCCCATTATCTAACCCATAAAATCGTCCATCATCCCTGTTTTGTACTTCTGCTGACGGAAGTGTGAGCAAGGGAACTGAGTAGACTTTTGCACAAAGCTGTACCCTCTCTTTGTAGAGGACAAAGAATACCTAGCAGATGGCTCAGTAATACTAATATGAATCACAGTTGGGCAGAAAAATTACTTGCTAAATTTGCCTCACCATCAGCATTCCTGAATCATAAATCAAGACAGTTGATGCTGCTAAAAAAGCAAGAGATCCATTAATGGCAAAACCCAAAGAAAGTCAGTTATATTCACAATCTAGAATACTAGCCCTGCTTCAGATATGCCCACAGAGTGAACACATCAGGACAGTGTTACACTGGGAAAAACCAGATTTTGATAAACATAAGCCATCTGGTGACATAAGCAAAAGCAATTACCATTCTATTATGACCTTCTAAACAAATGAAATGTTCAGTTTTGAGGAGCGTAAATTAACATAATAAGGAGGTAATATTATAAATTACATAAATTTGCTAGAGCTTAGAGCTCTCTATATTTGAACTATATTTGCTATGCAGCTGTGGCCATTTCAAATGTGTTGTGTTCACTAATCACCACTTTAGGCACTGGTTCTCAGAACTAAAACTTTTCTTACCTCCACATACTGAATGTTAAATGAGAGGTTTTTGCTGGAAAAAAAATATATATGTGTGTCCATATGCCCACTTAAACACACTGTATTTTCTCTTTTACATTAGCAAGACACAGGTAATATCAGAGATTTCCTATCTATTGGAAGAGTACTTGTATGCTTTTGAATTAAAATTTTCAGAACTCAAGATTCTATTGAAACTTTAACCTAGTGCCAGAGATAAACAGTGGACTTGTGTGTTGTGCTCAAAGGAGAAGGCACTCCCAAGACATAGAGTTATCAAAAAAGAGGTGTGGGAGCTGCTGGAACTTGGAAGATGTTTTGCTTAGTCCAGGCAAAGACCTTTTCCTGGTCTCTGGCTGACTCTTGGACTTTTAATGCCTCAAACAAGGATCAAGGAATGCTGTGGATAAAAACAAACTCCTTCTTCCCAAAGCTAAAACCTATCTGGCAAAGCTTGCTCATCAGGCATCCACCCACATTAAAGCATCTGTGAGGCTGAAACCTGTGTCGCTCATGGAGGATTATCTTCACACTGGAGTGGTATCATATCTGAGTTAAAAAGTCCTGTTGAACCTGAGGCTCAGGACCAGTTCAAGAATTTCTATAACTATGGCACAATTAATTCATAACACGCTCACAGATAAATATGAGTTTGCTGTACAAAATCATAGAGAACTACTAGAATTTAGAAGCAAACAGAAAATACTGAGGTAATATTTACTATCATTGGCAAATAAAAGGCAGGCCTCTTTCAGTCATGATACGAATCGGCAGCATCTTTCCACATAGAGCATGCATTCAAATGTATGTTACACCCCTGTAATGGCAGGCCTGAATTTATACCCCTGAACACAAATATTCCACAAAGCCAATGGTCTAGAAGCACAGTCTTCTTCTGACATTACTGGAGATAGGATGTGCATCTCCCAGAGGCAACTGACCCAGCTGGGATCAGTGGAAGCTCAGTACAACACACAAAGCAAGAGAAACACATGCAGCCTCATAGAGCTCACCATCTATATGGGCAGATAACAAATATGGGAAAGGGTAATGAAAGGGTGAGGCAAGTTAGCTTACAGCACACAGCAGCTCAAATGATGGTAGAACTACAGCTCCTCTCGAATCCTAATTCAATGCCCCTGGCAAAATTATTACAAATAAAGGCAATAGGAAAAAAGCTTTTGGATGTCTTATAAAATAGTGTTGTAATCAGAGACAAAGAACCCCAAAGGTTTAATTTTATTATTTAGATGAATATAATTTGAATATTCTCCCTTCTATTCTAGCTTATCTATCTAATACTGCTGTGAAAAAAAACTTCTACAATTGCTGGGAAATGATTAGCTTGTCTTTGCTCGTAGTGCACTCTTGTGCACAAACAGTTGTGCACTCTTGTATTTCTGTTAACAAGATAGTCTAGCATTGTTTTCAGTTTTACTTTGGTCTAAAGTGCTCCCATATTAGGGTTTATGCTACTGAAAATATCCTTATAAGTAAAATGCTGAGAATCTTTTTTGAGTAAAATCCAGGTAAAGCACTAATATTGGAAACATGTATAGAGTTAATATAGACTTAACTATTAGAGAATTAGGTATTTCTGTAAACAAATACTGTATTGTTGAAACATAACATACTCTTAAAGCTGTCATAAGAACATAGTCCTATTTTTATGAAAATAAATTTACAGAAGCCTATCCTGTATACTGCTGCACTTTGGTTTTGGTTCTCCCATCTCTTCATTTTTACTGACACGTTTTGTGGAAATTGCCTTATTTCTCTTACACATTCTTCCACAAGTTTCTGTTCATCTTGCCTTGTAACTCCTTATCAGATGCAATTTCTTTTGTTACCTAGCTGTCTCCATTATTCTTATGAGACAGACACAGTGTTCATTCATCTTGTGTAAGTTTTCTGCTGTGACTCCTGAGTCACTAGCCACTTACCAAATACAGTTTTTTTTCACTTTCTCTGATTTGTTTCCAATTTTCTGAAGTTATCCTTCACAGAAAAATATTTTTAGATCAGAATACTGTTGACCTACTCGGAGTGAAATTTAACTTTACATTTGGGATGCAACAAAGCAACAATAACTGAATCAAAAAGAACTTCAGATCTTTCAGATTATTACACAATGGAAGGAAAAAACAACAGTTTTAAAATTTATAGCTGTAAATAAAAAAAAATCACAAAGAAAGACACTCAAAATTTGTTCAGAAACCAGGCTTTTTGAGAACCCAGATTTCAGATAGTTGTTGCATATAGGTAAAACCTTAGAAAGGGAAGGCCTTGGAAAATCATGGCTCAGGCCTGTTTGGCTAAGCAGGAAAAGACTATGAGAAAGTGACTTGGCTGAATTAGAGGCAGAAAAACAACTTATGTAACCAACACGTGTTCACATTGTGGTGTATGGTGGTTGGTTGAACTGTTTGTTATGATTTAAAACTGTGTAGCTGATAACTGGTTAATTGCTTAAAAAGGACAGATTTTTGGAATAAAGCAGCTCTCCTTTGCACCTGCCTGGGGACTCTGCATCGTTTGGACTCCCACCTCACAGACAGTGCTTATGTCTGTCTCTCCTAATCCTGCTGAAAGTAACTCAGTCCCTGCCCCAGCCATTTGAAGGGAATCACTGAGAAACTACACAGAAAATTTTATATAATATTCAGATAATGCAGAGCTCAAATTACAGAATATCCAGGCAAGATTTTCAGTTATCAAGTAAACAACTCTGTTTTGCAAAGCACCTTATTAACATCAGTCACTGTAACAGAAAAAGGCTTTATTAGCCTTTTGCTTACACAGTTGAAAGCAGTTATAATTTAACTTTTTTTAAGTCTATAAACCTCTGGGTGTTACAAGCAGGTGCAGTTTCATACCCTTAACAAAAATATTATGTGGTTCTACACAACTGAGGATCTTGTTTTATGCAAAGCAATGCTAATACAAGAAAAAGGATCGACATTGTAGTTTCCCACGTTTTTCAGTGGCTTGCATAGAACAAGAAACCTGTGAGACAGAAATAGCTTTTCTGAGCTATTTTAGGGCTAGGAAGAATAACATACAAATAATGTATTTTGCCTGTAGTTTGAACAACTCTGTATAGTACTTTCCAATTTTACTTCTTGTTTATAAAATGTAAATCTGTATATAATTTTATAAAATTTTTGTAAATTATCCATTCTTTGCATTGAAATCTGAGACTGTTTCAGTAAATGTCAGTATAGAGGTAAATAAATATGTAATTCATGTCTAATAGTCTGCACAAGCATAGCTTGTTAAAAGGTGCTTTAGGTTATAGTTTGTATAAGTACACTAAATCTAATCTGGAATTAATTAAGTAAGTAAATAAATTTACCAAATGGCAAATAAAGCTCTGCGTGCATTTGACTTGTAAATACATCTGTAAAGTATTTTATTAACAGCAGGTGGCAACCTTTGAAAATTGGACTGCAGCAGTATGGTTTTACTTTTAAATATACAAAAGCAAATTATTTCAAGAATGGTTTTATAAGCAGCATCTAGTTCATCTGACTGCTTATTGAGAAGATTCATATTAATCTTCTATTAGTGTTATGCTTTTATAGAGGAAGTCTACATTACCTATGGAAATCAGTTTGCTTAGGAATCCAATGTAAGTATTATTTTTACTGCCTTTCAAAAAAATGAAATTTTTATTAAAATTAAAGAGATAATTTGAAAAGCAAGTTAAATTCAGTTAACTTCTAGAGTATAGTGTTATGACTTTCTAACTACAAATAGTCTTTTTGTTGTTCTTCAAATGCAATGAGATTAATTGTTCTACTGTACTACAAATACCTTGAAAATTGTTCTTTGATGGCTGTCAAGGGATAAACACACTGCCTGTGAAAAATATGGGCTCGATAACATAAAATTCACATCTGATAAATTTCTCATTACCTGACCAAAAGCATCCCTGCCATTTAAGTGTTTCTCTGACTACCAGAGAACACAGCCAGCAAAATGTCCAGAAGTTAGATTGCTAGATTGAATTTTTGCTATTTCCTGGCTTGCAGTTAGATCACAAAATTTCCCAAGTGGATGGCTAAAACATCCTACCCTACTGACATGTTATTTTTTTATCTTTCACCTATCCAACAATGTATTCCTTTAGTTTAGGACAATGTGTGTTTATGATAAATACTATCTGATTCACCAAATATTCTTCTTTATTCATCATTTTCAAAGAAGCTCAGAAGTACACTTTTATTAGCTTTTAGTGGGGAAGACTTAAATCTGTTGGGAGGGCAAAGTAAAAAGTTATAGAAAGTGTTATATTAAAAAAGTGATATTTAAGCACTATATTAATGCTTAATAATAGAAAGATGTGTCTTTCTTCTAAAATTACTTTCCTTTTTATGAAATGTTGCTCGCGTATTCATTCATTCATTCTCTACACTATGGTAAGGCTCACTTTATCCCTTATTTTTACTGTACTGGAATTTACCCCAAATGTATTAGAGATGTCACTTCTACACTGGATAAAAGGAATTCCAAATTACAAAACCAGCCCTGATATTCTCAGATACAGTGCATTCAAAGAGATTTTCCATAGCAAATCGTTCATGCTCCAAATACTATAGGCATTCCTAGGCAATAATTTTTTTTTTACTGATAACTATTTTTACTATGGAATTTTGTTTTATTCAAAACATGATGCATTGCTTATATGTCTAACAGGGCTAATTTGCAGTGACTTGTCTAAAGCAAGGCCAGATATGGCTCTTTATGGCTATTACCCTACAGACATTGATCTTGTCCTTCCTAAAGATGCCCATTGAAGTAAGCCATATTGTAGTGTAAATAATACCAGCAAATATATTTTCATCTCACCAGGACACCTCTGCTCACTGCACCGTCTCACTTCCTCTCCAGCTCCTTCACACTGCTGCCCAGTCACAGCAGCGCCTTGACAGATCCTTATCCGCCTCTCCCAGCCACCATCACAGGATTTGGAGCAGCCACTCCAGTGGCCCCACTGGTTCCATTGGCCATTTGCTGTTTGGAAAAATGCAATTACAGTGGTGATATGATGACAGTCATAATGGAGGATTACTCTTTTTTAAAATTTATTTGCATAGTGCTATTGTACGGTAACAATATACATTTACAATATGCCTAAGTATACTTAAAAGAGATCAAGTAGAAACATTTTTGCATGTGGTATTTTAAGATCTTGATTTTCACATGCTTTGCCAAAGCAAATGAGGCTTAAAGGTAAGTCCATATAGAATCTACACACCCTGGAAGGCTGCTTTTGTACTGTCAGAGGATCACGAAGCAGTCTCAGCACAAAAGGGAATCAGTTCATACATATTCACTTTCCAGGTTCATGAAAAACTTAAGTTCTTTAGGCTTCAAAAATATCTGCCTAAAGCTGCAGTATGTCCTTCAAACAGCAATAAAACCAAAAAGGTGATGTGCAGCCTTCATGCAGCCTTTCAGGGCACACTCTTCAGCTTTTTTTATCATTGGGTAAGTAAGAATGAGGTCCCAGGACTAGCAGAATCACAGAACTGTCAGGGTTGGAAGGGATCTCTGGAGATCATCCAGTCCAGCACCCCTGCCGAGGCAGGGTTACCTGGAGCAGGTGACACAGGAACACCTCCAGGAGGGCTTTGGATATCTCCAGACTCCACAGCCTCCCTGGCGGCCTGCTCAGCGCTCTGCCACCTCCATGAAAGCGCGCTGTTACTCTCATTGACACGAAGCTCCATAAGCTCCATGTGCTGCAGCTAATGCTGTTTGTTTGAGGCTCAGCCCCTCGCAGCCCACCCCTGACCCTCGGGCCGCCTGCGGGCCGCGTCCGTCACTCACCGGTGCACTCGGGGTTGTGGCACTCGCGGCTCTCGGCCCAGGGCCCGCGGCACTCGGAGCCGCCGTGGGCCGCCGCCGTGCACTGCCTGCTCCGCTGCTGGGTGCCATTGGAGCAGGTCACCGAGCACTGGCTCCACGGGCTCCACTCCTGCCACTGTCCGTCCACTGCGGCGCCACAAAAGAGATGGACACAGCAGAGTTACCAGCGGAGCCGGGCAGGTGGCGCAGCCCTCGGGCCGGGCCCAGCCCGGCTTATGGCAATCGGGTACAGAAACCAACGCTACCAGCTGCTTTCAGCTAATACAAAACTGTTCTCCTTTTTCAAATAAAGAGCGTCCCATCTCCTCTAATTGTACCCTGATATCAAAAAGGATAAATAACCATTTTGGGCAGGTACAGTTTGAAGGAACTTATTGAAAACAAGGCCTTATAAAAAAGACTGGTCTTTTTAGGCAAAAGTCAGGACCCTTCTTGGATCATGTAAATAAACCCTGAGACTTCTGGAATGATTTATAAGAGCTGCAGTGATAGTTCAGAGAGGTCAGATGATGAAGTTACTGGTCCTGAATGTGAAACTAGATGTCTTTAGTTGAACAGGAAAAGGAAAACGGGAGTTACCACTTTGCCTCACATGCAGTATCTCTTCTCTGTATTCACAATTCTGAATATATTTTTATCATTCATCCTCCCTGTAAGGTAAATAATCACAGTTCTTCAACATTCTTTTGAGATAAAATTTAGCGGGACACAAACCGCCTGCCTTCCTTCCCTCATTATCAGATCTGCTGTTGTGTTTGCATATTGCATAATCCTCTCCGAATTTGTCAAGTTAAATGCCTGAACAAAATGGAAATGGTGGAAATGGCTCTGTATTTAGTAATTTGTATTTGCCCTTGTACTTGAGTTGGGATGAATATTCTCCTGAGTAATGGTTAATAGCTGTTACTAATAATTTTGTATATCAAAAATCTTGAGGTAAATGAAAATATTAAAAATCAAGACAATGAAAAACATAAAGCAATTATGCCTCCGTACAAGTTAAAAATTATATGGTCCATAATAATAGGACTAGACAGTATGTTTAAAAACAGGCAAGCATTATGAAACGTGTTATGACGAATTGTGCTAATTCAGGATCCTGCATTCATAGAGATTGCAGCGATCATCAGTTCCTCATTGCCCCTGCAGTTAAATATAATCTCAAAATGTAGGTTCTAATATGATTTTGATTAATACTCATCCTTGAAAACCTGGTTCTATAACTACTAGTGCTATATAAGCACCACAACTCCAAACAAGGAATTTCACTTGGTACACTTGCCAAACCCTGTTTTCAGGATTCTTCTACAGGGGAGTTGGAATAGCAGCTCCCTAAGCTGATGGTGTTAATATCTAAAATAGAAAGCAGAATCTTTAAGTTAGTGATTAAACATACTGTCCTGTATGGGTGCATCACTGTTCAGTTAATAACGGAAGTAAACTATTTTGCTAATGTCAGACATTAACAACAGAACATTTCAAAGAAACTATCCACATCCTGGGCCCAGGATCTCAGCACCAGTGAAGTAAAGGAAGAGATTTTTCGAGGCTTTTCCCTAAAGTTCTGTATTAAATATTCTATGTAATGCCTGGTTGTGAACCAGTTCTCAATGCAGATGCCTCTGAAGCTATGAAGCTGCGCCCTGATAATTTATTCAGAAGGAAATGGAAATCTTTCTAAACATGGATGCTAGTTCCCCTCACTAATCATAAAAGGTTTATGTGAAGAGAAAAACATTATGGAAATTACATTTCAATGCACCCTCTTCAGTTTTATTGGTTGCTATATAGTATTATTTAGGGTAGGAAAGATCAAATCAATTACTATACTGTCTTTGGAGAAAACTCATTTCATGGCTTCTCATATATATTTCATACATCTCTCTTATTTATCTTTAGGAGAAAAGAGCATGTGAGTTTTCTATTTCAGAAATACCCTTAAAAATAGAGAATTCAAAGTGAAGATTCCCTTAATAACTTGAAAATGCAAATTGCAGCAAATCTTAATATTAAGCAGACTTAAGCTGTTACTTTTAAATGTAACATTACAGAAGTGCCTCATTTAGGTACAAATGATGGTTCAAAATCCAAAGTTCTCAATTGTTTATTTTGACGTGTAATATCTTTTGTTTTTCTTCACAATACTGAAGCAAATTGGATGCATTATATGTATATACATTTTGAAAAAGTCTAAATCACAATCTAAAGGCAAAAAGTTAAAAATCAATTTTAAAAGAGTATTTTTAATTAAGCTTTAATTTTCGTGGATGGACATGATGTCTCTGCACTGTTTATTTGGTTAGCGGCAATTTAAATAAATTGTTTTAGCACATAACTACCAGAAATGAGGCACCTAAAATCTGTACTAAAAGAACTTAGCAAAGATTCAAATAATGCCCTGTGCGCTGTGTGAGCATTTCTGTCTGTACATATGTAAATAATATGAATTTTGAATAAATTAGCAATTAAAATATTATGGTTTCACAAATACACTTGTCACATGATGAATAAATAATTACAGTGAATCTCTAAGCAAACATAATTCATACATATACGGTGCACACAAATTAAGTGACCTCTGAATGTCTCCCTTTAAGCCACACTCAGGATGTTGTTTCCCTTTTTTTTCTGAGACCCATCCTGAATCAAGACTTCCTACACAACATACTGTGCCCTACAGAGAGAGTACTTCAAAGAAACTGAACATTGTGTGCATCTGTCTTGAACAGCTACCATCCTGACTATATACCTTAACCACTACAGTCCGAATTATGAGCAATATTGCTCAAAGTAGTCACTTTGGATAATGTTTGATTATTTTTTTCCTATGTGCAAAGGGTATAAAAGAAATCACAAACAACCGACATTAAATGCACTGTAACAAAGCAGAGAGTTGCCATATGAGCTCACCAGGGCAGAGTGCAATATTGCAAGGTTTGTGCTGTGTTTCAGGTCCATCACATGATCTTCCCCCATACTGGGGAGGTATACATGACCTTGTCCTAGTTCTTTGGCCTCGACCACATGTGAATGAACACAAACTCCAAGGTGACCATTCCTCCCAAACGCCATGTACTGCAACAAACCACACAGATTTTAACCAGAAACAGACACACAAGTAACAAAAAGATTTCAAAATAAACAAGATCAATAATTCAAACAGGAGTTATTTTGCCACCTTCAAGGAAGTCAGTATATAGGTAAGCTTTATCATATGAAAACACATACTTTTAAAAGCTTAGTTAATTTTAATTTAATTATATTTTCTTTAAAGTATATTTAGAAATATACTTTGAAACATTTTCTTTAAACTAATCTCACTATCACAGCTTCTCTTCTTTGACTGTTTTACGCAAGATGACTTTCCTTTTCAGAAGTTAATTATGATCTTTGGTCCCAGACTTTTATATGTTTAATAGCTCTGATTCTCAGGATGCTAGTTTTTGTGAAAATCAGGCTTTACTTTCTGTATCAAGGCAACTCTAAAATCGAGAAACAATCAAAATTAAAATCTCTTTTGAAATTATTGTAATAACTGCAGTAATTTATTACTATGTCAATATCACAAATTGGGCAGTAATCTTAAAGTTTTTTCAATTGTTTAAATTCTATTGAAAATATGACAGCAGGTTATCAGATTACCATATTAAGTGCTTGATCATCTTCCTCAAAAATTCCAAGACCACATAAGTAAAAGATATATGTACCATTTCCTTACATGAACATATTCATTAATTTAACAGACCATAATACATGCTTGACTCTTGGAAAAACATTCATTTAACATACAGCAAATACCTTCAGAGTTCTCAACAAGTTACAAACTTATACCACTATTTTTACATACAATGATTTGATGGTATTAATATAAGGAATCGTAGAAGATGAATCTTTCTCTTCTTTAAGCAATTCCTACCATAGGACAAATTGATATAGAATATCCATGTGAGCTTACATACCATATGCAACCCTTTAAATAAAAATTAAGTGAAATTTTCAGAAAGTTCTCTACACATACATTCATAAAACAGTTCTATATAAATTTAATACTGCAAAGCAAACTTTACCTATTTTTCTTCTGCTTAAATAAGAGCAGTTGCACAAATTTAAATTAGGCAATGTGAGAACAGGAATTTAGGGATGAGAATTGCAGTAATGTTAAGCATTTAAGAGAAATCTAAAGATTTGGTATCCAGACTGAACATCTCACTCAGTACCACATAATTCTGTTTCTGAAGCCCTGTCTGTTTGAAGGGTGTCTGGAGGGGCAAACTGTGTATAAAATCTGAGTGTATCAGTGGTAATGATTCACAACATTACAGAAGAAATAGATTTTCTGTTTTGTCCTCACTTTTTTCATCACTGTGAAAGAACAACTCATATATAGGTTTCCTTTGCCCTGAAGGCACGTATCACCTGCCCAGTTTCTACAAATACAACCCTTTTCTTGCAGGAATCAGAATAACATTTCCTGAGGTGAAATTCAGTTGCAAGGCTGTGGAAGGACATTCAGCTCCCTGGCATATTATCACAAATTCATCAGTTAGATCAAGGGGAATTCAGCAAGTAGGTAAGTTCTATTGCCTTTCATTAAAAGTTATAAAAATTGTCATTTCAGACACTGTGTTAAGATAAAAAGTTTGTTAGTTAACTTCTGAGAAATTGTACCTGACAGAAAATGTCAAAATTTATTCAGGGAAGATTTTAACCCGCTGGACAACAGCTCAGTTGATGAAAGGTTTTCATTTAGTCACGTAAAAGTGGTCAAAAAGACCATATCCTACATCCTTATTATCTTATTCTAAATATCACATCCATCTGTTTTATATTAAAAAAAATAACCCTCAGGAACAGTCCAAATTAATGCTAAAGTGACAGATTTTAGTCTAGTTAGTTTAGAAACCTTGATTAATTGTGACATTTTTGTCAAAACCAGAAAGTCTAGCACTTCTAAAAATAGTAAATTTATGACTATACCTGCACATAACTCTTTTTGTTTCATCTGTTCTCAATAACTACTATACTTCTACAGCTGTTTTGATTCAGGTATATAATTCAAATATTTTTTTTCTTGTTGGCAAAGTGCTAGATTACAAATCCAGACGTATCTCTAAGATTCCCAATTTTTATCATATGAGCAGAATTAAGGAGAAAACAGTTTTTCAAATCAGATTCCAAACAATAAGCAGTAATAAAAATGACATAATTTCATCTGCTGATACCACAATGGGTGATTAAAATGTTCAGATGCAATGAGAGTTTTTAAAAGTATAAAACTCAGCTAAGCAAAATCCAAATTCTAAAAAATTATTCTCTAGAAAAATAATAAATTGCAAAGGTCTTGACTCTATGTAGACATAGAGTGAGGCTTTTCAGGGCACATATAAGCCTAATTAAGCCTATTGCTTAATTTGGAATTTTGATTCTATGCTGTCAAAATGTTGTAAGTTAGTTGTCTTTATTTGAAAATAAAAAAAAAAATGTGCTGAATGGCTCTTAAAAGGTACTGTCTTTAAGCAGTGTATATTAGGATGTATATTTTTTCTGGCTTGCTAGTAGCAACACAGAACAATTCTTATGTGATTTTGGAACTAAACATAAGCCAAAACAAAGTGCTTCATTTTGGGTGGATTGAAAGCAGCCTCTGTCTGTTTGTGGTTTAGATTAGCCAAAATCATCTTCCATGACAAATTTTATCTCATTTAGTAAAAATTTCACAGCACCTTCTTGCTTTTATAGACTTTTATATCTGAAACCAGTAGTCTGATAATAAAGTCAAGGATGGAATAGGCGTAACATTAAAACAATGCATTACCAAATTGCATAGTATTATCCAGATTATTTGTAAGAGAACATTTTAATTTAAAGTTTCTTACTCCTGAGCTTTCTTTCTGGTATTTTATTTACACCTTCTTCCTTTCAAACTATTTTCTAAATGCAAAAAAATCCCCTATAGCATCTGATGAATTATAGCCAGATGAGCTATGCCAAATTACACCAGATGGAGAGCTGGCCCGCAGAGGAGTTACTGTTTTCTATAACACAGTTTCAGATGCAAGATTCATTATTTGGGACAAAAATATTCAGATTATTGCCAGCTTCTCTGTCAAAAACATTGCTAGCACAACAAGTTTGGATTACTGCAAAGCCTCTTTCCCATCTCTCTGCCACTCTGTGAACCTAATCATGTTGAAGTGAACACCCACAGTGTTCACAACACACAACTGCTGTGAAGTGGAAGGAGGCGTTAGGCCGTGCTGGCCTTCATCCTACAAACATATTTTGTGATATTTTTATTGGGGTTTAAATGCTTTGATTTGTTCAGCTTTAAATTGAATAGATACTGAAAAAATATTGCCGCCATTGACATGATGCAGGCAGGTCCAGTACTGTTTAATACCTTCATCAATGACACAGGCAGTGTGAACACACCCTCTGCAAGTCTGTGAACAGCACCAAGCTGATTGTGGTGGCTGACAAACCTGAGGCACAGGATGTCATCCAGAGAGATTTATCTAGACAAGCTGTAGAAGCAGGCCCATGTAAATGCTATTAGGTTCAACAGGATCCTGCACATGGACTGGGGGCAACCTGGTTTCACCACAGGATGGGGGATAAAGGGATTGAGAGCAGCCCCACAAAGAAGGACTTCAGGCTGCTTGTGAATGAGGTGTTGGACCTGAGCCAGCACTGGGCATTTGCAGCCCAG
This sequence comes from Oenanthe melanoleuca, assembly GCF_029582105.1. Lineage (NCBI taxonomy): Eukaryota > Metazoa > Chordata > Aves > Passeriformes > Muscicapidae > Oenanthe > Oenanthe melanoleuca. The sequence goes on along the minus strand of NC_079336.1, from coordinate 26,871,214 downwards.
AAAGCCAAACACATCTTGGGCTGCAGCAAAAGCATCATGACAAGCAGGGAGAGGGAGGAGATTCTGCCCCTCTACTCCACTGTAGTGGGCCCCAGCTCTGGGATCCTCAGCAGAGAAAGACATGAACCTGTTGGGGCTGGTCCAGAGCACTGCAACAGAGATGATCAGAGGGATGGAACATCTTTCCTATGAAGACAGGATGGAAGAGTTTGGGTTGTTCAGCCTGGAAAAGAGGTCTCCTGGAGACCTTATTATGGCCTTAAAGGGGGCCTCTCAGAAAGATGCAGACAAGCTTTTTGTCAGGCCCTGTTGAAAAAAGGGAGGTAAGTAAAACTACCTTAGCAAATAACACCAGCCAAAGTATAGCATTTGAGAATAGAAATGTTTGAAATGGCTTAATGTATTCCTGCTCCTGCCATGTCTTGCTTAACCCATAAGCCTGAAAATGCTAAGCTACAGCTAAATTTTGTGGCAAAAGTTGTTGAAGGCAATGGAGAAACAGATGCTGATATGATCTGCAGGCATGGAAAACTCATGTTCTTTCCTCTTAAGTTTTAGCTGTGTTAGAAATTAGTCAGTAAACTAAAATAAATCAGTAGCACTGCAGTAATGGATCTTGAGGTGTCCCCAGTCACAAAAGAACCAGTGACAATAAAATTACCTGAGCTATGTTTTGTTGCCTATTATGCTGCACTACTCTAGAATAGTATTGGTCCTAAATAAATATAAATAATCCAAAAATTAGGTAAAAAGTGGTTCCTTCATTATTTTGCTTGAACTATCAGTAATACTATTTTGCAATTTAAAGTTCTATTCCAATACATACATATCTAGGAAGCTGGTGAATCCCATTTTCCAAATTTTACTGGACACTGAGATCAGAGAGAAATATGTTCTCTAACATTCCAGTTCCAGTGAGTATCTTGGACAGCATATAAAATATGTTAAAGTGTATATAAAGAATATCTAAAGGCAATTGAAAAAATAGTCTGAAAGCTTTGCATTAGTATTTGCAAGTTTAACAGGCTTCTTTGAAGCCTATAGATAGATGCACGAAGTACAGTAGGTCATTCTGCATATTTTTGTATGTTGAAGGGGCAACTTTTTGATTAGGAAACATTCTGGCTCTGACAATGTCCTCCACCCATGAATTTACTAATAATTTTGTCAAATGTCTGTTTTAAATACACTCATGTACAGACCATATATTTTTTTACGGATGGACCAGAGATAATCTTGAACTGCAACTTTTTGAGTCAGGATGCATAATAGAATGAGGACAGAGGTATTTGGGCTAATAATTAAAGGGATGTTTGAAAAATTAATGGAGTTGTGTCTAGGAAAAGTATATTTCTAAATTGCTAATCTTGAACACTACTACACAGTCAAGACCCTAGTAGTAGTCAGACAGAGAACAACATAAATTAATAAGGTTATTGTAACTGTATGGAACAATATGCAAGATTAAGCCCAGAAGACTAATTATTTAGGAAAGGTAACTCAACATACACAGACATTATCAGAATCATCTGTATAGATGCTAAGAATTGGTAGCCTTTGCTCATACTGGGTATCTGGAAACAAAAGCTGGATCCCAAAGTGTGAGGACATAAAGAAATATCTCCTTTGTGACGTGAGAAATATTGAGCAGTATTTTGGGATGAACATTGTTATAAGCTTGTTTGACCATATCATATCTAAGAATTAACTTTCTTTTCTTTGTTTTTGTATGAAAACTTTGTATCTCTTTCTGGAGAGAATGAAGATAAAATTCTGAAAGTTAGGTGATTTAATCCTCTTTCCTCTTCTTAGTTAATACTAATTAGCAAGAAATCAGGCAGAACTCATTGTGAGAGATGGACTATGTTTTCATGTTCATTCTTCATGCAGCTTCAAATGAATACTTAAATCTATCTTTGATTGTTTGCAATGTTTGTTCGTTTCTTTTATAATTCCCCTCTTTCACTTCTTATTTTTGTACTTGAAAGTTCTTTTGCAGTATTTCCCACTTCTGGCACAATCTAAGCTATTCTGTTTTAGAAATACCTCCCATTTTTGTTTGGAAACACTTCCATGTGTAAAATTTTATCACTTCTAAAGTATTAAAATTCAGCTCTAACTAGTCATTTCTGCTCTGAAATATTAGAAAATTTCATGTGAATTGCTTAACTTAAGCACAATAGAAAAGCATTAGGTGTTGAGAGCAATTCTTGTTACTATCGTGCATTATCTAGAGACAGTCTTGTAAGTTGCTTTCCATTACAGAAGCTCCCTAAATGCTTATAATGCTGATATACAAACTCTGATGGGGTCACATGCACTTCCAATTGGCTATTTTTCAACACACAGTAACAACATGAGAGTTTAATTCTACATATTACTGCTCATTGAGATAAAGTCCAAGACTTCTCTGTGTATGACAATTTCGTTTACTTCAAAAATGTACTGAGCTTCTCCAGAAGCTGAATTTGGCTCACCACCCTCTTGGGATCAAATGTTACAGAGACCTGAGGTATTTCTATATCTGAAGGATGGTATATAGTATTTTTTTTTAATTTCAGTCACAGCAGAAGAAAAATAATGTAGTCATGGGGCATATGCCTTCCCTTTTGCTTCCCATCATAGATAAATCAGATCCACAGGTAGAGTCTAAAGAAAGATGTGCCCTTTCAGCAGCTAACTTGAATATGCCTGTCTCTTCTCCTTAGTGTATAACTACTGCTGAACTCCAACGATGTCCAGATCTCTCAGACAAAAGGAGTAGGAAAACTGTGATGCAAGACACTGATGACCTTTACTGTGTGTCAGATGTAAGAGAGTTACTTTTGTCTGATGTTTTTTTCCTTTGATAGGTAGCTGTTGCCCTTTCTTGCCAGAACAATGTAAAGGGAAGTCCATGAAGACATAACTGTGCATAGAACTTTGTCTGGCTCATTGCCTAGAAGAGAGTATTCTAAATGGTAAAACAATTGCAGTGTCAAATAATATATGTTAACCCACCCTCTTAATTAGTCTCTGCTCCTTAATGTATTCATGATCTGGATTTCTTCCCTAGTTTGTCATTGTACTCATGCTACCTTGTCTTTTCTGAGTGAAAATGAGAGAATATAGACTTTTTAAAAAAAATATGAAGCTGTCAGTAAAAAAGGTGCTCTTGTTCCATATCTTGACTGTTCTGAAAATAAAAATAATAACCTACATGAAAAAAAAAATCACAGGTGAATAGAATTTCAATTCTCTGCTTTAATTGAAATGCCCCTATGAAATCCATGTTAATAATAATAATAATAATAATAATAATAATAATAATAAATATAGTTTCAAATTCTTATCATTACACAGTTCAAAAACATCCACAATGTTATGTATTGGCTGCTAACACTACCTGGACAGAGGGCAGTGTTATTGCAAACCCTTGATTCTCTTAAAGGGCCGCTGCAGTGTGTCCCGTAAGGTGATACACAAGTTCTGGTTCGCACCTGCGACCCTTGACCACAAGTAACTGAACACGTACTCCACTGGGCCCACTCTTCAACACCAGATTCACCTGTATTCAAGACAACAACAAACATGAATATAGACATAAGTATTAATGACACAATTTCTTTTTTGTGCTGAAGCTCATTATCATCTGTTCTTATAAATCAAAGGAAAAAGTACCACACCAATATAAATATTGAAAGGTTTATGGAGTAAAGCAGCTGTGAAAATGTGCAATGAATAGAAAATAAAGACACCTACAATGCTGCAATCACATAACACCTGTCAGAGGGGAACACTTTGATGTCTTAGCATCATTTGCAACTTTATGAGAACTACTGCCCTTCAACACTTCAGAAACGCTACTCTCAGGATTCTGTAAGTACATACAAAACTCTTTTTATATAATAGCAAAGGATTTCTCTTTGATATTTATACTTATCCCTCTAGAATTAAGGCTCAGTAACAGTTTAAGGAACCCTACTAGTAAGTGAATTCCAATGAAAAAAAAACCCAGACAGCCCAACTCCTAACATTTTCTTCAGCAGAGTTATATAGCATTTGAAAAAAGTGCCCTGAGAAAGAAAAAATCTTTTGTTTGCTAAATTTTAACCTGAAATGTAGGATGGAAACTGCACAGATCTGCTCCTTTCTTTTGACCCACAGGTATGCTGAATTCTTGGGTGCACCACATTTCATTACTACACATAATACATACTACTATGTTCAGAATTGTCAGATGTGATTTTTAATACTGTATATTAGAAAAGAGGAATTTAAAAAAAAAATTCTGAGAGAATATAATTTTTTTTGAAAGCAAGTAATGTATAAAGTTTTCTTGCATGGATGCTCTGGAAAGAATGCTTGAATTTAATTCTCATGTACAGCTGTACACACAATCCAGAATTCCTTTCCCAAAGGAATTCCTGTTCAGAAAAATAGATCCCTTGAGTATTTTCAGAAAGCAAATGCAAAAATAATGTGAATATATAAATATAACTCACTGAACAATTTCAGTAAATAATTGTGCATTGATGTTTAGCTTTTTCTTTTAAAAATCAGCACGCAATGTAAAAAATGGCAGCTGAAACCTTTACTGCAGTCTTGATTTTAAAGTATAAGCAATTTTGAAACAAATGGGACTTTCTGTTTTAAAACCAGTGGCATGATAAAATATGCAGATTTGAAGAGCTTGCTTGAAATTTCAGTTATCTTAGTATACTTCTAGTCTTCCAAAAGTTTTGATACAGATCACAATCAAGGGATTATCTGCAAACCAGGAATATTCTGGTGCTATCTTCCAAGAATGCAGTAAATGACATACTATTTCTTCAAACTGCTTTGTAGCACAAGTCTGTGAATCTCTCCAAGCTGTGTTTCTTTTGGCTGTTTTTTATTTCCCCAGAGGTCAAGCATGAAACCTTTGCAAAGAGATTATTTCTGCTAGACTTCTAAGATTCAATTCTGAGGCTATTCAACATTAAAAAAAAAAAAAAAGTGCTACTTATTCAGTAAAAAGAGAGAATGTTTTATAATTAGCATACAAATCCCACTGTTTTTAATGAAATTATATGCAATTCTAAAAATTTCTATGGAAAACCACAAAATGATGAGCTTTCTACACACAAAAATTCACCAGTGATTTTTGCAGTCCTTTTCTTTATCTGTTAAGTGAAAAAAAAATGGAAAAAAACCTCACTGATTATTGTTTTAATAGTTCTTGTGACATGAATTTAGCACTTTGATTAGGCAGTTAGATGGCTTGGGTTCAGGTTAGATGATATAGCATGCTAAGTATATTTAATATGTATACAGACATTAACAATTATAAAATATATACTACAAGCCCTATATGCATGGTAAAAAGACTTGTATTACTGTGGGTTTCTAGGCTAATACTGTTTGTTTTTCCTACATGTTTGAAGTTTGTTAAAATGCTTTAGATAATGGGTCAAACAGCAGAAGAAGTCTAAACTCTTTCTCAAGATGTTCCTCATTATGTAAAACAGTTATATATATTCAGGGTAAATGATCAATATTATTCAAAACAGACATGTTGAGAGTGCACAGCTAAAAAAATACAGAAATTAAAAATAAATTTTTTTTAATATCCTAAAGTGATAAAAATGTTACTCTTAACACTCGGAATATGATGGAAAATAGCAGCAACAGGATTATTAGATTGTTGTCAGACTGTTGTGTGACTGCATTGAGTGAATTTTTAAATTAGTATTAACTATTAGACATTCTGAGAATATATGTACTGTTCATTCCAAAAGGCATTATTTCTTGATATACATCATCATATGTAAAGAAGGCTTCAACATTTGCTGGAGGAAGATCCTCCATATTAACATGCAGTACAGTGCAAGAAGAGCAAAATGAAGACAATATAAAGAACATACTTATCTCACCAGCTGCTTTGCTTCCTTTTATACAATACACTGATGTTTTTGTAATTTTAAATTTTTAGAGTATTTTGTATTACTTTCAGAATGATTATTACTTATTTTAAAATATTTAAAAGAAGGGAAATATCTTCACATATATATATATCATTGTTATTTTACCATTTTAATTTAAGCATATAAAGACTGCTATATTTTCTAGAATAAATCTATGTTGACAAGATAATCCACAAATATATCTTCCATTGATTGCATTTCTCTTATCCATTTTTTTCTTTTCTGAAATTAAAACTTTAAAAGGGCTACTTTTTATTTACCTTCTTGTTTTCTGTTATTTGAGAACTCTAAAAATTTTTATATTAATCATACTAAACCTACAATCTCAAATTATCTCTTAGCAAGCTACCAAACTCTCATTCTCCCCTGATGCTTGACACATAAGAGGAAACATAACTTACTGTATGGAAGGCCTCATTGATCTGTGTAAAACTTACCTGCATTATACTCTCTAAATCCCATAACACCTAAGGGAAGGATCAGTCCAAACACATAAAATGACAAATATAGAACAAGAAATTATTCATACAGTATTTTTTAATAAATGTTTTTACTGCCTCATAACACTTTCCAAAACCAGAAAAATGCGTATTTTAATCACATTTTGAAACTCTTCAATTTTCAGCAAAATTTGGTGGATTAAGTACATAATTCTAACAGTATTAAATGCTTTTCATAGATCTTTTCCAGGACATTTCTCTATTTCTAGCTGTCTGCCTTTTAAAAACATACAAATATTTTGTTGCACTTTTGTATCTGTTTTATTATTACACAAAATAAAATATCAAGGCTTAAAATATAAAACCCCATAAACTCAGTAACCAATTACTATTAATATTTCTTAGTGGGCAAATTAATGAGATAGATATGTTAGGAAAAAACTTTATGAATCAGTTTAGGAAGATATCACAATCATTTTATTGCAAGAAAAATGAATGCATTACAGGTGAAGAAAATATGTAATGAACACTACAAAGGAAAAACAAAATGGAGAGATGAAAATTAGTATGTCCAGAAAGAACACAAGTATTACTTAAAATGTGTTAACCTGCAGCACGAAAAATATATATTACCCCAAACTTTGGCATCTAAATTTATATGCTCATACATCTCACATGCTTTCAGAACAGGACCTTGGAAACCAATCCTGTATAATTTTGAACGTTCATCTCCCACTCCACTCACACAATGTATTGGAAGGTGATGGTGTAAGTGCTGCATTTGTAAAGCAGCTCTCCAACACCCATAACAGATGCACTGCAATGCATGACTAAAAATAATCAAATACAAGATTTGCATGATATTATTAAAGTTTTGGGCATTTGTATGGGGAAAAAACCCAGATAATTTTACTGATTTTTTGAGTAATTGTATGAATTCAAGAAGCAGCATAAAAGCAAAGGTGTTATTCTATGTAGTAAGCAACTAACATTATATGTCTGAGCTAGGTATGTAAGTGATAAGTTCTACTTTCCTAAACAAAAACTGCATGGAGACCTAGAGTATTCTAGGCTCCCTTCTTCCACTGCATTTGCTTACAGTAGTATCTGGGAGTTAGCCATAAAAGCAATCCTATAGATTAATACAAGGGAAACAGACTTTTTCCCATTCTAAATTTGTTACTAAAAAGATCTACACTGATTGGCTCTATATGTACTTAGATTGCTTAATATATTGATTTCTGTAAATCTGTTAAGTAAAGCACCCTGCCACTAAGGAAGTCAACATGCAACATAACCAGAAGCAACTACAGCTCTTTTACTGAAGTGCATAAAAACTGGAAGCATTATGTACGACTGATGCAGGCATATCTTCTAGGTTAGTTACTATGGAATACAGAGGAAGTTGTTTCAAATCCATACAAAAATTATGGGGCACAAGATTTTCAACTCAGCAACTTACTGGAATGGAGTATATAGGGTACCAATAAAGAGTTAGCTTTTACCAACAGATACATGGATCATTATTGAAGTCAAAATGGGCAGTAGTTTTGGTGTATGAGAGCTTAATCCAACTCACCACTAAGATTTTATCATTGACCTCAAAGACAGCTGTGGTAACTGTTGGTAAACAGGCTAATCTGCCTATTTTTTTTTTAATTACTTCAGTTCCAGGTTTCCAATATTATCTTGGCATCCTTAGATAAAGACGAAGTTGCTCAAACAAAATTAGAAAACATGTTTTAGATGAAAAACTGTTAAATAATTTGCACATTCAATTAAAAACTACTTACGGCCAATTTCATTTAGCAATTATGAATCTGGAAACTAGAGAAGAGCACATCGTTCTGGGCCAAAGATAGTAAATACTGAACACATGCACATCAAAGTCACCCCAGTAATTAATTAATTAATTTGATAAATGCCTAAAGCTGGGATTAGACAGTCTATTTATAAAGAAATTCTGAAGCATGTTCTTTAACATTTTTGAAAAAAAGTTAACATGTCACAGTGACCTGTCCTGTGTTTTGTACGTGAGACTGCTGTTACTACTAAAGAAATTCATGCTTACACAAAATGATTCAGTATTCACATTCACAGTGCATGTTTTTGCATGATCTACCTAATACTTAGCTACTTTATTTATGGACTTTAACTGGTGAAAAAAAAATAAATGATTCAAAAAAAGTATCAGCTTAGAAAACTGACAAATATGCAGCAAAAGATTATGGAAACATGCAGTGGTCTTGCTAAAATTAACAACAGTAAATAGAAAAAATGTAACTGATGTATTACCAGTTTGTGCCATAAATTTAGCAGCATCAGCTTGTTCCTGAGGGACCCTTTTCTCATGAACAGATCGAGGTCGCTGACTTTTAATTGTATGATCTCCCATCATTCCAAATTCTAAAGACAGAATAAAGGTTTATGAAAGCTTGTGTGTAGACATTTCTCAAAAGTCACATACTGTCTCATGCAATATGTTCCTAAACATACCTGGAAGTAGCTGGCAAGAGTCAGGCAAGTGATCATGGCAGTTAACATCAACTTAACTTTGCTACACTCAGCTTTCAATAAATACTTAAATTTATGTCTGCAGATTTTCCAATATGATTTTATTTTATGAACCAACATTCAATGTAATGACACATACTATAAATCAGCTGTATGACACAGGACAAAAACAGTTATTCAAATGCAGACATTCTATTCCTTTGTTTTAAATCAGTGCAAACCACACCAGGAAATGACTGTGACAGTGTTTAAGCATTGCTGTTCTGTGGCAGAGCCTGCTGCTCCTCCAGAGGACTTCTATTTCTGCACTCATCTTTCAGGCTGATGAAGCCTTCAATATAGATAACAAGTCATCTTTGGGAATGGTGGCAATAGGAAATTAGAAAAATTTAGCCAATTAACTCGTTAATTTTTAGGCTGAATACAGCAGAACAAGTGCTTGTGATCTGAGAGGTTTCCTTCCTGAATCCTCTCATTTAAAAAGATTACAGATTGTATCTTACTCTCCACATTGATTTTAATGGGAAAACCTATGAAAATCAGTGACATCAAGGCCCAGAGTGTGGGAGACGAGTGTGCTTTAGCTGTTTATCCTGTTATCACTGCTGTCATTTTCCCTCTCTTGTCCTGTGCAAACCTCTTTGATTTCTACCTTAGCTCCACTTTTCATTTCTATAATGAAATGCAAAAAGTCTTTTGCACTTAGAGAGGGACTGCTGTGTCTTCAGCACAGTTCCCTATGAGATCCTCCCAGGCACACACAGCTGTCTGCAGCTCAGTGCTAAATATTCTGTAAAAAAAATACAAACTGGGACTCTAATTCAGGAAGCGTGTGCTGAGAAATGTGGGTTAACTTTGAAACTACTTCAACTACAATCATAAAGTTTCTGATGAGGCAGAAGGTGTCTGAAACACAAGGAACACAAGCATTAAAAATAACTTTCTGCTGGAAGGTTACCTTGCAAATTCAAAATTCTCCCCAATTTGTAAAAGTATGAAGATAATAAAACTTACCTTTCTGCCTCAAAAAGCACAAAACATTATATGAGATGTAAATATCACTAATAAATATTATTTGCAAACACATTGTCTTGATAAATCATTAAAACCATTAAAATTTCTATTTAAAGAAACAATATAAGGTATACTTATTTTTAAGAGGTCAATCAGAAGAAAGAGGTTTTTTCCTTTCTAGTAAACTATTAATGTGTTTCTCCAAATTAGCGTTTCTTTTGTAAATATTCATTAGTGGAACCATTTAAAATATATATTTAATTATTCATTTGAGAACAGCAATGCAGTTCACATTCTAAAGAGAATATTTGAAAATATAATTAATAAAATATATATTTTGAGGATTAAACATTCAACATTTTAATACATCCCAGAAATAAATGTAAAAGATAATTAAATTATATACATATATACACATGAAAATATAAAATATATATGTATGTGTATATATACATATGCCTGTTAAAAATTTTATTAATAAATTAAAAGTACACCTCTTCTACAGCTCCTCTGATTTAAGATAGCTTTTTATTCTGTGGAAAATCTCTTATTACAATCAATATTCTAATGCAAATTATGATTAGAATATTTTTACCATTTTTACAAGGTGCAGTACAGATGACACATTCAAACTGTAATTAATAACATGGCAATGGCAGGAGACTTTGCATAGCTTTTCCCCCAAAGAGGCTGTCACAGCAAGGCATGTGTACTCTGAGTGTGCTGCCTGCATGATCTCTGCTTGTCAGGCAATTTAGAGGGTATGGCACCACTCTTGCAGAAGACTTAGTTCTGCTTTTTAAGTTACAGAGTGCAACAATGGGAGACCTTTGCTAGAGGAAGGCTTTCCAGAGGCATACAGGGAGGTGAGGAATGTTCTGGTCCCAGTCCTGCAGCAACTTGTGCTGGGTGTGGGCACATGCAGTGTCCTGCAGGACAGAGACTGCTGGTGGAGAGGCAAAGGGATGTCTGGGAGATCAGTTCTCTGCATTGTAGATAATACCTGATGTAGCTCCAGTCACAACACTGGAGTTACAAATATCACTGAGCATGATTATTATGCCTCATTTTTTTCATTTTTCCACTTAAGCAACAACACATTTTCTATTCACTTCAACTATTGCTGATGGTCTTTGAGATGCACTTTTCAGCTAATCTCCCTTTGATATATTAAACATTTCTATAGCAAGTATATATTAAAGATAAATTTTTCATTACCCAGATAATTTTTTTTAAAGTTTTGTCAAAAAATGGGACCAGACTTATGCAATGCTCTTATTTTCATATTCAGCTGAAGTATTTAACTAAATACCACATGAGAACAAAAGCAGTACCAGGAAATGCAATGTACTGGCATGGGTGAAGCCTCATTAAAATTCAGGCCTCATGAGAAAAAAAAAAGGGTCAAGTACATTTTCTTTTAACAGGATCAGAAATGCCCACTTTCTAAGTACAATAAAATGGTCTCAAAATTTTTTAACCTAAGAAGCTTAAGAGTAATGCATTTTTATGAAGCATTTTTTAATATAATATGTTATTTAAGTTTACAATAAATACTAAATAGAATGAAAATTTCCTTCATTTTCAGATCCTAGGTAATAAACATAGAAGGTGAACCCATTATGCAGTTTTTTCCCTCAATACTTCACAAAGAAGCAACGCTAAATGCTTTCGGGGCTCTGAAAGCATTTTAAGTCAGCCTAGAGTATGACTAAATGGCACAGTAATTTCAAGGATCTGTTTGTGTGGAAAAGGTGGTAAGAACATCCTAATGTAGGCAGTATCTGGCAGAGGTGTCCTGCAAGGTCAAGTCAGCAGATTCAAGACCTGATATTTGGATATAATACCAGATATTTGAATTGACATTCTGAGTAAATTAATTTCATAATTCTCACTCATCTTATCTAGTTCTTGCTGCTGAAAATAAATTTTCTAACTCAGAAGAAGGTATTTTTGTAGACATTGGTTTCTGATGAGATTTTTTTGGTGATGTCTGTCCTAAATTTTATTTGGGTGAAACAGGACAGTTTGTCTCTGCTTTTACCTCAAACATTGATAGCAATCATATTGTTTCAATAAATACAGGGGGAAAAGCAAATTCTTTCAGCAACAAATAGATGCATGGTCTAATTCAGAAATTGATAGTGACTCTAAGTTAGGCCTGGAAACATGCAAGGGTTTTAAGCCTTTTTCTTACATTTTTAATGCTATAATCTACACAGCATGAAGATAAAACCTATAAATACCTCAAAATTTAAATAAAAAATAGCATTATGGGGAACCTTGAATCATTTTAACCAGACCAAGACTTACAACAAATCATAACACATTCCAGATACTTGCAGTAGAAAACCTGAGGTTTGTTTGTCTGATAAAATAATTTATTCTGCTGTCAGTGGTCCTTAGGTGGCTATGGAAGTACAAGTGGTCACTGCAACAGAATGCCTATTTTATCACTCCTCAGCTGCTCATAATGGATCAATATTTCAAAGTATTTTAGTGATGCAAATATTTTAATATGGATGTGATGTATCATTTGGTTAAGCATTGGAACAGACTGCCCAGAGAGGTGGTGGAGTCACCATCTCTGGATGGTTCAAAAATGACTGGATGTGGCACTTAGTGCTATAGTTTATTTGGCATGGTGGTGTTTGGTTAAAGGTTGATGATCTTGGAGGGCTTTTCCAGCCTAAATGTTTATCTGATTCCATTATTTCATTTTACATATAAACTGAGGCATGAAATGTAGTTCCATGCCTTCTAGGTCAGTAAAAAAAAATTGCAATTCCAAAGCTTACCATTTGGTATTATTTACAGCTCTTAACACTAGTCCCATTGGCTTTACCTTTATTGTTATGTTAAGTTATGTTATGTGAAATTTTATTTCTATTAAGTAACCTTTTTAGTTTTTAAAGGAGAAGCTAAAATCTTGCAGCCAGTGTAGGTGTACGTTTTTAGGAGAGAAGAGAGGTGCCATGTGCTCTCTGTAGGAATAAAGAAGAAAAAAATCTGTTAACAGTGTAAAAATGCAAACTAGGACAACTGATAAATACAAAAGAAAAATACCAGCTTTGCAATGTTCTACTCACCAAGGCTAGTCTTTTCTTTTTGACAAGTGAAAAGGTAAATATCAATCAGATTTTATGCCTAGGCTGTTTTATCTTATTTGTAACATATATATTTGTTACATATATATCCTAGTAATCAGATGACATAAATCATGTTGCTTTGGCTTTTATGGCTATTTTTTATCACATTTAATGGGAATTTCACAGTGCAAATGTATCATGATGTACCATCTATGAATGGTGCTATTTATGGTGCAGGACACACTGGCATTAATATAAAAAGCCTTTTTCATCATAGAAGTTGGTGATGACATCATGAATAACTAAAAAAATTAAAAAGTGATTCTGAGACCTCTAGGGTTACCCCCTTAGAACTTGTTCAATGACAAGGAACTTCTGAGAGTTGCTGAGTGTCATCAGATTGTACAGAACTGCCTGGAAAGTAAGAGCAGTTTCCTGAAAGCTTTTCAGAACCTTAAAAGCACAAAGAGGCAGTCGACTCCCCAAAGTGACTGTCATCTTCTTTCACCCACAGCACTCCAGCAGTGTGATTCATACCGTCCTGCCCACTCCTGAACTGTAACTAGCCAAATGAGTGTTTTCATTTACTCTTGACTACGAAACAAACAGAATAGGTCTTGCAGCCAGAATGTGCAATAATGCAAACTCTCTCACATGCAGTAGCACGGCATCCTCTCTATGCTAACATACAAATATTTCCCAGAAATTATGCAAAATGCTAATGTAAGTCCCAGGTGAAGGGGAAGGAGGGGAGAGGGAAAGGAAGAAAGAAGACTGCAGAAATTTAAAAAGAATCAGTTTGTTTAAATCAAATTTTGGGCTGTTTGTTTGAATCAAATTCAGTTACTGAAATTAACTAATTTCAGTAGATCTGAAAAATTTCTGACTTTCAGGAGCTTGAAAAAGTTTTCTGCATATTTGTTTTTAGCCCATTCTAGAGGATCTCCCACAAAGATACACAGCATAGCAGTACTTGGGGTTTCTCATCACATTGGCAACTGGTCAGTACAATTTCTTCTGGTCACTAGATGGCAGAATGTGTGTTGACTTAGAAGCACAATTCTACATTGATTTGAGAAGCGGTGACTTTCTGTTTCATTTTAACTATAAAATTATCTCTCATATATATATATATATATACATAAAAATCTGGCACTACATTCAAAGCACTGAGGGGTTTTTGTTTCCTTCTTTATTTTTAGTTCTTCTTTTGTAGGACTGAAGATTAATAAAACCCCAACGAAGCATCCAAAATAAATAAAACACGAGTTGTGGGGGTTTTTTTGTGGTTTTGCTTTTTTCCCCCCTTACAGTAAGCTCTATGAGAGAAGAAAATCCGAGGAGCATTCTTTTCCCTATCTCCAGCACTGCTTCACAGTAGCAGGGTACCAAAGCTCCACAAGGAAGCACTTGTTCTCTAATGCTGCATTGGCAGGACACAGAGCTTCAGGGCATTAGTGAATACCATCACTCTGCAGTACAGATTTAAGCTATAGCTTTCTATGGGAACCCCTTAAAATGATATTTCCTCGTGAGGCAGGCAAGATGCCAAAAGGGTAACGTAACTATTAGCTGAATTAGATTTCCATGGGAACCTCTTCTTAGTGAATGTGGAAAATGTTCTTAAAACAGCCTTTGCTTACTTCCTACGTAGATCCTGGTCCCATAGAAAGTCCCCTTTTGGCTCTCCAAAACAGAATAGAAGAGCTTTGATCCGTTTCAAACTGAATGGCATAATTTCTTTCACTAGAGTGAATTAAGATCTGAACTGAGCTGTATTCATGAACACAGTGAGAAAAATATGCTATTACTCATGAAAACATGGGAAGGATTTTATGACAATGATTTATACAGAAAGGCAAAAGCATTTGTACTAACACAGTATATTTTTTAAATTGTACTAAATTACTGCATTTTATCAAGTAAAAGACAGGTAAACATTTGTAGGATATTAGATGCAAGATTACCTTTCTCTTGCACATGGAGATATCCTAATACATATACATATACACTCTTTCATCTCTCAAAAAATTAGGGAAATTAATTATGTATTCTAAACAGTCAACATATTGTACAAAGGTAATTAGTTTATATTCATCTCTAGGGAGACCCATTTACTCCTAGGACATAACTTTGGATTAATACTAGTGCTGGTATTTTTAATGACATAAGAAATGAAATAAGAAATGAAATACTGCTGAATTAAAATATAAATGATATCACAAATCCCAAGGAGCTAGACTTCTCATGGCAATGCAATCTGCTGTCTCTCTGTGCATCTCTGCAGTGACTCTCTTGGCCAGCCATTATCTTTAGTGGGATCTAAATCTGTTTATTCATGGTTACAGATTTGATCGTTGAAGAATATCACAAAGATGTAATATTTCTTTAGTTTCAAGGTGCAGAGAATGGTGAAACAATGCAAACTCTTGCCTTCCTGGTCCCAATTGCTAATCACCATACACCTAGGCAGGAGAAACTGAGCATAAAAATCTAGAGAAGAGACTCATACCTGTTCAAAATTAATGGGAAATGTCACCATAGCAGGTAGTGTGTTTTCACTTGTGCTTTGAGGGATAATAACTAAGCAAAGAGGAAAAGGAGGGGTGGATAGAAGCCCAAACTGCAGCTTTACCCCTTTTTATATCTACCAAATCTGAGATTTGTAATTATCATGGTCAGGTAGGCAGAAGATGCTCTGTAGTTCACATTTTTCCCATTCAAATATTTCCCTATTAAGCCATCCCAAAAAGTTCATGTTCAAATAAAATTACTAGTGTTGATAAAAAGCACTTTTCATTTTCAAGTTTAACATTTAAATCCTGTAAATTCAGTGGTATGTTATTCTCTCATATTCCATATTGTTCTCTCAAATGATTCATGGATGTAATAACACATTAAAGAATGAAAGCGCAGGGGTTTACCATTATATATTTTTGCTTTTTAAAATGAAAGACTTTTCATGCATTCTCTTGTAGTATTCTCATCATTTCAATATTTCTACTATAATAACTTATTCATATGTAGCCTTTAAAAATTTAAACCATGGTATAATAATAATAATGATAATTCATTATCTTCATTTCTTCTTTATATTTCATGCTATTTTACTTCTGCATTAAGTATTTTGCATTTGTAGTATATTTACTAATTGAATTGCTGATATGGTTAACCAGCGCAGAGTTATTTCAGAATGGCATCATTTTTATACAAACACTCTCTTTCCTGCAGCAAGCTACATAGTTATTACTCACAGGCTAGTATGTGCCTCTTTATTGTTCTGTACAATTAAACGTCAAGAGATGATGACTGCCAATAAACTGTACTTTCCTAAGCTATTCTTGAATTCAGTAACTCTTATTTTCTGTTTAGAAAGACTGAAAAATAAATAAACTGTAGAAAGCAGGACTCACAAGGACATCTAGACTATTTCCTTGTCCTGTAACTATTTACCACAGACATTTCTGCAGATGGTTGCCTAATCTTTTCTAAATTATAGAAGCACTCATTAAAATACAAGATGAATTATCTATGAATTTTTGACAGGGAAGTTTACATTCTGTGAAAGATTCTAAAGCTGTATGAAGAGATGGAACAAGTAACAGTTTTTAAAATAACAGGTAGTGTAAACTATAATCACTAAGAACAGTTAAACTGAGTGTGGATTTTTTTTTTAGAATGATAAAGCTTCTAGGTGAAGCTAAATGATATTGCATGCCTTTTTAAGAGCATTTTCTTGTCCTTGTTTTAGTCTCCTAAATTGTTTTATGAGAAAATAATAAAAAATGGAAGAAGTGTTGCTGGATGTGAATTTTGCACATTACATTTTCATCGTTTGTGATACCACAAAGCTGGGTGTCTTGTATACAGACATCATGGATGGCTGCTAAATTTTATGTACAGAAGAGAAGAATAAAAGTAAAGGACAAGAGGCTTGGCTGTTGTAAAATGGCCTCCCAGGCAGACTAAAGTTTGTAAGCTGAGAAGATGCACTAGAAGGCGTTTACCAAACCAACTCTGAATTAAAAGGTTTATATAACCAGTTCACAAGGGTATGTGCCCTTGCTAAATGTCACTTGCAGGTTAATGATCACACACATGCAATTTCAAACATGTTATTCCACCCAGTTCATCATGGGAGATCCATGTGTGGCACACTGCCCTGATAGGAAAGTGTAGCAGTGGTTTCCAAAAAACCTCTTAAAGGTATCTTATGGTGCCATAAATCCTCTTTGAACTCATATGGGATACCTGTGGTCTTAAATATGAGTCATAAATAACTCTTCTCTAGTCAGCAGAATAACCTTAATGGGAAAAGACAATACAAATGAGAGGAAACCCAGTGATTCAAATTTAAACCTCAGATAAAATGTTCAGAATCATAGAATTACAGAATTGTTAAGATCAGAAAAGACCTCTAAGAACACCAAATACAGCCATCATTTCAGCACCACTATGATGTTCACCTCCAAACCACATCCTTGAGTGCCCACATTCACACATTTTTTTAACACTTCCAGGGATGGTGACTCCATCACTTCCCTAGGCAGCCTGTTCCAATGCTAAATAACCAAAACTGAATCCTAAAATAAATCTAAATCCTTCCTTCAGAAATACATGCATGGGATTTTAAGTAGGAAAGCACACAAGATATCTAACCAAAAATTATCAATGAAAATCTCTTGGACCTAGATATTTCAGGATTTTTTGGAAATGTATTAGATGTGTTCACTGGCTTTAGTAAAAGCACTTTTCTATGTCTCTGAAATTCTGATTTCAGAGTCAGACCCAGCAATTCATTTAATGTTTTTAAGGAGTCAAATATCTCACTGAGGCTAGAGCCCAACGTTCTCCTCCACTCTTACTGCATAATCCACACATGGAAAAAGTATCTCAGTGCATCTCCTAACTTGTCCTTCCTAGCTCTATGGGCCAGTGTCAGAGCCAGTGGCTCCATGGACCAGTGTCATTTTACAGGTGTTGCCCATGAAGTGCTTCTGTAAAAGCAAACTAACTGTTCAGCTGCAGATCTGAGCTAAACAAAGCACAGCTTGACAAACACTTCTACAGAAGCTCACCCTGAAGCCTGCATTAAAGAACAACTGAGGTGCAGAATTTCTCACCTACTTAACACCAGACCAAATACCGACTGCCAAAATATTAAACAAAAAATAAAAATAAAAAATGAGGAGATGCATTCCATGGGCATAATCCATCTGATCATGGTGTACTACTCTTAACACAGGAACAACACTTTACTGGATTGAGCAGATGACCCCATTAGAATTAGTGAGACTATGATAATGATGCTTTGCAGGTCCACCAAGCACATAGATTACTCTGGTTTAATGCTGGTTTTTGCAACGTACACATTTTTTATAAACTTTTTAAAATGCTGTTTTTCAGCCTAGTCAGAGATTTCTACTCATAGCAAAGTGCCTTCTGGGCCACTTCACTGATTAAATTAGAAAGCAATAGAAAACACAGTCTAGTTGACACAACATTTATATTCATAGGGAATGATACAAGGGAAAATCACGGGGGTGACACTATTGAAGTGGTACATCCTCAGAGGTGGAAGAGCATACTTGTCTTTCATCAATAATCATCAAACTAATTGATTTTAGTATTCTTATTATTCCTACATTCTGGTGTGATATTACACACTTGAATAACTTAAAATTCTCATGCATGTCCTAAAAATATTACTGCAACAATCTATACCTTTTGACCCCCACAATGATTAATTGAAGTGGACGCTGCAGAGTTCCTCCTGCACATCTCAATAATACGGATCTTTTAGAAGTGTCTATTCCATAATGTCTATATGGGGTACAATTTACATAATTAATTTCAGCTTGTCAGCAAAACATGCAATGTGGCTACCCTAACAGCTGTCTTAGCTCACCATGGTCCATCATATAATAGTCAAGATATATGAATACCAGTAGATTGCAAGCAGGGATGTTTTCGGTGAAGGTGTTGAGTTCTGGACTTAGAACTATAGAGTTTGAAACTCATTACTCTGGGAGCTCTGACTGTATCTTACATAAATGCATTCTCAGAATGACATGTAGCTTATGGGCATTAAAAAACCTAATATATTTTGGACAAGTCTGCAGCTCATTATGTTTTACTTAGAGCAAACAGACTTTCCCTTAAGAGCTGTAACTTGGAAGTGTATTATGGCTCTCTAAGAGAGGCTTATGACCTGAATCTCTTCCTGCTACTCCCAACTAGAAACCTTTTTTTCAGGAAAAAACCCACTATCTTGACCACAAAATTTATACAGCATTCAGTCAAGGCCATGTTATCATGAGCATGTTAAGTAGGCTGAAAAGCTTATGTTGAAGCTCATAAGGTAGCAGCTCTCAAAAGACCAGAAGAAGAATTCTAGCTTTAGACCTAATACAGGCTGCTCATTGTGTATTGATCTTGCAGATTTTTTTTTTTAATATTTTGCCGAATATATTTAAGTTTTATCTATTTTTGTCTAAAATGTTACTTCAACTTGACATTCATTCACCTCTCAGAGTGAATAAAGTATTTCTAAAGACTGAAGTCTTATGATTTCAGTAACAACTTTCAGCAAATGAAAATACATTTTTGGTTTTTAAAAATCTTTATTTGTTTGATATATAAGTAGCAAAGTCAAGTAAAACCTGCTTAAGGAATCCTAGGTTATAAAAGTATCATGCCATTAGTTTTAACAAAGGTTTTGAAAGTAATGCAGCAATAGGTCTGCAAAGCCTGACTGGAGTGCTCTGTGCCAGAGCTGACTCTGGAGCCCCAAGGTACTTCATCTGCAGTCAGAGTAGTTTATTTCCCAGGATGACAGCAGAACCCATTGATGCAAGACATGGTTACACAAACGTTCACGTGTAACATATGTAAAACATCTCCAAAGGATAGCCTGGGTGCACAAGGTCTACTTCTGGGAAAAGGGCTTGTTGCCATATAACTGCACATGTATACAATCTAGACCATAGAACAGATGTTTCCCTTTTGTCCTTTCATCCAATTTATGCTTTGCAAAAATCATTACAGGTTCCCAAAAGACATGAAGAAGCAATTTTTTATGTGAGAGATTTTGTCCAAAAGGAAGTCATTACTGCTAATGTACAGCCCCCTATACTGGTAATCCAAGTTAGTACATATGTAATTTTGATCACTTTATGGTGCACTTCAATTATTTCCCACTATCAAAAGAATAGACTTGTCTATTCTACCTCACGTTGTGATTTTAATACATTAGAATAACACCACCAACAAATTACAATACTTTGACCTCCACCAGTGTAAATCAAAAGTAATGAAATAACAGAATTAAATGTGCAGATAACTGCTGTGTGAGCAGAAGTGGCTCCAGACAGATTAATTTCTCTAGTTTTGAGCAGAATACAGGACTGCCAGACCCATAATAATGATTTTCTAGCTTCTAACTCTATGTTCTGTTAGATCATGTGGATTCTTCTGCATATCCATACTATTTAATGCTTTAGATTATAGGAACAATTGCAGCTAGTTAAAGAGTGATTTCACTAAATCCTTATTCATGATGAGGTCAGCTTGGATTTTCCTCTAAGTAGCTGTTTTAAAAAAATGTAACCACAATAAATTATTCCTAGTGTTAAAAATGAGACAGTGCAATAATCCAGGACAAAAAGTGCCAGCTGGGACAATGTTTTTCTTGTTGCTGCTCTCTTTCTATTCCAAGTTCTATCATTGTTACTGACTTGAAATGTCATGGTTGTATTCACTGGGTATGCACTAAACTGCAGTTAGGAATATCTGTCACTACATCTTTTAAGCATTTCCATGGCAGGGCCTGGGCAGTCTGATAAAAAAGCAAGAATTTATTAAAAATAGTAAAACATTTTTGCAGAATAAAATTATTATACAGGACCACTGGTGAATTGGTGCTCTTCTGAATGAATGCCTGTAGCAATAGAGAAGTACATAAATTCTAGTCTGAAAAGAAGGTGCTGTTCAAAGTACATAAATAAAACTTAAGAAAACCCCACCTCACCCTATAGATAACTCTTTTTTGTGTGTGTAAGGAAGGTATTTATACCCTTAGCTGGTATTTATAGTTGAAGCAAATTTTAAATCCTACACCAGTTTCAAAAACAAGCTCCGGACTTGAGACTAATAGATATTTCCATGGTTATTTAATTACCTAACTCTGGTAGTCAAAACATAGCTTAGGAATTCTGAGTTAAAAGACTTATAAATTGAGAATCTGGGGAATGTTTATGACTAATTTGTAAAGTCTGCATAAGTTCCATCTTATAATATGGAAATTGTTGACATAGAGTTCTTTCTGGTTTCTCTCCTCACCACTGCAAGGAGTAGGTCCTCTTACAGGTCTTGGAAATCTTGAAAATAGAAATTTAGTTGTTGGACACAGAATTTGGTATAGCAGAAATGAGATTTCTGCAGGCTTCAGAACCTGAGGAAAAAGTAGCAGTCCTATGATGAACTAAACAATATCTAAAGAAGAAAATCAGCCAAGCAGAAAAATGGGCGAATAAAAAAAATACAACCAACCAACCAACAAAACAAAACAAAACAAAAACATACCCACAAACAAACAAAAAACCCTAAAAGCACATCTCTCCAGAAGCAAAGAAATCACATATTCTTACATGTCTGATAAGGGTCAGTCTGGCACTGCTCAACCCAGGAAGATTATACGGTTGAGGAAGACAGAATAAATTAATCATCAGGACTTCTGTTTTCATTGGTTGTTTATGAACTTAATTCAGAGCATCCTCAAGGTATGTAAGATGAATGGTACCTGGTTTTAACTGCTCTGTTTTTAACTAAAACTTTAGTAGGTTATATATATGCACACAATTTTATTTACATCATTGTTTACTATTATCTCTAAGCTAAATAACATTTTTTTAAAATGTCAAGAAACTTGCAAATGATTATATTGATTCATTTTAACATGATACAGTAAAGAAACAGGCAAACATTAAATCTAATTCAGGAGAGACTGTATCAATAGGGAATTCCTGGGCAATAAGTGAAATTTTTCATGTAAAAGACTTATTTCATAATAAAAGATGTTTCAAGGCCAGACTTACTGGATAATGTAAACTAAGATAAGAGTTTCAGACAAAAGGCAAGAAAGAAAAATGCAAGAAAAAGAGCATTTTGAAAAAATGAAAATAGCTTTATTTTTGTTATTTGTATTATAGATACAATTTTACTTTTAATTTTAATTCTAATTAAAAACAAAGCCCTCTCTCAGCTACACAATTAAGTCAGCCCCATATATATTTGTGTCATGAAGTAAAAAATCAGTTATTCCAGAAATAATATCAGTGAATAAATTTGGAAAAAAAATTAGGAAAAAATTATTGCATCTATTCAAGCACACTAGGATTTACAGTAAAAGTAAAATATTACTTCCTACATTAGGATTCTTCAAAATAAAAAATCATATCAACTTTACTTAGTGAAAAAAGAAATAAAAGAATTATAATTATGTGGGATGTAATCCAAGAATCATAATTACATTGAGCATGTAGAGGGATAAAATGTTAAAGACAAAAACCAAATGATAAGCAGCTTTGAACCTGCTCATACCACCCCCTAAGGCTGTTAAGAAATTACTAATTCTAAATTTATATCGAGTAGGAAATAGTAGCTAAGAATCTTTGG
Source organism: Oenanthe melanoleuca (assembly GCF_029582105.1). Lineage (NCBI taxonomy): Eukaryota > Metazoa > Chordata > Aves > Passeriformes > Muscicapidae > Oenanthe > Oenanthe melanoleuca. The sequence continues at coordinate 26,848,537 of NC_079336.1, read as the reverse complement.
AAGCTATGTATCTCTTCACAGTTCCTATTCTATAAAATCATGTACTGATGGAGAAGTTGTTAATAATTTCTGCACGTGCTGAGGATGAATAAATGGAGCCACCAGGAAAGTGGGTACCTAAAACCAGTCATCTTATTCAGCTTCAGACCTGGCATTCTGTTTCATGGCTGTGAATTCTTATCATGCTCAAGCTATTGAGGCTGCTGCTTGTCAGCTGCAGCTCTCATTAGGAAAAAAGAGTTTCAGCTGACTGTAAGGTTTGTAGGAGTTCATAAATATTCTGCTACTGTTCAAAACTGCTGCAGTGAACTGAAAGCAGACATACAGAAGCATTTTTGATCCCACAAGAAACTTAAGCTATTAGCCTATAAAGCATGATCATTCAACATGTTAATTAAAGAATAAAGCCTATCAAATTAAATATGGCATATTTCTTCTGACCTGGTTAAAGGCAAAATAGCAATTCAGTTCTTGAAGTTTCTGCTTCTAATCAGATGCTCTGCATCTTCATAACCCTTTCAATGGGATTTCTCTGCATACAGTTTGTGGAATGGCTTTATAACAGAAGGTGTGAATAGTACAGGTTGTCTCCACTGCTACTGCTTCCTTTGGTGACTTCAGTGGAGAGCTGTGATCCTGTGGGGCCATGGGACTTAGTGCAGTGCTCTGCAGGGTGAGACTGAAGGCTGAGTGCCAGGCTGCCCTCAAGAAGCTTGTTCCAAGGCCACTGACAGCCTGATAGGACATTCTCCTTGATCATCAATATCATGTTCCCTACGCATCTTCTGCTTGTACATCATTCTAAGGTCACTTTGATATAAATAACTAGTGACAGATGAGGCCTGTGGGGTGCTTGTTAGAGAGCCTGTGGTAGATATTTTATTCTAAGTCTGATCAATTGTGGCACAGCAAGGTTCTGGAGATCTGTGGATGCCACTGTAGAACCCTAATAAGACCTTTTTCAACCACTGAGTAGTCCACAAACTGTGAGCAAGGGCTTGTACTGCTTACAGAGAGAGTTTGGTGAATCCAGTTGTCTTCATCTAGAGATAGCAAGACTACCCAAGCTTGGCAGGAGAGCACTGTCTACCTTTTGAATAAGAACAATCTCATTTGGACCAAAATGACCAAAGTTAGGGAGGCAGATCTGATTGTGAAAATAAGAGCAATGTGCTCTCTCTCTCAAGGCAGTCAGTGTGGCTGTCAAAGGAATTTGGATAGCTCTTGCACCAGGACAACAGGGAAGCCCTCCTCCAGTAATGCTCACATCTGTAGAAAGCTGCCACTGCAATGACCCTTGAGTACTAGGAAGGACAAAACATAAAGTTGTTCAGTGCTGTTTTCTATAAGTCAACAAACACAAGGGAATATTAATTTAGAAATATAGCACATGGCAGAGAAGCTCGACCTCAGAAAAAAGAAAGACAAATAGAGACTTTTTTCAAAAATAGTGTTTTGTTTGAGTTTTTTTCCTTAAAAACAAGAGGTGGTCTGTTTTCTTCTACTTATGTTTTTATTATTCACTCTTTTAGAAGCCAATCATCCCAGCAGTAGTGCTTGAGATTTGTTCTCATCATTTAGAAATCTTTCCTTTTAATAAATGTGACACGTATTCATGTATTTGTTTCATTCGAAAATTGTTGCCCAGCCAACTCAGGCAGTGCAGACCAAATTTTGGAAAATGGAAGATGACCCTTATTTAATATTTGAATTCCTCCATTTTACTTTCACTCCCATTGATATTTATTTCATTCATTTCATATACTGTTACAGATTTCTATAATCACTTAATTTCAGAGACTTTGCTCTGCATCCTCTCCAGCTGTCAGTTTTCTATTGTAAGTAAGAACCTCTGAGCCATACACAGTTTTACTTGTTATGAGGTATGGCCATGAAAATACCTCATGTCCTCCAGCTCAGACTCTATCAGCCCCCTAACTTATTGTTTGTACAACTAAAATCTCTTTTTGCCCCTTCATGTCCTGGCATCACACTGTGTTCACATTAATTAACTTAAATGGCTCTCTTAACCCATTAATTTCTCTGAATTCTCAGGCACATATACAAGGCACTAGATTCAATTAGTAAAGCAAAGTACACCAAGTTGCTCTAGCCATCCAGAAAGACTGCTCCATTTTTAGAATTATTTGTTTTGGTCAGCTGTGGCTGAATATTTACTCCTGAAATACTGAAAAGACTCAGACATGGTGCTGAACACCATGGATACCTAATGTTAATCATGCTGCTTTAAGATCTGCTGGTGGTTGAAGTTGCATTTCATTTTGTTTTAATGCATCTATTTATCAGCAACATGTAAAATAACTGAAGACCTACAACTGCAAAAGTAAAAGTTTTGCATCTCATTTTCTGATTCTTAAATGGCAATAGCTCTATTCTTGCAAAGAAAATAGTACTAAAAACTCCAAAGTAAAACAGTATTTCTACATTTATATTGGGAAATATGTATTGTGTTTCAGAAACATGTCCAGAAATTTTGGATTATTGAAACTTGTTTGGCAAACTGTAGAAAATTTGAAGAAAAAAAGGAGTCACATAAAAATCAGTTTTCTGTCAAATTTTTTAGACCTTTCTCTAATTTTCTCTAATATCAGTACCAGCATTGTAATATTTCATTATTTACACATTTTTTATTCTCCTTTGAAATATTTTTTTTTTAAAGTGAAGCTCTTTTAAACAACTACACTTTCTAAGATATGTCAGGATTAGAATAAAGTATTAGTTTGAAATTATGCATTAAGAATTGTAATTAAGAACTCACATGAGAAATACCAAAATTACTTTACGTAGGAGTGGTTATGCAAAGTCTAAACATTTAAGTTAGCACAGTGTGTTAAACAGTATAAACTATTTTTTTTTCCTGTTAGAAGATTGCCAAAATGCAAGAAATGAGCCAGTTGGATTGCATAGGCTATCTGAAAGGAATGGGCAATGGCACTGTACTACAGCAGCAAATGCAGAAAGACCAACTGCATGTTTACTGACTACTTTGATCACCTAAGGAGAGAAGGAAAACAATTTTCAGTATCAATATGAGGGAAAAGGAAGGAATGAAATTATTTTATTTTTAGCGCATAGGCACATAAAATTAGTGTGCCTTGCTAGAATCCATAAATATAGTTCTGACCCAAGATACTACTTATAACAGAAATGTTATACTAAGAGTGGTAGCATTTTTAATGTTATTTTCAATGATAAGTGTTTCTCATCTAGCAATCTCTAAAAAATAATTAGGACACGCCCTCATTAGACACGAAGGGAAAATTGATTCTTGGTCTGTCAGTTCCATTTCCACAAAGGCTTTCTGCAACCACCTTCTAGGGAAAGGAGCTGATGGTTACTTGCCCACCTAACTTCATTAGGCCTCAGAAAAGTAAAGGAAAGTTCCACATTTGTGTTTAGCACACTATATGTAGATCTTAGTAACAGGAAATTTTCTTGTAAACTTTCAAAAGCCATATAAGCACACATTTTAAAGGGTCACTGTTTTCCACTAATATCAACATATCCTGTATCTATAGCACATATTCAAGGGATTCTTTCTTTCTTGAAACCATATTTAATTTAATTTAATTTAATTTAATATTATTTTATTTTTATGTCTATTAAACAGTCCTGCTTATTCAATCAAGTTAAAGCCTATGCTACAGAGTGACTGTGACACAGAAATACAGATCAAAAAGAGCCAGAAATAGATAGCCAGTCAGAAGAGAAAAGTCAGAGCTGTAACTTTCCTTTCGGTTGCCCAGTAAGTAAAATATACACATACTGAAGCATATACACAGGGTCATAAGAAACCTATGAGAAAGAAGCACACCTCAGATGGGAAGAATTAAATTTTTGCAATATTTCCTGCTCGATTGGTATAGAGCAGAAAAAGTGAGATGACTAAAGTGGAGAACAGGAAATTCTTATAAAGCAGACAAGGAGCTATAAAAGGTGGTCAATGAGAGTGATTTTGAAATGCTAAAATAAATGCAAATCATTTTGTATTAAATTTGCAGTGATCTTGCCCGATATAAGCCGGCTAAAGTGAATAAATGAAGTTGGTTGGAATGAAACACTGGCAGCTCCATATCTGTCTTTTCTTTTCTCTTGCCATCATTCTGAGATGACTCAAAAAAAAAAAAAAAAAGAACAATGTAATGGGAGCAATACCATCAGTTTACAAAAATTATATATATTTTTGAGTTTTCTTTAGGTTTTCTTTTAATTTCTCTTAATTAGTGAGCATTTGCTCACTCTTTTCTATTTGAGATGTTTATATTTGGGAAGCACATAAGCAGTTCCTATTACTTCAAGGTATATGTATTTTGTTCCTGTTTTGTAAAAACAATAAATCTGTGAGAAATTTTATCTATATTTTTCTTTTTCACAATATGTTTCCTCCCTGATCATAGTCTATTTTATTGTAGTATTACAAAGAAATATGCCTAAGATGACATTCAGAATAAATTAAACTCCTTTTTCCAAAGGTGTATCAGATCAGGACTCTGATTTTAAGAACACGATGTTACGGATCATTAATTCATTAATTATTTAAGACTATTCAAACTACACTTGCTGCAATGTGAGCCAGAGCTGATAGTCAAATTAACAAATACTACAGAAACAGCAGCTGTGTAGGTGATGAGCACAGAACATTCACTTGCTTTCAAAAAAAGCAAGTGATTTTTCCTTCATGTACTGCAAAAGTCTTTCACATTACTGTATCTTCCACTGAAATCATGGTAGAAACATATTTAAGACTCCCACAGCTGAATCACGGCTTTATTTACATAACTCTTGCTTCAGACCTGGCAGATGTTTGCCTATAAACACATAAATTTTCAGGACAAATTCCTTAAGCCTTTTGAATAATTCTATGCTTTGCACAGCTAGATCCTAGGACACTTTCTATAAAAATAATAAAAACTAAGATATAGTAATAAACATAATGACATTAACCCATTATGCATGGCCCTGTATCATACTTGTCAGCATGGCTGACATTTATTCCAGTGATGCCACACCTGATTGACACTGCTATTAATGTGTAAGTAACCAAGAGAAATGCAGATACTGCAACTACATTCTTCAGCAACATTTACTACTTCATAGGAGAGTTTCCCTTCTTTACCTGATGTTACTGCCTTTAAAATTGCCAGAAAAGACACTGCATATTCTACATGACAATGAAGTCATCAATGTCAATCTCATTCTCTGAACAGCTTTCATCTGAATTAAAGGGAAAACAACTAATATGCATATTAATATACTTTGTGTGCATCTCAGTGTGACCAAATGGGTAAAAAGGTTCTATGCTGTCATTCCACTATGTATGCAGCTCTGATCTTCCTTCACACTGCTCCTTCACATAACTCCATCTGACTTACCATCCCAGCTTTCTAAGTATATAATTATGTGTTCTCTTGTAGTAAAGATATATGCTGATACTGAGTATGAAATTAGAGAGAAAGTGAAGTACTATATTTAATGGCATAAAATGTTGGGTCTTAAGCCTGTAAAAATTATTCATTTGTAGATAGCAAGTTTCTCAATGCATATTAGACTTGGTTAGTTATGTACATATCTGAGAGATCATATATTAACCACTGGTGGGAAAAATATAATTCAGAAGAGATAACTTTTCAACTTCATTTAGACTGCTTTTTGTAGTTGCAAATGCAAATGAAAGGGACAAGTATACTCTGTCTCTTGCTGCCTAAAGCCACTGCCCATTAAACAGTCTAGATGCTAGGCTTGGGTTAGCTCATGAATAACTACCAAAGCATTTCACTTAAATTGGTGGACTAAATTATTCATTCAGAATTAAAATGGCCCTAATTCATTTTAGCTTACTTGGTAAATTAAGCTAGAAATAATTAAAACCATTCTAATTCTGAATGAGACTTGTCCACAAAGTAGAATAAGTAATTTATTTCAGGGTCACACCTTCAGCTGATGGAGAATTTTTTATGGCATTCCCACAAAGACAAATCTGGAAATCTCCTTATCTCACTACGTGCAGTCCTTATTTATTCCAAGGCATCTGGGTTTTTTTTAATGCTTTATGCTAGTATATTTAGATGTGGACATCTAAATGGCAGACTTAAATTTCTATGATTTGCAAAGGAGTAACAGGGAGACATCCAATAACTAGTGGGGAACCTGCCTATGTCTGATTTATTTTTCTTCCATGCAGTCTCATGATTTTTCATGATCAAACTGCTGCAGCATTTTGGTATGGTTCTCAAAAGAATACAAAGCTGAATGCTTATCTTTAACATTCCCATTCTTTCAGTATCAGATTCTCACGTAGAATGGGGAATAAGAGGAGAAAAAAAAGGAGTCAAACTTTTAGTATATTAATCATTATTTTGTCATGGTTACAAAATTTGTTATCGGATCCTTTTAACAGAACCCTGCATAACAAAGCCACCAAGATAGAATATAATAGTTGGGCAAAAGTTATGATGAAACCAAGACTGTTTTTAGCTTTTCTCTTTTGAGTCAAAGTATATGAACAAAACAGATTGAAACAATACCATCTCAAAATTATCAGGTTGACTTTCTCTTCGTTTATTTTTTTTTTTTTTTAATGTTAACAGATTGACCTGGCTCTCATGTTCTCCTGTTCCTACATGAAATAGACATGCAGCTCTCCTCAGAAAAGTTCTACTCTGGCAAGTGATGTTCTTCACACTGTGAAGCAGATCCTCAAAATCTTGCAAGTTTTTTTTCTTTGTGTGTGTAGTTCAGCCAGCAAATTCTAGCACAGAGGCATGCAGCTAATTAATTTGTTAAAGACTATGTAGCCTAAATTAAAATTATGTAGTCAAGTTTCTGACTTTCAGCATTTGAAGAACTATTTGCAAATGTGATTTATTTGAATACTGCATTGCTATGTTGTGACCAAGAAGCAATTTAATGGTTTTAAGCTTAGAAGAAGTCAGATTTAGGGAAGATATTAGGAAGAAGTATATATACTGAAATAGAAGTTATCTTCTACTAATGTAGGGACACAAATTTTTCTGTCTTACATTTATTAGAGATTTTCTGTCAAATGAAATGTAGCAGTACTGATGTTCACTCTGCTCATCCCACCATATCTGTCCACCACACATGAACATGCCAGTCTCGAAAAAGCCAAGGATCTTTTTTGACTCCCTATTGCCACGAGATATGTGTATGAGAAATGATACATAAATCTTGTAGATATAAGGAATACAAAACATGACATGAGGTACACACTGTTGATTTAGTTTTCAGTGAATTAAGAGAGAAAAGTTTTGTGTATATTTTAAAAATATCCTGTTGATCACACCATATTCAGGAAAGTGTGATTTAGGCATCCTAAAGAGACTGAAAGATAACCAAAATGCAGGCTAAATTCAAGACCCTTTATTTCTCATTTATATCTTAGATAATAATTGCTGTTTAGAAAAAAAAATAAAGGAAGGAAGGGTGAGGGAGCAGAAACAGGATAAACAGGATTTAGTAAATCAGAAAAAAAATCCTATTTTGATTCAAAGCATTTTAAAAAGCTATGTATATACATGCATTGGTAGAAAAACACTTCTGTACAAAAATTCTAAGAGCAGAAGTGTTAAGAACAAAATGGTCATGTACAAGTATATTTTTTAACATTTTGAATGGTTCTGTATAAGCTTTGCTGCGAATTGCATATTGAGCAGAGCACCTACATTCCTGGTCCTATCTATTTTTAATTCTTGCCCACGGATAGCATTCTAGATGGCGGCCAGTCCACAACTACAACTGTTCTCAAATGCTGCCACCTTAAGGCTAAACCGAAGCACAGCTAGAAAGAAAACAAGCCAAACCTGAAAAAACGAGCAAATGGGAAAAGGTTCCTGAATGTACAACACAGAAGAAATCTGCAACACAGCAGTTGCTGCCTGTACACCACGTACTGAATGCATTTGTGTTTATTCCTGTGTGCAGTATTACCTGAAAATACTTTGGGAATATAGTTATAGAAATATTAAGTATATAATCACTAGATTTTGTGTGAAGGAAGAAAACTAGGCTCTTTGTTTGGAGAAAATTAATGGATGAGAAGTCTGAAAGTGCAAAGTTCATGTACCATTGTATCCCTCCTGATTTTAGAATAAAAGCAAAGCAAGTTCTGCAGATAGAGGCAAAATCTCCTATTATACCAACTAATGAAGTTAAAAAAAAATCAATACAACTCTGAGGTTTTGCAGCGCAGAAACCTCCCTGACCCCTCCCATCCCCTTTTTATCATTTGTTTTAATACCATCCCTACAAATTCCTGATTCATCTACTGCTGAGTATACATTTTAGACCAGAGTAGTTGACATTCACTGTAGTATTTTCCTGACTGATCCCTACATGTCAGTGTCCTCCTGTTTCACAGTGGCACAATTGACTATATGTAAAGCATAATAAAATCTGATGGAAACCAAATAAGCAGTTGAGGTTTTTGGGTTTTTTAAAATTGTGACCAGCAATTACCCAGTTGCATTAGTATTGAAGACTTTGTCAAATATGTCCAATTTTACCACTTCCATTGCCAGTTTTCTGATATGTAAACATTGAGTTTACAAGAATCATCTGGACACTTCTGCACAGAGCACAGCCATTAGCACAGATCACAGAACACAGATTTCAGTGTGTGTGCTGCATGTAGACATATTTAATGGAAGGAATAAGAAGGCTTAATCTCTTCTTTGGGCAATGTATGATTGGAATAGTTCTGACTTGATCCTTCTCATGATAACCACTGTGAGCTTTGAGGTGTTTCAAGCAGCTACAGCTAACAGGACTGAAGAAAACGAAGCAAAACTAAAAAGTAAGTGTCCTCTGCTACACTGCAGTCAGAGATATTATCCCACAAGCTTTTTTTCTGTAAAACCTGGATTGTTTTGATATTTACTGTGAAAGTGATAAACAATCTTGTAGCCTTACTCTGCAATCCACCTTTTGGTTTAGAAGGGATGTCCTCTAGGTGCTTAGAAACAACCATGAGCTTCTCTCTGATTTCTCTGGATGTATTTCATGCACTTCTTTCAAGTGTCATACGGTACCTTTGGAATTATGTTTTGTGGGGAACACACTTATACTGTCAATTAACTTTCTTCTACTTATTAGCTATTTCCATCACAAGGAAGAAACAACAGAAAGCATAGTTAATTGCATAAGAGGCCAATTCAGGACAAATGCAATGTTTTTCCATCACAGCCCATCACACAAGGTTGCCATTTCTCCACTTCTTAAATGTCTATCCCTTGCTGCTAACTCACAAAATTGAACACTGCCTGTGGCATTTACTGTACCTTCATCTGTTGGATTTAATGTTGTCTCAGCTGCTCTACTCTGTCCCTCAGGGACCAAACCCGTTGCCATTCAGAATACTCTCAGCAGCAGATTCAGAAGAACACCAATCTCTCATCCAAACTAACAGCATAAAGGTGATAGCTCACTACAATACCAGATTATTCACCTTTTGTCTCATTCTTTTTTATGTTTTCCTCCTAGTTTATAGCCTTTTTGGTATCAAGCAGAGACCTGAAGTATTAACCATGCTTCACAATTCCTGACCACATTTTATTAGAAATGAGACAAAAGTCAGATCTGCTTCTGGGCAGAGCTGTGTCAAGGATGGAAATTTTATTTCACATAGGATTAACAGACATACAGCCCACGAAGATAGGGCAATGGCTCAGTGATCCAGGAAATGTTTCTGGTAAGATGAAACCTTTCCATCTTACAGTACTCCTCCAGTACTGCTCTGGAGATTTCAAGTCTGACTTGATTCAAAGTCATAATGGACAGCAACAAATTTCCAAGTTGTCCATGAAGAACAAAAAAATGCTTTCAAGTGTCTTAGTTGAAACTGCTTCTTGTGCAATTTGATGAAAGAATCATTTGGGGATTTGGCTTTGGACATCTTTCAGTTGCCTCACTGGTTTCTACCCCACGTAATTCTGAGAAAAGTGACTGGATTTCATCCCAGTTAAGACAGAGGAGATTACTCCAGTAGTATGCAATGGTGCTCAGATTTCCAGAGGAGTTTCACAAAGATGTGGGGGTGGAGAAAAGCTGTAGAACTTTAATAAACCAAATTAAACTCTGCAACCAGATACTGCAGTGGTGCTTGGAACAACACTGAAACTCTGTGACTTCAATTCCTCTTGTGCTGTAAGAAGTTAAACTGGAATAAGCTATTTGCAACATACACAGCATCAACTTATTTCACTCCAAAGTTTTTAGAGAGTAAAGTTTTTATGAAAGCATGCAAACAAAGAAAGGTATTTGTAAAATCCTAAAATGTGTGTTTTCCTTTAAGATGTTTCCTTTTTATTTACCGTTCTGAAAACAATCCACATATTTACCTAATATTTCACATCCCATCACTGAATGCATCAAAAAGACTGCTAGCTTTGGTTACCTCATAGCAGGGCCTTGGACAACTTCCAAAATAACAGTATCTTTAAAGGAGTCTCTGTAAGTATATGAAGATTTACTCAGTTGGGTCTTTTAACCATGAAAGCAGATGTTCTCATTTTTGGAATATAACTTTTAGTATTTGGTAGCAGATGGAAATTTAGTTAAGTATTAAGTACTGTAAAATTACAGAGGGGAGAGATGTTCTTTCTTCTTCATAGTCCCAGAATCTCATCATAGAGTGTGGACACAGACTGTGGTCCCTGGCAACTAAGTAGAGAACACCAGAGTAGGGAAGGTTAACATAAGAGTAATTTTCTAATGTCAAGAATTTCTCTACTTATTATATCTGCCACGGGCATTAGTCAAATACCTTGTTCAGGTATTCACCTATTCCTGAATTATAAGCAATTCAAAAGAAAATACAAAGCAAGCAGAAAATTCTGCATATAATTTCAGCTTAACTTAAAACTTCTGAACTTCATTAAACTTCAATTAACTTTTCAAAATTATCATCTGTCTTTTATCTTACTAATTTCAACCATAACCTAAAGCAAGAAAAAGAAACCATGAGGGTAGCTATGCTGATCATGGAGAACACTGGAAGCCTTACAAAGAAGTCTAACCTCATTACACTTCAGTACTGTTTCAGAACCAAAACCCTTAGCATGAGCATCATAAAAACCTGCAATATGCAAATAACATAGGAACTGAAGTCACTGAAGCACATGGACTAGCTTTTGCCTCTCCCATTTTGATTACCTACTGATTGACATAATAGACATGGATCTACACATTCTCAGAGGAGTTCAGACCCTGACCCCTTCAATTTGTAAATTTCTGGTTGATTTTTTTGCGTCTTTTTTCCAAAGCTGATGCAGTTGAAAGCAAAAGTACAAAGTGGCACAACCTTGCAAATAGTCCCTCACATTTTTGGACAGGAATCCTTTTATGAAGTCCTACAGCCAGTGCACATATGTGATGTCTGCTGTCTACCCTCGTGCTCATCTCAACTTCAAAGCTCAGTGCTTGTTTACAAGTTCATCAAACCCTTCCCTGGGGATATAGGTGTCAAGCAATGAAAGGTGACTGCTTAGATGCCAGTGAATGATCTGTTTAGAAAGGAAACATTTCCAAAATGGTAAACAAGAATTGAAGAGTTTCTCTTGTCTGCTGTGTTAGTTTAAGTTAGTAATTATGACAGATCCTCACAACATATAACCAGTTTCTAAATCCCTTATTGTTTTACATATAGATGGAATTCAAACACTATTTAGGTATAATTTCCCAAAGGGTTTGCTGTTCTTTTACATTTTCTCCTCAACCTTGAATAATTTTGTGTGAAGTGTACTTGCTGATTATCTTCTACTGAACACCTAGTTTTGCTATATCTTCTGAGGTTCTGTTGAATTCGTTACATCATCATTAGAAAAAAATTCTTCACTATTATCTGTCTCACCTCTCCATTCCTCCCTTAACTTTCTCTGTCCTTTCTCAATATTCTATGGTTCTGACCTTCCCTATGACATTTCACACATTATTCATTTCTTATTCTCCCCTCCCCTCCTCATTTCTTATGAAGCCCAGTCACCCTCATTCTTATCCACCTTTTTTCCTCCTGCCACCTGGAATGTGCTTTTTTTTTTTTTAGCTTGTTCTGTTATGAAACTGTTCCCACTGTATTTCATGAAAATAACATCAGAGTCTTCCAGAAGTTTTCATCTTATTTTTCAGATTCTGGTTGAGTGGGAAAGGTAAGAACAGAAGGAAAAAGTCTGATTCTAACCAGAAACTACTGCTAACCATAAAATCTCTCACCCTCTTCAAAAATAGTCCTTTTAAGGACTTGTGCAAACTTTTTCCCATCATCACTGCATGCTCTCTATCATGGATGATCACACCTGTTGATAGAGTACCTGCCAAAAACCAGCAGCATAAGAAAGTGAAATCTGGATTTCATACACAATTGAGAATGCCAGTATAGCAGACTGATTTACAGCAGGTGCCTTAGTGACTCATGATGGCCACCTGACTGCCAAGAATGTACTGAGCATGGTATCCTTTGTGGAAACATCCCTCCTGCCGACAACAATACCAGCTGCTGACATGCACTGCAAAGGAGTGAATCTAGCACTCTTCAGTTTACAAGTTTTTTGTTGTTTAAAAAAGTTCGGTAGCAGAGGAGAAGCTGGCTGCTTAGAGCTACAGTAAATTACCCAATTTCAAATGGATCAGAATTTTGCACTTTAACAATTCTCAGGTAGGATGAAGTTGCATCTTGCAACACCACCTCTCCCCCTTCTTACAGGGTTTAAGGAAACAATTAGATGAAGTCACACAAATTTAGAAGTTCAAGTGCCAAATGTGTTGAACTTGTTAGGATGAGTACAAGGGTAAAAAGTGGAACCAGCCTGAACGTGGTAAAAGCACAGCTAGTTTTAAAAGGGAAAATCCATCTACAGTCTCCCTGAATAGCTGCACAGTGCCTTACATAATGGGGCTTGAATCTCAGTTGTCCCCAGGCACTACCACAAACCACTTGATTAATAATTCATCATTAGCAATGTACATGTTAGACTCACTTTATAGCTGCCTGAGTAATTCTGATTTAGTGGAGCAGCGCTGGAAATAGAAACACAAAAGTACACACTAGCCTAAGGATGCCAGTGAAACTTAGACCAGAGACCAAGTGTAGCAGGTTATTGTCTGAGATGGCATCAAACAGACCTGTTAGCTCAGAGGCAGCAGAAAGGCAACCCTGGTATTCTGTCTTTTCATTATGATCAGCTATGGAGTTATTGTCAAAGCTACCTTTGAGTACCTGTTTTTGCCTGTTAATGTCACTGTTGTTTCAAAGTGAACTCTTGTTTCAGGCTGATTTTAATAATATAGATGTAGTTATTGATTTGGAATTATAACCTTGTATGCCAGACTAGTTAGACTGGGGAATTCTAGACAGCTTCTATATCTTGAGTGTGTTTTGGATCAGCACCAAGTGTGACCTCTTGGAATGTTTATGCTATTTAAATTTATACTTGTTCTACAATAATTCTTAATGTGCAAACCACAAATCTCTGTAACTCTAAAGCTGGAAATTTAAATTATTTCTGAAAAATTTGAAGAGCATCCATCTTCTTACAGGTGCTGAATTAATAGTAACTTGAATGACCAAGAACTAACTCCCCCACTTCAGGGTTATCTTGCCTGCAATCAGCTAAAGTAATTGCTAGAACATAGCAATGTTGCCCTCTTTGGTATTCACTTTAGATCTTTTAGTCAGATTTGGTACCATAGCACTAGATTTTTAATTGAAATCTGTGGGAGATCTGCTTGTACACAGGTGTAGAACATGAACTTGTCCTTAGCAGCTTTTGGTACTGACAATTACTAAATGTGGATCTGCACGACAGTTCGGTACCTAAGTTTGCTTTTCAAATAAAACTCATATAAAATAATATTTATATGAAAGAACGGTATTAAATGGTCTTCATAAAATACTAGGAGAAAAAAATAAGCTGAATTCTGAAGGAGATTTTGCTTTAAAAATGCTATGAGCTTTCCCTCTCATTTGCAATATTTATAAATTAGTTGTCAAATTGTTTTTGCTATGTAAATATTGTTTACTCCTTGTCACTGTCACCCTTCAGTTCCTATCACCATGAGCCGAGCACTTAAAATCAAGCTTTGAAGCTTCTGAACAAATGTTAAAAATGTTTACCACCCTGGAAAATCCAAGGCTCCCCACTACTAATTAGTGCTGCTAATATGTTGTGGCTTTTTTCTTTTTCAAACAGTGCTTGAAAAACATTTGGAAGTGCCTCATATATTTCACCAATCAAAATTATCATGTGTATTATCTTTTTGTATCTTTGATCAAAAGCACCATTATACAAATAAAACCAGCTCTCATCAAGTAAATTTAATTTAGAAACCAGCTGTAGCAGACACTATATCAACATGCTAAGACACAGTCAGTATTCACCAGAAAAATAAAACCAAAACCTCCTGAGACAATTTTCATATTCCCCTTTTCCATTCTTATATAAATGTGCTATAAACGAGAACTAGATAACTTATTCCTCTGACAAAAAGAATTCTGGACTAATAGAATTGCAAACTTCCTAAAACTGCTCTCTTCCTAATATGCTTCTTCTGCAGCACACTCATTTATCCACAGCAAGCTCCACTGGCAGGTCGGTATACATCTTATGGCTTCAATTGTTTCTATTTTATGGTCACGAAAAGACTACTTGCCACCTTGAAAAATGTGCATGAATTGAGTCATAAAGTGGGTATACAATGCATGAAGATGTTCTTCAATGGACTCAGTAATGTTAGTGGTTTGTGCTTGTAATTCAGGAGCAGTCTGTTGAAGGTAGTGGATCCTCACAGGACTGATCTTTCAACAGCTTAATACTTCCTAAACTATTTCCCCCTGGACAAAGTGAGCATAGAAAGCATGCAAACAAGAATTTTTTGTTCACTGCCAATTCATAGTCACTTGCCATGTTTATGAAAAAGGACACGAGGAGCAGAGCAGTGGGGAAACAGACCCAGGGCACTTTTCTGTTTTCTCCTGAAACATGTACCAGCAAAAACCTGATTAGAAAGAAAAATTAATTCTGCCTAATAGGAGCTAGCAAGGAACATATGGCATGACATAGATTGTACACATTGAGACATCAGTCAACATGGCAAGAAGCTGAAGCAACATCCACAAATTACAACCTTAATTGCTAAAAATAATTAAACAGATTGGCAGACATTTTAAAAATCACACATAGGCATCCAGTAGCCATGGAAAGTGAGTAGGACTTGCTGATGTAAATAACGATGTCATTTATAGTTTTAAATGTTTTACCTATTACTTGAAATATCTGTACTCAAGAATCTGAAAAACATTCAAGTTCTATTATGCTCAAGGTTGACTGGGATAATCTTCACTAATGCACACAGTAATTGTAACTAATTTCTTTCTATCACTGTACTTCTACATACTGAATTCTGATTTTAAATCAGTTGGATATTTATGTTGTTCCAAGTTTTCCTAAGTATTATAATTGTCTATAAACATGCAAAGTATTGTAATTTTTTAGAGGAAAGGAAAAAGAAGAATTTTTCTGAAAGGTAAAACCAAAAGTTATTTTTATTAACTGTCAGGAAATTAAAACCCAAATGGATCTTCTAAACTGTTTTGGCTTTTTTTTTTTTCCCAACTATAGCCTGATGAAAGCTGATTTTTAAGAAAAATGGACAAAGTTCAGATCGAAATTTTTCCTTGGAGAAGTGAACATGTTTAAAGAAGAAGCAGTTATATGCAATTTAAAAAAATTGTTTTAATAACTGTCTCAGAGATTGAAGAAACTATGGATAATTCTACATGCTTCCCTGAAAAGACAGTACAGTGTTATACATATAACAGCTGAGTCCAGATAGAGAAACTGATAATTTACTAAAAAAAGGTAATACCTAAGATTCAGCTTTCCAGTAAACTTCATCATTGCTGAATTAAATGTGAACGTCATGATAAATGAATAAAATAGAGCTGCATGACAACAGCAAAACTGAATGCCTCCCTATTTCTTTGGGAAGAAACCCCCGCCAAATTAGACTTGTCCATATTCATGACCTCTTTTTCCTCCAGCTCTTCATGAATATTCAGTAAACAACTTTTCTTCAATAGAATATTCATGCTTACGAAAAATCTCTGCAAACCAGTATATGTAGGAGTATTTGCACTAGTATACCGGCATATTGAAGAGCTCTTTTATTATTTGCACAATAAACTCATTAACTGATTAAGAACATTCAGTTCAATTAAAAATAGAGGGGTCCTTCACCTACTTGGAAGGCTTGGGTCATCCAACCAGAGAATGCAACTGTGCCACATGGCTTAGAAATCAGTCTAAGGAATAAATAATAGAAACTAAATGATCGGGGTTAGCACACGATCTAAAACACTTCTGCGGGATCCATCTACCGAGCCACTCAGAGAAATTTGATTTAAAAAAATAAAATAAAATAAACAAAGCGCAACCTGCCCACGGAGGACTCGGGCACAGGCAAGAGCTTGTTTGGCTTCTTAGGAAACAGCCGTCACCAGCTCTGCCGCAAATTTGGAGCCGCCACCGCGGGCGGAACCACCGCGCTCCCATCTCCGCACCGCACCGCTCCCACCCCCGCACCGCTCCCATCCTCGCACCGCTCCCTTCCCCGCACCGCTCCCGCACACACCGCTCTCATCCCCGCAGCGCTCTCATCCCCGCACCGCTCCCACTCCGCACCGCTCCCATTCCCACACCGCTCCCTTCCCCGCACCGCTCCCATCCCCGACCCGCACCGCTCCCATCCCCGCACCGCTCCCTTCCCCGCACCGCTCCCATCTCCGACCCGCACCGCTCCCATCCCCGCACCGCTTCCATCCCCGCACCCCTCCCATCCCCGCACCGCTCCCATCCCCGCACCGCTCCCATCCCCGCACCGCTCCCACCCTCGCAGCGCTCCCATCCCCGCACCGCTCCCATTCCCGCACCGCTCCCACCCTCGCAGCGCTCCCATCCCCGCACCGCTCCCATCCCCGCACCGCTCCCATCCCCGCAGCGCTCCCACTCCGCACTGCTCCCATCCCCGCACTGCTCCCATCCCCGCACCGCTCCCATCCCCGCACCGCTCCCACCCCCGCACCGCTCCCATCTCCGCACCGCTCCCATCCCCGCACCGCTCCCGCAGCGCTCCCATCCCCGCAGCGCTCCCATCCCCGCACCGCTCCCTTCCCCGCACCGCTTCCATCCCCGCACCCCTCCCATCCCCGCACCGCTCCCACTCCGCACCGCTCTCATCCCCGCACCGCTCCCATCTCCGCACCGCTCCCATCCCCGCACCGCTCCCATCCCCGCACCGCTCCCATCCCCGCAGCACTCCCACCCCCGCACCGCTCCCTTCCCCGCACCGCTCCCGCAGCGCTCCCATCCCCGCACCGCTCCCACCCCCGCAGCGCTCCCATCCCCGCACCACTCCCGCACCGCTCCCATCCCCGCACCGCTCCCATCCCCGCACCGCTCCCCCCCCGCACCGCTCCCATCCCCGCCCCGCACCGCTCCCATCCCCGCACCGCTCCCATCTCCGCACCGCTCCCTTCCCCGCCCCGCAGCGCTCCCATCCCCGCACCGCTCCCATCCCCGACCCGCAGCGCTCCCATCCCCGACCCGCAGCGCTCCCATCCCCGCACCGCTCCCATCCCCGCACCGCTCCCACCCCCGCACCGCTCCCTTCCCCGCCCCGCAGCGCTGCCCCCCGGCCCGGCCACCGCTAGTGGGAGCCGGAGACCGCGCACGGCGCCGCCTGCCCGGGGCACCGGCTGGCCCTGACCGCCTGCCCCGCCTGCCCCCTGCCCGGGGGGACGGTGCCATCCCTCCCTCCCACTGCTTTTGGGCCCCTCGTGGCTGTAACTGCTGGAGAAAAAAATAATCGTGTCTGCTGTTTCATAATTAGGGTCATCATGCTCTAGCCATTTCTAGATGTTTCTCTTCCTAGCCTCTCTTCAGTTTTAGAGCATCCCAGTGCTCCAGTGTCACAACTTCAGTCTGAGTGACAGCAGGCCTGGTAAGGATTGGTCTGGTTTCTGTGTGCAGGCTCTGGTGGTGTCCTCACTGCAGAATCTGGCCCACTGTTAATTTAACACTTCGTTAACTTTCAAAATGTTAATAGGATGACAGCTGATGTTTACAAAGGATACTGAAAGGAAATTCAGAACTAAATGTAGTTCTTAGTATGTGCAAAAGGTTTTGTTAATTTATACTGTTCCTTATCCCCAAAACTCTTACAAGATTTTATGGAGGTGTTGGAAAAAAAACTTCCTGTAGCTTAAAAGCCCATATGACCACCAGACAGAGACATCTGAGTACAACTGCTCAACAACAATTTTAATGCCATTTCTGAGATAAAATCTGCAATCATAAAAATGAAAGCTGGATTTCAGGTGCCTTGTACTGATCACGTATTTCAAAAATTTAATTTACTAACTGCAGCACTTTATGTTAGTGCGTTTGTGAGAAATATTACCTTACACTCATATTCAATCATTTACCTTATTATTATAGTTCCTGGCAATAAAAAAATTGTTTAAATGTAATAATGAACGATACTTATTTCCAATTTTCACATGCATATGGCTAGTAAATAAGAACTTTATATTACTATTATTATTACTAGAACTACTACTATTATTTGAGATTCTCTTAAATGTTAAAGAATTATCAGAGCTGGGGATGAAGTAAGGAATAACAGAGCTAGAAAGGTGTCAGAAGACACAAATTCAGTACAAAGGATGTGTTGAAATGGAACTGTTGAGATTAGAAAAGAAAGCTGTCACAGTCTGATAAATTTTCCCTGAGAGAAAATCAGACACCTGTGGTTTCACTGCTACCTTGAACTCCTGAAACACAGCACTGCTATCACTAGGATGAGACCATAAGCTTTGTACTGAGTCTGCAAGGCCTTGGTCTTGCCCTGTCTGAACTCTTCCTGGCTTGCCTGAAGCTGGGTTTTTTCCTACAGAATTTTTTTTGGTAGGAGGAGGATAGATCAGGAGCCTACAGCAAATGACAAGTTACTCCCCTTGCATTAACACCCTGCTGAAGGTACTGGCTTTAAAACATGGAAGATGAGTGGAAGGATGAACATAATGCCAGGAAAAGGGCTTCAAAAACTGGCAACAGTGCATTTAACAATTTATACTAGACTATAACTATTTTTTAGACTTTCTCTGTATAGAAGAATTTTTTTTTCTGTAATGGTGTTAGGGAGCTGATTGTGTTACAAGAAGGGTAAGTATAAAAAATCCAGGCAAGCAGGGAACAATAGAAATCTTTTGAGAAGTTTCAGTGGTGGGAAGAAAGGAGGCATACAGAATAGAAAGCAACGTCAGAAGTTCTCCACTTAAAATACGTCAACAATATATTAGCAGTAAAGAAAAAAGAACTGTCCATAGGGATTACCTAAGAAATTATCTTGAAAATTACTAAAATATCACAGTGATTGAAATGTTTGCATTGTTATAGTTTTAGGGTGTCTTAAACATTTCCTGTTTAACAGAAGTGCCTACAGCAGATCTCCACTGAGCTGTAACTGCTGCTTGTCCTGAAAAAGGACAAGGCGTTCTGAAATTGTTGGTGAAAATGGATCTCTTACTCATGTCCTCAAGGGGCAGGAGTGAAATAGACTTTTTCTTCTAGAGCTCCCTGTAGCTGTGGAAAATTCAGTCCCCAGTCCTTCCTTTGCCAGTTGATAATTGTGAATTTGCACACCACGCATAGCTGAATCTGCCACATTGCTCACTAGGTCTGAGAAGTTTCCTCTAACACAGGGTCTCACTTGTCACTTCTAGATACCCTCTTGGATAAAAGTGCATCTCAAAGAACTAAGGCAAGGGGCAAGTGGGATGAAAACAGTTATACTCCACTACAGTAAAGTTGTTCTGGATATAAAAGTACTACCAAGATACAAATCTGTTAGTTAGTGCTACACCAGGATTTATTGGAGGCTGTCCTAAAGAAGAAAGGGCCAAAGCACAGGATCAAGTTCCTGTGAACTGTCCAGGCAGTGTCTGACATGTCTTTGACCAGAGTTCAACTGTGCAATCCCAGTCCCCTCCTGGCATGGCTGCAAGAATAACATGGGTGCCACCTGCAGAATTTTACTTCAATTGCTAACCAACACAAATTGCTGATTACTCTTCTAAGTACTGGGAAAGAGAGGAGCACAAACAGCTAAGCAAACACATAACCATCTATCCTCCCCCTCCATAAGCTCAGCTTACTGTATTTTCTCCATCAGGTACATCCAGTTCTCCAAGATTTCCCTGGAGAGGGGACAGACAGTGGGGAAGCTGAGCTGATATGCATGTAATTTACTGCTGCTCTAAGCAGAATGTTTTACCTCTGCCCTTTGGCCTGTGGAGGGCCACAAGCTTCTCAGTCTCAATGGTTGTTTGAGGCTTAGTGGGATTTCTTGCTGCTTTTTCCATTGGTCCAAGTTTTGAAGGGAAGAGCAGTTAGCCAATGAATGAAAACTCTCGTGCCACGTTCCCTCAGGGTCAGAGCAGACCCTGATCTTTAAAGTTTACTAAATACAGACACAGTAATGATGACTGACTAGATATTCTAAATACTTTGACTGCATACTCTAAAATCACTTGCTGCTTAAATTTATGTTAGCTGCAAAGGCTTATGTAATGGGTTTAAAACATGAGTATTTTTCCTCTTCCAGTCATGCCCCGGGAGTTAGGTCATTGCTATAAAAATAAATATTTCTATGTACATATAAATATACATATTACATAAGAAGAATCAAGTGTCTTGGAAACATTCATTAAGTGTTGGGACAGCTGGGCACCAATCAAGAAAACAACCAATCCATCTGACCATCAGCCTTCTTTTGGGGTGTGACACACGGATCCTTGCTTCTGTCATTTGATACACACATGAAGCAGGCTGCTTAGGTGAATGGGCTGCCTTCTCATACACAGCTGAACCCTCATTCAAAAACACTGTCTCATAGCTCTGAGTAAATTAAAGCTGAAATAGACCTTTGTTTATATTTTATGTTTCCTTTATGACTCGTTTCTTTTTATTTCTGTACAAAGTGATGTGAGACCAAATAAAACAGGATATAATCAAACTGTCAAAGGTTATACCCCTAGGGTGGTGTTCAGTTTCATAATGATGAGCTGTATTTATTTTTCCCAAGATTAAAATAAAAAAAACTAATTTTTTCAGCCCTAACAAAAAAAAATTCCCAGATATTTCAGTGAAGAGTTCAAGACTATAAATTATGAAATATTATTCTTCTCTTACCCCTGTTGCTGGTAATACTTGAGAATGCATTGCTGTGCAAAATAGTACATTCACTCAGTCTTCTGCACTGTACAGTACTAGGTCTTGACCTTCATGTTGCAGACAATTTCAACACTTTTGCTTCGCATTCACCTAATATTTTATTTTAATTTTTACTTCTACAGGGACTACCATCCTGTTAAGAATTTTGAAATATTTTTTTAACAAGTAGGGAATAATTGTTCTTTCTCATTATAAAGATCTTGTGAAGTCTTCAGTTATTACTGTATCATGTTTTATGACTTTGATTCCTTTTACTTATCCTCTTAATTTTTCGTTATTAGAAACTAGATTTTATCAAACATTCAATAGAAAATATTCTTTCAGATTTAATGAAATGCCAGTAATTAAGTTTATATTTTTGGAATTCTAAGAAACAAGTCTGCCTTCCCAGACTTCTGGTGCATAAAGAATGACTCATTTGTGTATGGTTTTTCTCACCTTATTAACTATACAACAGACTTGACAGTTATTGTGAGATTTCCATTTGCTATTTAATACTGTAAGTCAGGAATATATGTATTATTCCTGGTGTAGAAACTGTAGTATTTTATTTTTCCCTTGATGTGTATAGCCAAAGAATCTATCAAGTGAAAAACAGAAGTCGCATATCTGCTTAGAGAAAAATAGAACACAGTTATAAAAAGCAACTGAAAAGTCATTCTTCTGTCTATCCTAGTGACCTAAATAATTCCTGATAGGTATTTGTCTAAACTTTTCTTAAAAGCATCCAGTAACAGAAATTCTACATCACTTCACTCCATTCAAAACCCAATCAGTCTTTCCTTTAAAATGGTTTTCCCAGTGTCTCATGCTGCCCTTGAAACCTGTTATTTGAGAGAAATGTATCTTTTTTTCTCATCATAGTGTCTATTTACTTATTCAAAGACTACTATGGTATCTTCTTCCCTTTTTTTCCAAGACTTAACAACCTCAAATACCTTCCTCAGCAGCCATAATTTACCAGATCTATGGCCAGTTTCATTGCTTTCCTCTGGACTCTGTAATTGCTTTATGTCTTTACTGAAGCTTGATGGAGTACTTGAGCTGAAACCTTACTTCTGCATTAAGCAGGATAGAAGGATTACTCCTACAGGTTATATTCCTGTTGACAAATCCCAGTAGGATATTTGCCTTGTTTGCAGCAGCTTAATAACATTGAGTCACACAGAATTTACCATCCACTCTGAATCTGAGATATTTTCCTGCAGAACTTCTACCCACTTAGTTGTTTACTTTCTTGCACTAAATAGATGATGAGTCCTACAAACATCCAGAACTTTACATTCATCTTTGCTGAACTGCATCCACTATATCCATAAGACTTATTGACAAGAAGTATATATTTTTTATTCCAGCATCTATAGACACTCACTGGGGAGCAGTAACAAAACATTATAATAAAATCCTATAATGGAAACCTGGCTTTCAATTTCATTGCTTATGCTGATACCAACAAAGGTTTAAGCTATTGAAAAAAACAGAATGGAAAATCAGTTAATATATCTGGAAGGGAACACCATTAAGGTTAGAAGGCTCGGTGTCAAGGGTTTTTTTTTTTTGTCCCTTTTTATTTCACGAAAAAAATTGCTGAAGTGATAGCCTTGGGCAGCTAAGTTTTATTCATCTACAGAAAAATTCTGCCTGAACAGTGGGAACATACACTTCTCCACTAATGTGTTTTGAGTCTTGACCCCAGAGAAACAACTCCTTGTAGTATGAAGTCAATTCATTTTCCATATGCACTCACTTCCTGGTCAGTCTGTCAGGACTGCCTAGAGCAAGGATTTTGGAACATGGACAATGGTTCTGTAAGGACCATGTTAAGTGATCAAGACTATGCATTTTTAGGACTGGTGTGCACAGTATTTTAACAATACTGATGCAGTTGAACTGTTGTGACTTTTTAGTATGGACTCACTGTATATTTATCATCAATAGAGTCAAAATGAAAGGCAGCAGGGACGCTCTCTTGATTTAATCCTACATTATTATGTTCCATACTTTCATGGTCAATACAGTTTAAGGGGTTTCAACTTCCCTGCCTCTGTGACTTCCCCCAGCCCTGCTCTGCACCTCTTTGTACTTCCCCACTCTCCTTTACCATGATGTAGCCTTTTTGAGACTGCATTGCAAAGTACATCAGTCCTAAAATTAGAGGAGGTAATAGCACCAGGTTTTGGAGGGTTCCACTCTCCTATTTGCAGCTCAGCTATGCAAGAGTTGCCAAGAAAATTTGAAAGGGGGTAACTTGGAATGCCTGGTAAGAAACCATGGGTAAAAGAGGCAAGTAGTGATAACCTTCTAAAACACATTCCCTGCTGCAGAACTTTTAATATCATGCTGCTGACTGACTCTCTAATCCACCTGTTAAACTGCATAGCTGGAGGGACAGAAATCAGGATCAAAGTTTTACTTCAATGAATAGTTAATTGTGCAAGAAGAAACAGCAATAAAAATGACAGAGACTGAAAAAAGATGACCCCCACAGAACTGAATAGTTTAGCTGCCTGGTGGCTGCAAACCTGTTTGAAATCACACCAGTGAACCATTTGAAAACTGCCATCTTTACCACTGGGTACAACAGGTAGGATATCTCTTTCTCAGGAATGTGATCTGCTTTCATGCATAATCCAAAAGCCCTGAGCAGAGTCACATGCCTTACTCTGACCTTCAAAGGGCAGAGTTTATCCCCACTTCCTTTCAGGGTGTTTTCTACAGAGTGGTTCAATCAGGTCCTTACTCAGAACCACGTTGAGTTTCATCAGGCCCATTGGCAGTATCTGGCTTTACTGCAGAGTCTGACAGTGCTGTGTGAAGATATCAAAGTCCATTTTAAATGCTTCCTACTGCAGGGAGCCTATATTCTCAAGGTACATTAGTCTGCACAACATGCTGTACAGTGGACTGTTTGAGTACCCAGGATAGGTATTTCTACACTGGAAATCTGAAGGACAAAAACATAACATAAACATATCTTTACCCCAGGTGCCTCCCCCCTGTGAGGCATTGAACAGAGGCTCTGGACACCTAATTCAGTGGAAATTATCTGATTCTGTTAACCAGTGGGATGCCTAAAAATGTTAAATTACAGCAACTTTCTTGCACAATTAGACTTTCTTTTTATGGAACACAGGGGTATTGAAGAATTTAAGTCCCATGCTATTCAATAAGATTTAGCATCCTAGAACTGTGATACTTAAAGATGGAGAATTTCTACTGAACAAGTGAGAGACTAATACTCCAACAGAGCTATACCTTTGAGATCTGGGTTTTATAGATGACATTGAAATAAGGGCATAGGCATCTAAAGTGGGACATAACCAGGATTTAGGAACTGAAATACAAAACACAGACACCTGAAATAGCTAATTTGCTGCTGCCTACTCATGTCTGAAATCTGCAGAGCTCTAAGTTTCCCATATCAAAGCTCGCATGGCACCTGAAGTTCTACTTTGGGATTTACTAATGAGTGAAGCACTGATCTTAGACTAAGTCCTATCAGGCTTCACAAAATAGATTATTCTCTACTACGTTTGCAGAAAGGCCTCAATTTCTTAAACTGCACCAGAGCAGACCTATTGTACTCTGTTTTTTCTAATGAAGCTGATATGCAGAGTGGGATTTGAAGAATTAAAGCACTCAGGTACAATAGAGGTTACAGCAGCTTTCCTTCCCATACCTGTCAGAGGAAATTTTAACTCTTACCTTCTATAAAAGCATTTTACACAATAGCTATACATTAATGGGTGGTCAGGCTGGGAGGTAGGGATAGAAAAAGAAGGAATCATCCCATTACTGCTGAGGCTGTTCCACTTTGCATATAGTAAGTTGTGAATGTAGAACAGTACAAATCTTGCAAAACAGTAAAATATAAAAATATTTATATGAGGGAATGAAGCTCTCCTGTATCCCAAGCTAGCCTATAACCACTAGAACACTCCATGCACTAGTGAAACCATCTATGTTCAGCTTTGTTCGTAAAATTTATTTTATGGTTACAGATTGATTTTAATAAACAGTTCAATAATCATTTTTAAAAAATGAGTATTCTGAGTATGGGCTCTATGGCTTCATATAATAAAAGAGTCTGTTTTCTGCTAAGGCAAAAAGCAAAAAGGCTTTAAAGCAATCTGGACAATAATTAAAAATAGGTTAAAATTTACGAAAAAATTCCACTTCCTGCCCTCATTTTCCTGGTGCCTTCACCTCCAGCTGTGCTTCCATCCACAGTTCTCAGTGGAGTCAACAGAAGGACTGAGTCTGTTCTGCACAGAGGGTGAGGAATTAAAGGATCTGGTGAGAGGGCACCTTTCCCTTTTCTGACTGCCAGTGATAGCTGGTCAGTAGTGGGAAAACCCAATTTTATTACAGTGCTCAAGCACATGATTTCTTGTTGTGAAAGAGGCTAGGATTGAAACATTCCTGAAAGTAACTGCATTAAGTATGCTTCTGAACAGGCCATGTTGACACCTGACATTTGATAACCAGGTCAGTAAAAACCTGGGGGATTTTTGCTGGTTTAAACAGCAACTCTTCTTAGAGGTCTAATGTTTCAATTGGCAAAGGTAATTATTTTTTCTCACATGATAATCTTTCAAGGGGAAGGCTGAGATGCCATATTAGAGAAGTTCATTATCACTTGCATTCACTGTGATATGAATGAAGACTAACAGCTACCACTCCCCTCTGCCCAATTTCCAAAGAAATCTCTTAGTCTGTCATTTTGAAGAGTTAAGAGTAGCTTGTTTGGCTCATTACTTCCAATTATAACACCCTGCTTCTGCAAATACAATGACACACCCTTAAGCAGTTGTGTGTTGTAAGGTGAAATTCAACTTTAATGAAGCAGACAGGTTTCTAAGAAATAGTGAGCTCTACTGGAAACATGGCTGCATGCTTTGTCTTTTTTTTTTTACTTAGCTACATTTAAATAAAAACATTTAAAAAATTACAAATTAGTTACTGCGCCTGAGGGTTCCCACAAAACAAGAAGGAATAGTGAGAAACAACAAATCAAGAAAGTGATAGCAGCAAGCCATCCAGATGCAATTATCCAAACTGCTTAAATGCATGGATTGGAACTTTTTTTTAGTTGAGGATTTTCTTAATGTCTGAAGTAATTTACTGAGCAAACATCCCAGTGATGAAAAAATGTCTGATCAACCAATTATGTTGACACTTTAACCTATATGTAATAGCACAATATATTACATTTTATCTTGAAACAAGAGTAGGAATCATCTGATTAAATGTGGATTACCTATACAAAGTCGATGTTTATAACTGAGCCACCCAACTAGACTAATTTTATAATCAGTGAAGAGAAATGTGCACTTTTAGGGTCTGATTCACCTTGTGATTCATTTTGTGTTGAGGAAAGCAAACCACATATCATCCATAAAACCTGCTGGAGGCCTTAAGTGTAAGTCTAAATTCTAGCACATAGACAACTGACATATGTTATAGATTATTATGTTTACATAGATGTGTATGTCACTTTTACTGAAAGCATATTAGGCAGTAATAATATTTACAGTGTCACGTAGCTTTTTCTACTCTGTTACTTTAATTCTGTAAAAAACCAAGATGTGTCAAAACCATTAGCAAGGAAGGAACAATTTTTCTAACCTAAAAGCTATTGAGTACAAAGAGAAATACTTCATTTGTTTGGATAGCTTTTTTTTTTTCTGTTGGATATTTTCTGTGATCACCTGTAGTTCACAGATGACTATAAACAATATACCTTAATACATTTTTCAAATAAACTATTAGGAAAAAAAAAAAAACAAACAAAAAAGGCACCAGTTTAGCCTTACATAAATCAAATTGGATCTGCTGCAGATTAATTGCCATTTTACCATTTTATCCAAAATTAATTTTATATGCTTTGTGACTACACAGTGCTCTAAGGAACTTTGAAATATATGAAAATAGCCTCTATTTTAGCATTTAAAATGTCCCTAGCAGTTTTCTTAAAATTTGTCATGATTCATGGAATATGTTTTATGCTAGAGTTTTAATGACTGTGTTAAGATAACAAGTTAATAGAATTGCAATAATTTTACAGAGCAGTTTCTTGCCATTCTCTTATTTACATGCTAAGTCCTTCAGTGGTTCCTCTGACACTCACCCTCGCTGACTTTGCTGCCCCAATGTGCTGAGGATGAGCACAGCCATCAGCAGCCAAAGTTGGAAGAACAGCATTTTGTGCAGGGTAACACTCTGAAGGACCAGGCTGTTTACCTAGAACGTGAGTTACACTTTACCTGCACAACAACAGTCAGATGATGTTATAAATACAAATTTGCTGACCTTTCTTTGTTTCTCCTTGCTACATGAAACTTTCTACTTTCAATTTTGCCATCTTCTGAAATACTGTCATCTTTCACATTGCTAAGTAGTACCAGAAATATTTCCAGTATTCATAAAAAAGGATGTGACAGTAAAATCTGGAGTAGCATTTGGTATTGAAAAATCCAGTCTGTGTGAAAATATGATCTTAAGGGCTAAGCTGAAAAATACATAGGACATTTTTGCAGAAAAAAATGCTTAATAAAATGCTTAATAAATGGTGATCTGAATGCACATTTCCATCATAAGTATTATCTCTCCAGCAGAGGCGACTACAGCAGTGAAAACCTGCCCCATGCTCACTGCTGCTGCACTATTCACAGGACAACAGAAAACAAACCAATTACAGACTAGTCTGGCTGCTACATTACAGAGCTACCAGCAGCTACTCACTCATGAAAGGGAAGTGTCTTCATGCAAATTGGAGACCTACCACAAAATATTAGTGACAGTCCAGTGAATATGTTCAAGGTTCTATGAAACAACAAGCAAACATTTATGGAAATACAGATTTCTTCATCATTAAATTTTGTTAATGCACTACAAATCTTAATCCTGATGAGTTTGTTCACTCTTTCCCACACAGGACTGAACAGTGAGAGCAAAACACCCCACCAAGATTGTCACTTTATATTCCAGTCACACTTGAGGACATGGCTTCCCAGTCTTGGCATTTCAGCCTGTTGAGTCTAAGGTAGTAACTGCTATTATTCTGCACTCAAAGCCAACATTTTCCACTTGAGACGCAATTCCAAAAAAATTAGTGTCAGATGAGAAAAGCACTTATTCGTTTTCCAAGTAAATTGGTTATCTAATTTTTGAGAACTTGTATTGTTTCTGTGTGTAATGCTGCTGGCAAGAGAACTCTTAAAAGGGGAAAAAAAAAGGGGGGAGGAGAGATATTCTGCTATTGAAATATGCACAGAGAGCATTATGGGCAGAGCAGGCTACTTTAAAAAATATCACCGTTCCTTTTTTGGCACTGGCCCTAGCACAAGTGGATTGCATTTGCATTTCAGATTTTATTAAAAAAAAGAAATAAAATCAGTACTGCTCAGTTATGAGGAAGGCTTAAGTATATTTATTTAACTCCATTGAAAAGTAATTCCTTATAGGTACTGTGTGATTCTTTTGTCAACCATATGAAAATATAATTTTTTTCTCTCCTAATACATTACCCCAAACTACAAGACTTGAGAAACAATGGATACAGAGATCCTATCTGAAATTAATTCTTACTTCATTGCTTCACCTAAGTAATTTGTTATGTATAAGTTTCCTTCATATAATCCAAATATAATTTGTAACTTTTCACTGAGTGTCTTTATAAAGTATTTTCAAGTTTTCTTTTGTTAATTGTTTAGAGGAAGGACTGCCATAATGAATCAAATTATTTATTTTGTCTTTCATATGAATATGACTATTGTGCATGTTGCACAAATAAGACATTATTAAAAAAAAAAAAAAAAACAAAACAAAAAAATTAGCAATTAAGAGCTCTTCACTCCTGGTTAACAATTCCAGCTATTTTTTAAATATTTTATACAGAAGGAGGAGAACTGCAACTAGTAGGCCCATTATAAAAGGATAAAATATAAAATTAGCATTTAGCAAAACCTTCCTGAGCTGGAAACATAAGGCTATCTGAAAAGGAAAATTATAGTAAAACAATCATTATAGTAAAGTATAAAATTCTCCCACTAGAAGATATAGTTTTGAAACCAGTGAATTTACCAGGCTATTCACTTAAAAAAAAGCCTCCCCCAAGCCCTCTACTGAAAAAAAAAACCGAAAACCAAAACCTCAACAACCCCCAAAATAACAAAAATAAACAAAAAAAGCTAAACCAAAACCCTGACAGTTACTATATTTTACACTATTGAATTTCAGTAAATTCAGTGAAAAAAATCAAGAAGACACAAGACCTAGCTGAAGATCTCTATATGAGTAACCTATGTAATCTAAATAAAATTTTTATACAAATTTCTTTTATCTACAGTTTCTCATTGTGTGTTATGAACAATGCAGCTTCAGTGTTAGGATATGAAGAAAAATAAGCATATTCATACTTTTATCTGTGGATTCATATTTAATAGCACACTTAGACACCAGAATTGTATATTATATGTGAAATGCATGTTATGTGAAATGAAGCCATGTAAAGGGAAAACAAAGGTCTGTATTTCAATTCCATATGCATTTTTCATAGGAAGAGAAGTGTTATTCATGGAGGCTTAACTAAACTCTAATATGAGAACATCTGCAAATCTAAATCTGTCCTGCAACTTGAATAATGCAATTTTTATTTCTCTGAAGGAATTATCAAACTGCTGGAGATGGGCACAGGAGAATTCATGCTTATGTTTCAGTGTTGGCTAATTAACCACATCCCCAAACCTTCCTGTAAAGTGACTATTCCAGTCTTCAATATGGAAACTGATATAAAGGGGTAATTGACTTACTTGAAGAGATCAAATATTTTAATAGCAATGCAGCACTAATGTAATTAAAAACTGAGCTTCCAGTTTCTCAAATGAAAAGAAGCTGCTAGTTACAGCCCTTGACTAAAAGGACATTGCTGGAATCACGTCAGAAGCAAAGTTCAATCTGAACTGTATGCTAGTGAGAGTCAATATTTTAACAGTTTGCAGAATGAGAAAACAACCCTTGTTATTCCCCAAAATGCAGGAAACTACCTCCCATTATAGCAGCAATTACCAACCTGGCCAGCTCATGGGCAGCTCATTGACACATGCTGCAAGCAAAATCATAATTTACCCTTCTATTTAATTTCCTGTGGATCTGATGGTGTAGGAGGGTTTCATGGACAATATCTTTCATGTGAGTTGTGTGTCAGGTTTATTAGATGAGTAATACAGCTTTTTCATTTTTTTTTTTACAAATTTATGGCCACTGTGGCATATACTATACATAGGCTTCAAATTTTGGAGTACGTGGTCATGAAAATTTTTTGCAAGCCCCACATTCTGGCAAGTTATTGTTTCCAGCTGATCCAACATGAGATATTATTGATTGCAGACAGAAAAATCCTGTGCACATTTCCCATTTCTCATATCTCTATTGACTTCACAAGCCATGTTCCAACTAAATGATGGGATGAGACACCAGTATGCACCAATGCTGCTGCTCTCCAAGGCTCTCTCAGGAAGGGAGAAACAAACTTGGAAGAAAATGACAAGCACTACCTGACCTGAATAACCAAGAGCTCTGGACTGCAGGGGCTGTAAAACATGTCATCCCTGATATGTGGATATACCCACAGATGCTATCAGGGAGATAAATATATGATTTAAAATAATTTCAATAACTTTAGTCTAGAAGGAACTGAAACATTTCCAAGTGTTATGAAGCATAACAACACTTAGTAATGTAGGCCTTGCATCAAAAAAGAAAAGCCATATTCTTTAAAAAGAATATTTTAAAAAAATTAAGAATTTGACCCTTTGGCAAGATTCCAAGGCAGACTTTTGTCCTCCAAAACAAAAATATATGTATAATCTCAGTTCATGAGGTAAATGAAACTTTCAAGACCTGCTGCCTTCCAGAGCCTCTTCCCAAGTACAACATTCAATTTAATTTCATATTTGATGACCAGCAGATGATGTGAATGCCTGGGGGCAACTGTGGCTATCCATGCTCCCCCAGCTGGCTCGTGATGGATTTTCAGTCTAGTAAACACCATTGTTCAGTCTCGGTACTGAAGAACTTCTCTGAAGAAATACCATGCTGTATTTGTCTTGGAACACAAGAAATTAGAAAATTAGGGTTGAAAATTCCACTGTGCATCTGATTTCTCTCTTTCTAAGTAATGCAATTCTAGTCCTGAGTTCCTCTGTTCCTGGTGATGGACACACCTCATGCAGGTGCATGTTTTTCTTTTAAATCTGAAACTCTGAATTTTAGTTTACAGAGGCTTAAAATAACAGATCAAAAGCTCTTATAGTCTGATTTTAGAAGATCACAAGTAGCATTACCACTTAGTTTACCTGTAGGTATTGGTACACTTATCTAGGGCAGTGATGAGCTATATGAATTAATTATACAGAGAAGATGGCCACAGTTATTCACTGCAGTGAGACTATACATTATTAATGAGGCTGATATGCAAATAAATCAGTCAGTAAAAAAATTATATGAACTCTTTGCCAAAAAATTGATGCAAATCAACATCTGGTTCAGTCATGGAGGAGAGGCAGTCCCATCTGGCTGAAAGTAAACCATCAGATTTTTAAAAACTTAAAAATAAGAAAGGAGCCTTTAATTCCTGTATTTCCTATAAGGCAATCAGTCCTAAGGACCAAAAAATAATGATGCTAAGGCATGAACTACTTAAACTGAAAGATTGTTATTAAAAAAAAAAAAAAAAAAAAAAAAAAAAAAAAAAAAAAAAAAAGGGTGAAAAACATGGATAGGTTCATTTTGATTAGACTCTTGATCCTTGAGTTAAAAACCTTTACAGCTGATGCAAGATATGTGGATGGAAAAAAAAACAATTACAGGGCACCCCTGCTAGAAAGGGTTATTTTTTAAAAGCATTCTGTGATTCTCAATTCTTCTTTCTTTTTCTCAAGAACCAGGTATTTGACCAATCTGAACCCCTGAATAGCCCATGTTTTCACAACAGGATTCCTTTTCACCTCACTTCCAGTTAAACAGCTCACACAAACATTTTGTTGCCTCCTGAGCTTGATTATGGTTCTGAGCAGACATTTAACTTTCATCAATAATGTCAGACAGAAATCCATAGTATTTTCTTCTCAGATTCCCCACAGGTTTCAATGATTCCCTTCTCCTTTACTGGGGAGGCAAATCAGAGACCTGGGCTCTGGTGCTCTCAATATTCCTCTATTGATGGGCTGGTAAATGTCTAGACAGTTGTTGTGCATCTGTACTGCATTACAACACAGACAAGATATATCTTGTGTGTGTAGATGGAAAGTGACTCATTTAGCTGAATCTTGACTCTTCTGAAAAGTGAATCATGAGGAAATTTCCCTATGTTAATATATTTAACTCTAATGTGCTTCCTATATATTAAATGCTTACTTTTAATTTCAAAAATGCAGCACTAAGGAGAAGTTCTATACTGTAATAATTTTGCCAAGAAGCATCTACAACATTATTTAAAGTAATTTTTATTATAAACTTCTATTCTCAGTTGAAATTTAAGAAAGGTTTTTATTTATGTCTTCAAAGATGCATAACCTTAATATGTTTCTATTTGAAAAATATCTTTTGGAAAAAGAATTAAAGAATTGATATTCCAACCAAAAAAAAAATCAAATTAGGAAGATAGGAAATAATATAGAAGAATTTTGTAATAGTGTAGAGTGTGTAGAGTGATGCAATTTCTTTTGAAAAATCATTCTTCTAATAATTTCTGTGTCTAAACAATCCCTGCTTTCAGATAAGTGACTGACCTCATATGTCAAGATTGAAAATATTGTGCAAAGGATGGTGTCAAACAGGGAGTGGCTTTTCCAAAAATATTACAATATTTCTTCTAGATAATGTGCAAATTATTTAAGATAAATTTATCAATCATGTAGCAAGGGTATAATCCTAGCCTATATACAGAGGTAACTTTCATTTGCCAAGTCAGAATTAGTGTTCATGCTCCTGGTGCTAGTACATCAAATATGTTCCTGTGTTATATGGATTGTAAACCTTTAGTGCTGGAGGCCTAGAGAAAGTAAAAACTCTCTCCCTAATAATATCCCTTAAACAAAACTAAATGCCTAAGATCACTGAACACCATACAAATATGAATGCTCCCAGACTTGCTGCAGACTTCATTATCCCATTTTAAATATGGGTAGTGAAAAACAACAAATTCAATTAAGTATCTTTCAGAGAAAAGAAATTAATTTAAACAATTTTCTATAGCACTGTCTTAAAGCCTGAGCACAAAGTGGTTATATGGTTAAACAAAGAATATAACTCAAGCCTATGACTGAATGGATTAGAAAGTATTGGTACAGAGCTGTATCAGACCAACTACATTGATCCCACAGTTATTGCAGGATTTAAGTACCAAATTACATCATTAATTTATTTTTCTCCACTAGCCCTTCCAGAAGAATTCTAATCAGCAGAACAGAAATGAGAAGGCCTTGATGAAAAATAGATGATAAATTCCACTTCAAAATGGATAGAGGCAATTTCCTGTACAGGTAAATCCAGACCCAAACACTTCAGCTCTGCCTGATATTTCAAAAGAACATTTCATGATGATTAGCTCTAGCAATTGTTTAAGAATTGAAAACAATCAGTTAAAATTAAAGTGTTTTTTTCAGGAAATATATTGAATGTGTGAACTGTGCAAATCTATCTGCTTCTGTAAAAGTCTGTGAAGATTTTTTTTCTTCTGTTATGGGTAATGTGCATTATGCTTTATCTACACATAAACATTTTCTATTCTGCAGGAGTGTCACTAACATTTTCAACATCACACAAGAAAGGTAGGTTATTACCATACTCTACAATAAATTCTCATATCATGGAGTGATTTTTATAGGGGCATATTTAACTCATTGTCTTATCTCCAAGGCATTTACATTTTCTTTGCCCTGGACACATGAATGAATAATTTCTGATATGAAAAATTCATTTCAGAAAAGAAGAAAAGAGCCAATCCAAAGTTGAAAGGCTTACCTTCTCAGTCCCTTAATTTGACATGTAATCACAAGTTTAAAGACTTCTCAGACTGAAGTATCTTTCCATTTTAAGGAAGAAGAGAAAAAACCTCATAAAATATTAGTGGATGATGGGAAAATGAATAAACTACATTATGTGAATACATTACAAATAACCTTTTTTTTCAGATAGACCTCTCTTTCTGTGCATATTCCTTTTCTAGGATGCACAAAACTGCACAGTCTATTGGTTATATAACTTTATGACTTAGGAATTCACATTTTTCTCTAGTATTGTTTTGCCCTAACCCATCTAAAATGTTCAATTTTAAATGTTTTTGATTAACTACTCACCTACCAGATGTCATTGCTTCTTCTAGTTTTGCTAATGGCTACTTATGTTTAATAGATCCTCCCTCTATGAATTTGATTATTCTCAGTAGAAACAAGTCTAATCAAAGCATCACTTAAATTATTGGAATACTGATATGTCCTTAGGATACCTACATTTACATTCAGTAAATTTTTTTAACCACTAAGTTTCACTGTCTTTTGACAACTACTTTGAAAAAAAAGTGGTTCAACCACTTTCAGAAGAGGAATTAAATTTGAATTGCTTGCTATAAACTGCAGGCAAAGAGAACAAAAAGACAGCATGTTGTTATAGTTCTGGATTGAGTCTATCTACTGGTATTTATTTTGTACACATACAATATGTATTATATCAAACAAGCTATACAAATAGATATATCTTTATTATTATTGAAAGTTCGTTGATTTCAGCCAGCTTGAACTCCCTGTCAAGGCAAATTCATAGCCTTTAATCTTGTCACCATAGCTCTGCTTGCACTCAAAGATGTGAGAAACCTCTCTCAGGTGCCAAGTATGCAGGCCACGGGTCCATGCTTTTGTGTTTTCCAAGTTGATATCCAGTTGCAGTAGAAGATTGATTTCCCTCCTGTTATTTCAAGCATGTATATAATTTATTTTAAAAGTACAGTGATATTACTTCTGTGAATTAACTTACTTTAAAATTAGTGAAACATTAATAAAATAAAGTTATTGTAGGGCATCTTTAACTCTTTGTCTTTGCTCCCGAGCATTTATATTTAGTTTTCCCTGGACCTATGAATAAGTAATTTCTGATATGAAAAATTAATTTCAGAAAAGAAGAAAAAAGACACTCTAAATAGAAAGGTTTACCTTCTTAACCCCTTAATTTGACATGTAATTACAGGATTCAAGACATCTTAAAACTTCAGAGGTTTCTAATGTTTATATCCTAACGTGAAGCAGAATCTGGCAATGGTGGCTGTTCTGATATTCTCCTGGTTTTAGTTTTTCATGACATATCTGGAACAAGATATCTGCTTTTCCAATTCTCAGGTTGGAAAACTTCAAAGTTAATTTGATTTTGAGACTTTATTATATGATGGTCTGTATTACTGTCTGTTCCACTTCAATGGAAAGACACTTAAACTATTAGAAGCAAAATTACAAATCTGAACACGTTGGAAACTGCAGGGTGGAAAGTCCAGGTACCACCCCCCACCTGTAACCACAAGCCTGAAGGAGATAAAGGAGAAACTCATGGCCATGTTGTGCATTAGAGAAGTTCCAGGGGAACCACTGTATTAAAGACTTGTTTGGCCTGTGAAATACCTTTTAAAAAATGAGAATCTTTTTGCAACTGCAAAATCTCACAAAGATTCCCAAGAAAGCAGAAGCATGGGAATCTCATTCTATCCCTGGAAAGCAAGAATATGGCAATATTTTGTAAATCTCAAGTATGGAATAGGCAGAAGGCAATCAGAACCAGATAACTCTGTTCTTCATGAAAATAGATGGAGCAAGAAAGTCTTGTCTTCCTCTGCCTCCTAAGAGCTACACAGTGAAGATTCTGTGATGAATAAAAATGAAAAAAAGAGGCTTTTAATATCCTCTTCAAAAAAACCATATAAGGAAATCTCCATTTGCTGTCAGCTCTCAGATTTGTAGCAGTTCAGCATGAAGCACTTTCTTTAAAGTCTCAGTGTAACCCTTTACATATTATTGCTGCAAAAGGGACCTGCTGTTCTACTGTTTACCTTTTTTTGGGAGTGCCTCCACATTGGCTCTGTACTTGAAAACATTGCCTACTGTGCTAATTCTTGAAGAGGATTTTATTTAAAAAAAAAGATAAAAGTACTTCTTTATTATTCACCCAAACTGTGTTCAAAAATTGAAAGCTGGACTGAAATTAATGAGCATAATAAGACCAGAGTTGATGTCATCATATGAGAGTCACCTATAGATTTGTCTCTCCAGGAGCAGAAGACCTGCCTCAATTACTGTGTGTATCTATTGCATTTGCACACACACTGTGCACTCTGTTTACATGAACCATCACTCCACAGCAAATCTATGCCACATTTAAAAGTACATATTTCTTATATATATACATTTACATATCTATTTGTGCACATGTATACAAAGTTTCAAAGAAAGTGTAAGTCCAGGTGTAGCACCTCAATCAATGGAAAATACAACAAAATACCTGCTTTGGCAACTGCATCCATTTTATGTCTCAAGCTTGTAACCATTTTCTTACAGCCCATGTTAAGTACCTTGGTAAAACATTTGTTCTTTTTTAGTAATTTAGAAAACACAGGTTTTGTAGATCTAACCTTGAGTATAGTCATGGTAGTGCTAAGTTGAGTGCCAAAGACTAGAACAAGTGCCAGGAATCAAACTTTTCCCATTAGGAAACCTTCAGCAGTCAGGAGTAGGGTGCTGATGTAAAGTCATATCAGTACAGCCAAACTCAGCTTTTTATAGGCCTGGTTTTCACATGTTTTCTGTTTCAAAGTATTTGTAGTCATTTTTCTATGACTTCACTCAGTGGGCTGATACTATATTAAATAGAAGAAAAAAGGATATTTTCCTAACTGGACAGTGGCTGGAGATGGCCCACATTTTAGGGAAAGATTGTGAGTGACAGTAAAAGAAAACAGAACAGAACTATAAGTGTTGATTTCTTTATTTGCTTAATTTTGTTTAGTTTGTACCTTCTTTCTTTAAAACACAGGTATATATTATTTTACAGAAATATGAAAATAAATAATTAATTTGTTTTAATCATCTAATTTACTTTTTATAAAATTGTGATTACTGTACTCTATGAGATGTCTGTAAATTTCAGCTCTGTCCCTGGTACAAAGGTAGTGGCATGCTGATGGACCTTCATCTTATTCACTATAGGAAACATTGATACAAATGACCACCAGAGAAATCTGCTAGTTCAGTCAGGTCATCTTTTGGAGGAATGAGCCACATCAGTTTGCATTCCAGGAAACACAAAATGCATTTTACATAGAGAAGGCTATAGAGATCAAGAAGTACAAAAATGAGTACTCTGTCCAGAAATTATTTATTACTTGTCCTTTGTGACCTGATATTCAGATGATAATAAGGTATGGCATCATCCAATTCCCAGCATAAGGGAGTACTGCACCTAGCAGAAGCCAGCTGTTTTTCAGAGCAGATGTGCATTTGGCAGATGCTAGAACAGAGTTTGCCCAGAATGCACAACTCCCTATTCCTTAATGGTGAAAACAGTATAATCATATTTAGGAATAAACAGACTGACCTGTCAATGAATGGAAACTATTATGTGTGGAAGGTGGAATATGGAAGAAAAAGTTGAAGGAGAAATATGGGATTTTTCTACAATAATGGTATAGTGGTCTGAAATTTGAACCCTTCTAAATCCTTTCAGATGCAGTTTGGAAGGGGATGGCAAGAGTAATTCAATTTTACTTTTAAATTATTGTAATTTCTGTCAGTAATTATGTTCATCTGGCAAACTGAACAGTTAGAAACAGGGAGAACAATAAACAGAAATGACTAGCAGCATCTTTCTGAAAGAGGTTCTGAGGAACTGAGAAAAGAATGAATGTGGTTTCCTGGCTGTATTTATTTTCTGTGAGCTTGTACTCTCTGAAGTAGTCTGCTGATCAGCAAGCCATTCAGAAGGTAGTTCAGATATTTTACTTTGAAAATGATGATGATTGCATTCTACCTCAACAGTGCAAAATCCACCTAACATGTCCCTTAGAGCAGCTGTTCCATGTCACTTCTTGTCACTTGTCTGACGGGGTGGTCCCTCATCACTACTTCAGATCAAACAATTCTTACCTAGCAACAGAATTTAGAGGGATAAAATAATAAAAGGAAGGAATTTTTGTGTCTTTGTGCAAGAAAGGACAAGTAGTTCTGCCTTCAGACAATTTGATAGAAAGAGTGCTCCCCTATCCATCAGATTTGTACCCAGCTCCCAGATGGTCTTGAACCCAGACCAGCTCATTTTTCAAGTTTAGAAAAGCTTCCCAATTGAGGTGTCAGGGAACGTGCTTGAAGCCCAAGAGCCATTTGGAGAAATCTTAAATGTTGCAAGACTCTGGGAGCATGGCTTAAAGAGATATTGGACTTGGCAGTGAAATTTGACATAGTCATGTTTCTGCATTACATCCTGCCCCAAAATTCTTTTTGTGCTCCAGTGATTCAAGTTTCCTCTTCCACATTTGTACAGTTCCTTGCACAAAGCCATGCCACAACCTGCATCACCAGAATGATACAGGCTACAATCAATTTATTTTTGGGGAGTTAAATCTTTACAGTAGCTTTTGTCCAATTACACTTTTCTTTTTCCCTTGAGAAGTAGGCAATAGATGGGGAAAGACATGACTGTGTCTCTGGGGTTAATTTGTAATTTATGCTGTCTGGAGAGGTCTCTGTATATTTGAGTGATGCTATTTTCTACACAGGCCTGACAATTCTTTTTGTGTTATGTCATCATGTGAAATATAAAGGAAATGAGAACTGAAGTTGCAATTTACCACTGTGAAGAGTCCTGCTCGTTGTGATAAAGTATTTACCATGAGAGAAGATAAAGACATATCTTTGCTTCCACAGTCTGTTAAGACACATTTCAGCAATTTCTCAGCTAGAATTTAACAGATTCTATATTCAATTTCCAAAACAAATTTTCCCCCAAGTGAACATTTCTCCCTTTCCATCCTCACTGAAAGTTCATAATGTTCTGAAAAAGTTCTACTCAAGTTAATGGATAAATAAATAAATTTGTACATCTGTGATGAGTATGAAATCTTTCTCCACAACATCTCTTTGATGCCACACCAGGAGACTGGTGAAATTTGGTCTGAAAAAATGTAGTGTGCAGGCCAGAGAAAATTTTGTTAATTAACCTATGAATGTTGTTACATGTATTTTTTTATATTTTCTAGCTCCTTAAGACAAAAAATTGTTCCTTTTAATATTCTCTTACTTTCTCCAGCAAATTCACACTGACAACCCAATCTAGTAATTTTACCATATTTGCTAATGGAGTTGCAAGAACCAATGTGGTACAAGATTCTGCTCACATTTATGGCTTTGGAAATAGAAAAGTAGCAGCAAGCAGATGAAGAAGAAAGAATTAATGACATCTCTGTCATAAGTAAATGGTTATAACTTTGCAATACTCAGACTGTATCCATCTTTTGTAGTACAAATTACCCATATTAAGAGGACAGCCAAAGAAAGGCAGAGAAGCATAGTTGTATTCAATTTATCAGCTGAGGTACTCAATTACTGCTTACATGAAAAAAAGAAAGGTTCAGATCCATCAGCTTTCATTACTGCCTCTTTGTCTGAGTGGGCAGAGCAACCTGAACTCTAACTTTTGTATTTCACTTTTTACATTTCAACACTGTCATCCAAACGGGGAAAAGTGTGACTGGGAGCTGGCAGACTTAAAAAGAGACAGGTACTTGCCTTGACCTGTATAAAACCAAGGGAGGGTAGAAACTCTGAAGAACTAAGAATGTTCTGTTTTAGAAATCAAAATGATCAGCTGCAGTTCGCATATGGCACAGTCACACACCTGAACTGCAATGCAGAGAAAAATTGCATCCTCAAGCCCATTGAGTGACCTCAATTTACAGAACTGAACAGACATACCTGGTCTTTTCACAGAACGTTGGTGTGGATGGCTGTGGTTGTAAAACCAAATGTTAAAAACCATCAAAGCTTAACCCCAGACAGCAACTGAGAACCACACAACTGTTCACTCACCTCTCCCATCCCAGTGGAATGGGGAGAAGAATCAAAAGTAAAACTTTCAGGTGGGATAAGAATAGTTAAATAATTGAAACAAAAGTAAAATAATAATAACGGTAACTAATAGTAACAATAAAGAAAAAAAAATCAAAATCAAGGGAATAAAAGTGATGTACACCAGCTGTTCAACACCTGCTGACTGATGCCAGACCCTGTCCTTGCACCCCCATCAGCCCCCCTTCTGTGTTACTCCTCCACTTTTTATCTGGGCATGGTGTTCTATGGTGTGGAATATCTCTTTAGCCAGTTTGGGTCACCTGTCCTGGCTTTGGTCCCTGATGTTGTTTTTTTTTCTCATCTCCTCACTGGCAGAGCATGAGACAGAAAAAAAAAAAAGTCCTTGACTTAGGATAAACATTACTTAACAGCAACCAAAACATCAGTGTGTTATCAGCATTATTCTCATTCTGGATCCAAAACACAGCAATGTACAAGCTACTGAAAAGAAATTAACTCTATCCCAGCCAAACTCAGGAGAGAACTGCAGTGATTATAACAACAAATGATAAAAAAACAAAACAAAACAAGACAACCAAACAAAAATACCACAAACTGCTTTCAGAGAAAGTACATTCAAAGTTAATCCATTTGTTTATTTAATAACTTATCACACATACTTTTTCCTTTGGTATTTTGTTCTTCCAAAGGCAGTGAAGGGCAAGGTCTTTTCTTTGTGTGTTGAAACTAGGCTAAGTCTAGAAATGTCAGAAGTAATATTTGTCAGCAGCAGTAACTGATGATGATTATGATAATGCATCTGATTCAAAAAAAGATGAAGCCTTTTGTTTTAAATAAAAGCATCATCTGCCACTATTCTTTCTGAAGGTCAGTATTTTAGTGCTTTTAAACAGAGCTATTTCTTCAGTGTGCTTCTTAGCACTTACTGTAGTGCTTATTTCTTGACCTTCTGCAAAGTAAATTTTTTTCTGAGTTTTTTTATACTTTGGACAAAGTATATAGAACTTTTGTGTTTCATTCTAATTAAAGACATGGAGCAGCCTACTTCCAACACAATTTTGCCTCAGCTTTCACTTATGGTCAATCTCATAAGGAGGTTCTGTCTTTTTTAAAAATAAAGTCAGTTTAATCAACCACTAGTTACAATTGATCATACAAAAAAGAGATGAAGGACAGCATGAATCCTTTTACAATAGATTCTTTTTGTAGGTCCAGCCTAAAATTGTGCATGTTACTTCCTACAGAAAGCATAGAGTATCACAAAAGGACTTGCAACTTTCTGCTCTAAGAAGGGGGAAGAAAACCCCAACCCCAAAAACCCCCTTTGACATTCTGAACTTGCCTTCAGTAACATTGACACATATATTTAAGCATTATATGTACTGCAGATACAGATGCATATATGACACAAAACCATTAAAAATTACATTGAATATTCTACAGAAATACCAAGTGTCAGAATGCATTCAACATGCAATAAACTATTGGAAGATGCTAACAAACATGATGCAGCTGGCATAGGAATTTTCATATAAAGTGTAAATCCAAAAATGAGACACTCAGTTACACTTTACGCCATATTTTTACTGAAATTTTCTTACAAGGGTAAATTGTTTAATGTAATTTTGACTATACGTGAAAATCAAAGTAAGCTAATACTTTTCTCATAATTTTTCTTCAGCCTGTTTATACAGGAACTGCTAGCATGAGTCATACTGCCTGAGTCTAGAAGGTAGTGTGGAATGCTTTATAAAAATATAGCTGCTTTTTCTGCATTATCACTATTTGCTATTAACGCTATATTAAGGAGAAAAAAAAAAAAAAAAGAAGTATGTTTTTTTCTTACACTTTCTCTTAAAAAAAAACTTAAAAGAGAGAAATTTAAAATTCTGTTTGGAAAGCAGTGCTCTTCTTTTTTAGTTACCTGACTTATTCTAATAAAGATAAATAAAAACAAATCATCTTAGTTAATAGGTATGAATATTACTGACTATGTTTTAAGTGTATCACAATGAAAATTTAGTTTCCTATGAAAATGTTTATTTTTTTAATTAAAAATACAACTAATCACAACTAATTATTTTTGATACCTGAGTACATCATTCTTGTATTTAGTCCATTAAAAGAGTCTTAGAGACAGAATTTGCCTCCCTTGGTGCACAAACAAAGATGTATATTAGTATCTGAATAACTGTGAGTTATTCCAGGGTCTGACATACATCTGGAGAACCTTAAAACAGATGGATCAGAGATGCTATGGAACATCAGTTCCTGAAGAAAGTGGAAAGTTGACAGGACAAGACCCTGAACAACCTGATGTAGCTTTGAAGCTGGCCTTGCTTGGAGATATCAATTGAATCTGACAGACTCAAGGTTCCTTCCAACCCTTTGTTCA
This sequence comes from Oenanthe melanoleuca, assembly GCF_029582105.1. Lineage (NCBI taxonomy): Eukaryota > Metazoa > Chordata > Aves > Passeriformes > Muscicapidae > Oenanthe > Oenanthe melanoleuca. The sequence goes on along the minus strand of NC_079336.1, from coordinate 26,805,695 downwards.
CACAGTAATCATCCTCCTTTCAACAGATTAGCTACTTTTTGGTTTGGTTCTCACTCATCCTGTATTTATTATTTGGGATTTCTGGGTGAGCACACACTCTAAAAAGCAGGGGTTAAAGCAATTGGCTACAGCTGTACAGGAGTTCTCAACCCATCTAATGGTTTTGAAAAAGTGTACTAAGGTTCAGAAACAGCAAGGTAAAACATTATCTGCCTAGATATTGTTCAGAAAACAATTCTGAACAATATTCAAAAGATGTGATAAAGAGATTAAAAAAATTATGAACATTCTGTTCAGAAAACAATTCTATTAAACATGGCTTTTGGTACTCAGACATATGGACAAAGACCTAAGAAATTTCTTTCTACCTCAGCAAATCACTGTATTGAAGAAAATAAGCATATCACTGTACTTCTCTGCAGCCCAGTAGGGATTTTGAACCTGGCAATGCTGCATACCAGCCAGACAAACAGTGCTCTGACTCCACATTTGCAATCCATACCTGAGAAGCATGCACAAAAAGGTATTGTGAGAAGTTACCACTTAGGCTGTAACACAGCTTTGTACTGTCAGAGCAATGATGGATACATTCATTTTCAAGAGAACTAGGATAGCCTTTCAGATGAAATGTATTAAGTCTTCTTACAGCATCCATAACATTAATTTATAATTATGGTATTCTGACTTAGACAACTAATACTGTAAGGAATTGCTTTCATATCACTGCTGCACTGGTTTGGAAGGACAAAAAAGTACTGAAAGAAAGATGAAGATAGTTATTTGCAGTTGTCCCTGCTAAGAGCTCTGTGTGCCACAGAATCCATGTCTGCACCAATAACTTAGCCAGGGCTCAAACCCTGTAGCACAGCTATCTCTGCTTTTACAGCTCTAGCACACTCTCTGGCACAGATGTAGCTTGGGTCATCTAGAACTCTTCACCAGAGCCCAGAGCAAGGCCTGAGAGTCACCCTGGGATAAGGTTCATTCCCAACAGGCAGTTTAGGTGTGACTGCTCCATTTTGGGTGGTAAAACCAACTGCAGAGATTTAAGCTGTGCTTTACCAGCCAGTCAGAGATTGGTCTCTTGCCCATTTCATTTACTGGCACATACACAGTCAAGGAAATGAAAGTACATTAAACAGCCCACTATTCTTAGATCAGTTATTTTCCTCAATAAAATTAGCAACTAACAAAGAGGACAAGGACAAAATATTTTCTGTTGTGCACTTAGAATATATATTTGATTAGCTACTTCCTCCAAGTGGATCTTAAAATTTGCTGTAATTTCTTGCTGGATCAGAAAATGTGGGCTTTCTAGTTTGTTATGTTCTGCTTTTTTCTGTAATTACTAACAAAATCTCAACAGATATAAAAGTAGAGTTGTTATTTTGAGGTACAAAATAAGCAAACAATCAAAACACCCCCAAAGTAGGATTTCTTTTCCTGAGTTAGAGGTGAGTTGCTGCAATTTCATTAAGGAGCTGTCAGCTCCAGGACCATGAGAGAAAGCTTAAGGAAGCAGAAGAAACTCGCAATTTGCTGGCAGATCAGGCTGAGATAAATCAACAGCTATCAGTTCAAAATTTAGAAGACCACTTAATGAATCAAGCATTTGAAATAAAGAATACATGGTAGGTTTGAAGAAATAGGTACATCCTTGAAGACTGGGAATTCTAGTACAGATTAGCAATGGCATTTACAGATCAAAAACATATTAAATGAAATTTCTCAGAATTTGTCATTGACTTTGCTGAGTGGGCCTTCAGGAAATCTGACCAGGTTTAAAGTATATAATACACAATTTTCTCCATCTGGTTTCAGCCTTTATCCTTCTCTCCCTCCCCAGTCCCATGACTTCTTAAATTCCATAATCAGGTAATTCATACTTTGGCACCTAAGAAATGGCAACACAGAGAACAGAGTGCTCAGAAAGCTGAATGTTAAGAACTGCCTTAGACCAGATAAGAGGTCCTTGTAAATTGATAGTTTGCAGCTGACAGTAGCCATTATCAGATAAGCTTTTAGAGCAGTGTCTCCAACTTTTGTGAAGAAAAATAGTTGCACTTACAGACTGCAGGCAACATCATACTTCCCTTTTCCTGTCAACCTCTGTTTTAACTTTCACATCTCTAGCAGCCACAAGCAAATCTCTGTGATTATATACTCTTCTCTAAAGCACCAACCCTTCTCTTAACACTGCAGAAAATAACTTAAAACTCTATTAGCCCTTTTCTTGACCCCATGTCCCTTGGCTTCTCTTCTACCAGTATAACTTAAATCTTGGTTTAAAAAAAAAGCATTTTGGACGAAGACCTTTCACTAAAAAAAGATTGAGGACATGGGCTACAGAGAACCTTAACAATGCAGACTGCTGTCTGCAAAGCAAGTTTCAGCAGTAACAGTGGAAGGCAAGAGGCAATGGGAATACAGGAAGAGGAGCCACAGAGGACCTAGCTGAAAGTGTGTAAACATTTACTGAAAATAAAGAGAAATTAAAAAATTATATGAAAGTGATAAAAACATACAGAATAAAGGGACTGAAAAAGAAAGAAAAACAGCAAAAGACTTCTGCCAAATGATTAAGGATTTTTTTTTTTCAAATTGAGGTAATTATCACAGAGCCAAAATTCTTTTTTTTTTTTATTAATTGAAAAATTGGCTTTTACATCTTCCAAATATTTTGCTTACACTTTCTTCTATCATGTAACTACAGGGTGGTATGTCACTCACATTTCACTCTGCTCTGATCCTACTCTCCATGAATTATAGCTGCCTAATTTCAGCTACCATATTGTAATCTGGCTACTGTAAGATGACAAAACAAAAATTGTCAAACTTCACAGCTACTGCAATATTTAAATGGTTTCTATATTTTTCTAAACAATTTATTGACTGAAACCTGAATAACGATACTTAGAATTTAACTGCAACTTTATTTCAAAGTTCTTGCCATAATCCATTTTTTTGGTTCATTAAAATTACTAGGATATTAAAAAAGTGTAGTTTTTTTCCTGTAAAAGTTTACCAGCATAGGCCTCAAAGGAAACAACTGGACAAGAGAATTGAGTTCAGCACTTTGGTTATGCAACTGTGCAATAGCATTTTAAACTGGAAATAGGCCACAGAGCATCTATCCTGCAATTTGCTAATCATTGCAGGTCTCAAATCTCCTCCAAAAATTTTCAAACTATTTTTAGATCTGCAGGGTAAAATAATTCCAAGTAACACAACAGCTATCTTAGAGAAGGTAAGCAAAAGAAATAACAAACTTTGGCAAGGACGAAAGATGAACACAGTCCAGAAAAACAAAAGGGCAAATCAGACACCACACCAGCCAGAAAAAAATTAAATACTGGCCAAACACACCCCATGCCAGCACCACTAAAGCAGTGCAAAATACAGTCATCTTTGAAGCAACATTCAGGTTGATAACTGAAGTACCAAAAGAAATCTTCCCAATGCAACACAATGTCTGTTCTAAATTATTATGCTCTGGTCAGAAGTGAGACCACTTTTAGAACTATAACTGGTCAAAATTACCTCAGATGGTGCAACCCCAGAGCTGGCTCCACCACCACTGGGGTTCTGACACATCAACAATATACACAAACAAAAAATAAAAACTATGTAAAGGACAGGCATATCCAACCATGTGAATGGTTGCACTCAACTCAAAAGATGTTACCTAAAGAATCAGTCTTCCATTTAGCAATTACTCTGCTAAAGTTTAGCTTTACTCCAGATGATAGAAATCACATGTGATTTAGGTTGGAAAGGACTCCTGAAGGTTAACCCAGTCCAACCTCACAGATCAAACAATTGCCCAGGACCATCTCCAGATGTCCCAAAAGGAGGGAGAATCCACAGCCTCTTTGGACAATCTGTGCCAGTGCTCAGCCACCCTCCCAGAGAAAAAGTGTTTCCTGACTTTCACAGGAACTCCTGTGTATAAACTAAAGTTTGTACCCACCACCTTTGGTCCTGTCACCAGTCACCACTGAAAAATCCTGTCTCTGTCTTCTTTGCACCTTCCCTTTAGGCATATTTATAAATTGGTAAGGTGCTCCCTGAGCCTTCTTCAGACTGAATAGCTCCAGGTTTCTCAGCCTTCTCTCACAGAAGATGTGCTTCAGGCCCTAAGTTATGTTCTGGCTTCTCCCTGGACTAGGGGCTCATCTTTAATCTAGAGCAAAAGTGTTCTCTGGAGGTGATGCAGTTGTCAGGTACTGCAGGTTGGCAGAACAGTGGGGGGCTCCTGGGCAAGAGAAGGGCTTTTTCTGTGCCTCCTGTGCTCCCACTTTCTACCTTAATACACAGAGAACCTTCACCTAAGTCTATGTATTCTCACACAGAGGTGATACAGATTTGTATCTGTGCACACTTATCTCTGTCACACTCCTGACCTCATTAATAGACCATGCAATGCAATGTCACACAAGCAATGACTTTGCTAATGGAGGAATAAATGAGAATTCGATCATGGGAAGCAATTATTCTTTTTGGGTGTTATGCCTAGCATGCAAAAACTTTAGCTTTGGGGAACATACTAAAGCACTACATTAGCTGGTTCATGCTGTTGTAGCTTATGTAGTCAGCAAACTGTATTAGTAGACTGGATGAAGTTGTACTCTGAGAACTCTCAGGCAGGCTACTATGGATAGTTCAAACCCAACCTACTTCAGAACACCTGACATCTGTGAATGGCAAATGCTACCACCTTTCTCTTGACTACCCTTTGAAGTCTGTGGTGCAAGTTATGTTAAAGCTGCCAAAAGGAAACAACTTTGCTACCTGCTACTACCATTCTGTTTGAGACAGTTTGTGTGATTTTCTAACTGGGGCATAATCAGCTTGGAAATGAAAGTACTCTTAAGAAGGGAAATGATTCTACATTAGAAACAGTTTCTTAAAAGTTGAAGGATGAAGTTCTCCATGAGAAGAGCTCAAGCCAGCAGGCTAGAAACATATTCAAAAGCCCATGAAAAGACATGACACAACAGTCATACTTTATCTGGTCTACTCCACTTTTTCTGGGCTTCCTTCTTGCTGAGCAATTTGCATTAAAACTAGATTTAACAGCTACCTCTTCTACAGAAACAAGTGAGCCAAGCAGCCTGGGACTATGGAGATAGTAGGTCTAAATCTCAGGGGCTTTTAGAAAAAAATGGACAAAGTGTTTCTAAGCAGCCAAAATTAGCTTGAGGCAGCTGTATCTCAGTGCAAAGCTGTGGAGCCTGGAAACTACTCCTCTCTTTCCTATCAAAGAAAGCAGAGATGAAGAAAACATCTGATCTGTGCACCTCTCAAACACAGAAGTGTGAACAAAAAGTCTGCTGCCAAATAGCAAAGAAACACAGAGAGGATTCATGCTTAGATATCAGAAGTGTGCTTCACATTTAAATACAAATGTTGTTTACTTGAGAGGGAAATCTTTCATGTGAGGATTACACCAAACTCTGTACTTGAAGAACAACTTATTCCAGTGAGGACTGGTGAAGATTAGGCTTTTGTGCACTAAGTAAGATAAGTAATTTTTACAGAAAAGACTTTATTTAAATGACTTGAGTTAATGAACAGGTGTTAAAACACATTTTACAAAATGAAGTTTATGTAAATTCTTTATAGGGCAAAGACCTTGGGATGTTCTACAGCTACTTTTTCTCTACAGCTGCAACTAAGCAACCCTAAAGTGAGAATTTATTGGTAGTCCTGGAAGACTACAAGGGCATCTGTGCACGTCCCTTGAAATTCATGGAGCCTGAGGAAAACTGTATAAGCTAATAAGGGAGTTAAAAAACATAGTGGTGTCTAGAAGTGCCTCTTAAATGCCTGTCCTCTTCTGTGTGCTGTGATCCCTCCAGCTGCAGCTAAGGAGGTGAGACAACACCAGTTAAGCCCTTCCCTAAGCCACAGGAATGGAGATCCTTCCCACTCCTTTCTTCAGTGTTCTTTCTTCAACCCTTATGGAAAACTTGGCAAACAGGTAGGGCTTTGCAGCATATCCTGAAGGTCAGCATTAAAGAGGTGAAAAAAAAGTAAAACTTGGCATTAAAACAGCTAAATAAAGGACTGACATCTTGCCACTATTATCTATTTCCATGAGAGGTAAATGAGGTCATGCCTAACTGCATTTATATCAAGCTAAGTAGCCCAAAAGAACAGCTCAAAAAACCCTTTAGGCTTGCCAAGGTCCTAAATGGTCATTATCTTACATAGGACAAATTAAGGGACTTTTATTGAGGGACTAGGAGAATCTTTAATTAAGGTGAAGAATAAATCCTGACTTGCATTCCTTATACTTGTTTGGTTCCAAACTGGAGCATAAGTAAAATAGGTAGGTTAAAAGAAGAAGAAAATAGTTTCTTACATAGGAACCTGCATGCCTGTGGAGCTCAAGAAGATGTAAAACCAGTGAAACCTTCCAAAATAACTACATTGAATTCTTAAGCCAAACAAACAGAAAAGAAGAATGTCTTCTATTTAATGTTGTCCTAATTAATTCTGCAAGCATTATTCTTGTGCTCCTGTGGAGTTAATTACAAATCAGTTTAGTATAATTAGATATTAATATCCTCAGCAATATTTTCTAATAACTCTTAACAGTATCATTTCTCAATAGAGATGTTTTGTAAGTGTAGGCCAGGCCCTACAATCCTGCAATGACCATCTGATTGCTTGCTGAAGACACATTAGACAGAATTTCAGAATCCAGCCTTAACATTTAAAATTTTAATATTACAACAGGATTTGACACGTTGTTTGGAAGCTGTCTGAAGAATTCAGGTGTGCAATATTCATGTCTAATAATGCCAATTTTTTTTTTTTTTCAAAATTCAGAGCACAGTATAATTTTTCAACTCAGTATTTACAAATACATTGGAAAAGATGAACTGATGTTATCTAAAGCAAGATCACTGATCAGTTATTAGACTTTATTGGGATGTGTGATTGACAGGTAGATTTGTCCCAGCCTTTATGGCCCTCTCTGGGGGCATACAGACACTTGAAGCAAAGTATGGCCACTACCACATCAGTTTCCTCTCAAATGCAGGATGCAAGAGAGAAATTCTAACCACAACTCTAAAAGAATGGCAGGAAGATTATGAAAAGTTAATCAACACATGAACTATATATCTTGCAGTGTAACAGGTGAATACAAGGCATTTTCTGTCTTTTGGCCACCACCATTGCACAGCTCTTTAAAATTCCCAGCAGTAATTCCCATCTTTTCAGTAACTATGAAGTGTCTTATTCTATGACTACTGATTTCTTTTAATTCTTTATGATCACAACTACAGGATCAGTTTATCAAGTGCTGCATCAGCTCTGTATACCATAGACAGACATAACTCAAGGCTGAGAGAGCTCTGAGTCTCTACCAGACAAAAACCAGTCTTCAAAACATTTTTAGGTAATCCATAGCCATAGCTGGAAATACAAAAAGATAACTAAATTATTTTCTTATTCATTTCATTACAGACCTCAGTCCATACTTGGTCTATAAATGGTATATAGATATCAAGAATCACTTTACTTTGAGAATTTTAGCTGAAGGAGTTTAATTTAAAAAAAAAAACAAAACAGGTGTGTTGACATCTTGCTTAATGTAGAAATCCAAAACCCCCTCATGAAAAATTTTGGAAGATTTTAAAAGAATTTCCTGTCTTTAGAGAACAGTTTTCAGCAAGGTTCAAGCACAGGATTGGTATTTCTGTCATCTTTTTGGCAGCAGTAGCTACAACCATAAAGGATACCATCAATGGGAAGACTAACAAGCACCAAGTATCAGCAACCCAAAAAGGAAGATGCTGGGAGCTCTGGAGGCAGATGCTGCCTGAAAATACAGCTGCTATTGGGACAAGTTAACCAGTACCTTTTGACACTTCAGGATAGAAATTAAAACTGCAAGCTTGTGACAGGTGGATATATGGAACCTTGTAAAGGGAAGAAAATCCACATTACTTTAGTGGAGAATACCAATAACTTAAGGTTGGTGGGAAAGCAGTGTGTGGGAAGATAAGGCAAAGCACATGGCTTATTTAGCCCAGCCAATGTATGACTTGCTAACAGGCACCTTTCTGCAAAAGATTGATATTCTCTCTTAGTAAGATCCATCTATATATCTACATCTGTCCTGTGCTATAGAACAAGATTAATTTGGATAATGAAGTAGCCTGCATTAGAAGATGTGGGAAATTGAGCTGAGTCCCTTGATTCCTGATTGATTGCCAATGGCTCAAATAGAAAAATTCTTTCAGCTCCAGAGGACTGTCTGTGCCATTTGCTGAAATTCTGTGACCAGGGCCTTCCGACCCAGAGGTGTCAGAGGGAAATTAGAATTGTTTGCTTCATCACAAAGCCAGGATCACATCTGACAGGGGCTCTCAGCACTATTTTGTGTTTGAATGGTCACTAGGGTCAGAGGAAATCTCAGGTTATTTTCAAGTGTTGTTTTTTAGGGCTCTACAGCTTTATCTTATGATTCTCTTGTTTGAAGGCAGGGTAACACTGCAAAGGAGAAATCTGGACCAAAAAAGAAAAAAAAGGTTATAGCAGTGGATAATAAAAATAAAAGAAGAACAAAAGAAAAACAGGAGGAAAGAAGAATAGCAAAGGACTGTGTAACAAGATTTTTTATGTGAAAAAGCAACTCTACCATGAAACATTTTTGGATCCCCACAAGGACTGATCATGCAGAGCTCTGCTTCAGCCAAGTGCCTGATGGGATCTGTTGTTGCAATTTGTGCCTGGCTTAAATTGTTCAGGCTGCAAGTGTGAGGAACTAAGGGCTCTTCTACATCTGTCAGAGTTAAAATATAAAATTTTGCATCTGCATGACAAGGCAAATGACCAGCCTCTTTGTGAATGTCTATGTGAACTTCCATGACAGAAAAATAGCAGAATTTGTCACAGCTCTAAACTGAAAAAAAATGAAATACAGTAAAATATAAATATCTCAAATTTTCATGCTAAATTGTACAGAAAGTTGCTAGAATCCCTCATGGAGTGCAGTGTTATCCATTACCCAATACAATCATAAAAACATTTATCTAATTCACAAGGCATGAAAGAATTAAGTCATAATCCAAATCAAGCACAAGTTTTAGTCATGCCAGGAAGACAGAAATATCATTGATCTGAAACACAAGAAAAGGGCAAACAATATCTGGACACAGAAACTGAAGATACATTGGTTAGATGACTTACTGTCTGGACAAACCTTCATGAGAATGGGAAAACCAGTGTATATAAATCATTCAACATATAAAACAATAAAATACTTGGAGTGTTCATAAGTAACTGTAATTCCAAGAAAAGACTCAAGTAAGTGATAGCCACCAACCTTGCCACCATCCAGCTTTTCCTTAATATCAGATGAAACCACTCAGAAGAACAGAATGGAAATGGAAATACCCTGGAGTCATCTAGACTTACCTTTTACCCAACACATTTCTAGTTCATAAACTTTGCACAGGTGGGAAATACTCCACTGCTAAAGTAAATATTATCAAGCTCAGCATCTTGGAGGATAGCTTTAGAAATAAATTGTGTTATTGGTGAAGACTCCAAGTGATGAATTTACTTCTTTATTCAATAAACCATTACAATGATTAATTACTCTCACTCTAAGAAGGCATGATTTATTACTAATTTCTCTTCAACTAAACTCTATCATCAGGCATTAGAACTCATGCTTCATTCATGCAACTCCATCCACCATGACCAAATTTCTGCTCTTTCTCTGCAGTTTTTCACAATGGTTTTTCATTTGCTATACATTACTTTTAATGTGTTCAAAGATCCTCTAGCAGCTTTCCAAAGCAAAAATAGCCATCATCAGCTTCTTTCAGACAATATAATTTAAATATTTTACACTACACATTGCACAGCATAGCTCTGTATTCTTGAAAAATATTTTGCTTCACCATCAGTTTATTCTTAAAGTGAAGTAAGTGAAGTGGTTCTTTCATGTGCAGGCAGCATATAAAGTATTCAGAGAAACACAAAAGTGGAAACTTGGAATACTATTTTATTTTACATACTATAGTGAAAACCTAAGTAGGAGTAAAATTTCTGCAAAATCTAACAAAAATATTTATCATCTGACTTAAAAAAAATTCTTCTGTTTTTTTCTTCTCTCTTTTAACACTGAATTATGTCTACTGCTCTTCTGATTTACATCATACACAGAGCTACAATACACTTCAGCATTTTTGTCTTTTTACAGGTTTGTACATAATTTACTCTTTTACATTAATATCATTAAGTATGGACTCAAACTACTGTCTGAAATCCTACCTTGAAGGTATTTTACTACATCAATGTTTAAGCAGGAAATTTGCTCAGGGCATTTTTTCTGCCATTAAGTTCAATATAAATATTAATATCCTACTAGCTTTATTTTTAGATTTTAATTTTTAGCTTGCAGATATACACTTTCAAACTTTACTACTATAGCCAAGAAAAATTCACTGTGCTATTTATCATAATGTATTTTATGATGTTTTTTATCACAGTTGCAGAAACTTGAATTTTGGAGATCTAAATACTGCATTTTTTTACTTCAATCTTTTTATGGCTTAGCTACAGATATATTGGCAGAGTCTTATATATGTGTATGAAATTACATTTAATCTGCTCCTACTTTAAAAAATATACTCTGACACGAGGAAAGGAATTTAATTTAAAATAAAGACATAATGTTTGTAACTTTTTAATAAAAAAGTCAAAAATTTAAGCATCATTTTTTCAGTGAAGGGTAGAGATTCTTCACAGTCAATTATTTTTTAACATTATTATTTTTCAGCTTACCTTTTAATTATCTCTTTGTCCAGGAATTAATAGAATTATTGTTCAGTTTGTCAAATATTTTGGGTTTATGTGAACTATAAAATGTCGATTTAGGGGGTTTTACAATGCAATTCTGTTGTAGCATATAGAAAAGTGATTATTTTTATTTCAATGTGCTGTTCCTGCTAGCAAAATGCCAGTATTTCCAGAGATAGTTGCCTATGACTTTCCAAAATATCGTAATGAGGCTGCTGAAGCCAAACTCATTTTGATGCCGGGGGGAAATGCCAAAAAATTGATGCCTAGGAGTCTTACAGAGTCTCAGGTTGGACATCAGGAGGTAAGACACAGCCCCACAAATAGACATTTACACAGAAATGGATGAGACAGCCCAGAAAGGCTGTGGACCTTCAAATTTGGTGGTTTCCAACATGTAGTTGGATAAAGCCATGACTCATCTGAGCTAGGGCAGGGATGCTCCTGCTCGGAGCAGACACATGAGCCCATCTGCAGAGCTCCCTTCCAAACAGCCTTCCCATGGCACTGATCCTCCAGTTCCAAATTGCCCCTGTAATATGTGATATTGTCCCCTCAGTCTTCAAAGTAAAAGGTACATGGACTAGGAAATGGACTCAGAAATGAGAGAGTGGGACATAATCAGAGACTTTGACAAGAAGACAGAAGTGATTAATCTGATGCTTTAGATGTTGGCATGCAAATGCAGAATAATTAAGGTAATGATTTAATGAAATAACAGATGCTCATGAAAAAAAGAAAAAAGTGTATATAGAATATGAATAAATGAAAGTTTAATAGGAAAGAGACAAAATAAGGTAGCTTTATTGGTGGATATAAAGTCGACAAGATAATCATATTCATTAAGTATCAGTGGTCTGTTATGGATGTGGAAGGATATATCATAGGCTTGCTGACATGCTTTGGTGTCAATTTAGGTCTACTTTTAAAAATATTTTCATTAACAACATTTATGATGAGAAATTGAAAGTTTTTATTAAGACAGCAGAAACCTGATATAACCTGCACAGATATTTCAGGTGCACTGGAAGATAGGATTAGACCAAAGAGTATATTGAAAGTTGTAGGAATTTTTAAAAAGAGAGGAATGCAAGATCTACCTGGAAAAAAAAATCAATTATGTCACCACAAGACACAGTAAAAGAAATTGCTAAGTAGGTCTTCTGCAGGGTAAAATACACACTTCACACTTCTGTGAAGAATGCATATACCATACTGTATTGGTTAGACAGGGATGCATCTTGCACACCACATGAATTCATCCTGCTGATAGTTTCAAGATGGGTAGGACCTCCAGTTTTAGGCACTTCAGTGTTTTTAGTTTTAGGCACTGCAATTCAAGACAGAGATAGGTACCAGCTAAAGGATGACAATAAGAATGATCAGACCAAAAGTCTTATCTGTTAACCAAGTCTGAAACAACTAAGTTTGCTCAGCTGCAGAAAGAGGAAGATAGGATAGTAATGCTCAAGGATGTAAAAAATTCTTGCCAAAAATAAGGAAATATTTTTTCTATGCCTATAGCTGATAGAAGAAGGATGAGCTACAATAATAAGAAATTGAGCCAATAAGGATTCAAACAAAAACTAGTAAAGCCTTGCTGATTACAAGAGTTGTGAAGCATTGGAACAGATTGCCCAGAAATACTTAAAAAGGGATTGTGGTGGTGGTGGTGTCATAAAGGACAAGTTCAGGGAACACTGTCAAGCACAAGTGTCCTAGCAGACCCTAGACTGGAGTACAGAAGTAGACTAGATGACTTTGTACCAGTAGACTAAAATTGTCAATTGAATTCTTCAGCTGTAACTAAAAATAACTTTCCAGATAAAAGTATGCATGGAGTTTAGAATTTCATCCTTACTTTTGTAAGTTTTCTCTACTTATGTAGAGAAAATAAAATAGTAATTTTTAATTTCATATTGTTTTTTAAGAAAGAAAAGCTGGAATATGGCTGTTTCCTTTTGGAAACAATAGAAAGGACAGACATTTTCTCTTCAATCCTTCAGTGATCCTTCTCTTCATTTGTCTCCTCCTTTTCTTCCAGAAAGAATTACAGTGCTTTTACAACACACTTTAAAATTTAAAAACAATTTAAAAACACCTTAAAATGTAATTGCAAATACACTTGGTTGATATAAGCTTCACAAAAATACTGTCAATGAATATTGACAGAAAATAATGGAAGAAAAGTTATGTTACTAAAAAAACTAATGGTGAATGGCAAAAGTCTTGAAAAAAATGTCTGGAAGGAAGTGAAATCTCCTATGGCATGTGTTAATGATGACCAGACAAAATGCCCATATTCAAATGCTTCAGGCACACTACTATAAAAGAACTGAACTTTTCACTAAATAATTTATGCTAAAATATGTATTTTCTGACATTAGTTTTCACTGCTTGGAAAAAATTGACCTGATTTACATAATAATCTTGTGCTGAGGGTCTGACTTTTAGAAAGTCCTAGCTTAATAAAATGGTTTTTTACACAATTTGCCATTGTATACATCAAGTTTCATCCTAAAGTATTGTTCATCAACCAGTAACTATGGACATAAGTATTAAATTATGTAAGCCCAGACAAATGTCAGAATTATGACAGTAATTTGAGATAATTAATACTAATATAATAAAAAAATCTATTTTTTTCCAAATGTATGTGTCAACATTTCAAACAAGGGAATCAGGAGGACAGACTGGATTTTACTGCCAGACTTTCAGCAACTCAGTAGCAATTATTGTTTGACTGAGATAGGAAAGACTAAGGAAAAAACTCTACCCAAGTGACCAAAAACATTTCTGCATTTCAGAAGTCTACATTGCAGCACTTTACTTAAAACAATATTCTTAGTAAGGGCTTGCCCCAGTCTCATTTTCATGAGGTAAAACTGTGCTTAATATCTAGCACTTCTATGGCAGATCCAGTCCACAGACACTAAATTACTGCAGCAAATGTTTTCCAAAATTATTCTCATTTTTTAAAGATGGGAAGCTGAAATATTCAGTACTTCAGTTCTCTGTCTAAAGTACCCATGTGAATAAGAGATGAAGGCAGAAATAGAAATAGAGCTTCCTGGATATTAATCCAGTACAAATGATGATACCTGCTTAACATGGTTTGGAGGCTGAACAGTCCAAATACTATTAAAATATATATTTTTAAATATACAGAAAGTACCATAAAATCAAGGGCTTTCTGTGACTCATTAATATAGGGCATGCAGGCACTGGACTGACAGACAAGCTAGCAGCACATAGAACAGATTATGCTTCTGCATGGTACCCACTGACAAGTTGATGGATGACAGTATCTGGCTGTTCTCTGGTTCACAATTTAATTATGCTCTTGATACATTTAGAATATTTGAAAACCTGAGAGAAATCTAAGGAATGAGAAACACTAATGTTTAGTCATTTCCATACAGACTCTAAAAAGAAAAACAGATCAACTTCAGATTTCAAAGTTGTACACAAACCTTGATAAACCTATTATATTTATGCCCAATTTTGAAAAAAGAAAAAAAGAAAAGTCTGGAATAAAATTGGAATAAAACCACAGCAGCATAAAAATCTTAGAAGCCTGTCAGTATTCTCTAAAGTGCCTTTCTTTGTTGATCTTCAAAGAGAGCTTCTAACATCTTCCCCAGCTGCCTGTGTATTTTGTCTGTGCATGGGCTGAAAAGGTCTGATTGCCCAGGTGTCGAAGTATACAACTTTTTCAAGTATAAAAGTCAGAAATCAGTTCTGTTGAATGAAATCTTTGTCAATACAGATAAAAGGTCAGTGCAATTTTATCTACAATATAGGCTAAGGTTGACCCATGAAAAAATGCTTTGTTGCTTTTATGGGCTGCAAAACATAGTCTTTTGACACATTAATTCCTTTCTCAGCCTTTTATCTGAAAAGACATTGGTGGATGTTATAAAAATAAGGCATTCAGTGTTATGTACTCCTTCTCCTAGGAAAGCTCAGTACCATCATTTATATTTTTATTGACTGGTTAACTTTCAGTTGGATGTTCTCCATTTTGTAATCATCACTATTTCGCACATCTGTATTAAAACTGTAAGCTGTAAAGAGGTAGGTCAGTGTTATGAAATAGGAGTAACAACTTCAAATGCTTGCAATAATCTCTGGAATTAATTTAACAAGCAAAGTGAAGTTTTCAGGCATATTTAAACATACACATGGCCCTATGGAACACAGAAGGTTAAGGTTCATGTGTTCAGTTTTTTGACAAAATTATTTTTACTGTCCTCTGCATCTAAAGCAATATACAGGCAATGAGGACTGCAGTCACTTATCTAAGTAAGGTTGCTGTCAAATTGCCTACATACAAAATATATGGCTAGCTCTAGGTTGGCATGTCTGAAAACACTTGCCTAAAGCAGTCTCATAAATAATAGGTGACTAAGTATTAGAGACTGTATTAGATCTGTAAGTACTCCTTCCTCTTCCAAATGGGATAAGTATTTTTCAAACACATAGCTGAAGGCAAGGGGATATAGATATCATACAGGTAACCTCTCTGTGCACACTGAGGTTTACAATTGCACTTCAAAGATATTAATCTTTTTGTCTTATGAAACAGAATTTTAAATGATTTAAAAAGTTTAGAAAAATTTTAGAAGCAAACAGATTATAACAAATTAATTTGTGCTTAAGGTGCAAAAAAGGTAACCAAAGCTTTGATACACAGTCACCTCCTAAATCAGTCTTTACATTATCTATTTGCATTACCTAAAACTATAATTTAATGCCAGTCAAGGAAAAAAATTCTAAATTATACAATCTAAGGATGAATTATTTTTAAAAGTACAGGAATTAATAGGTGTAAAGGTTTTATAGATTTGGAGAGCATTTTGTAATTAAAGAAAGAGGAGGCTACATTAAACCCATGCCTTAGCACTAAAGAGTGTACACTAACCAGAACTGTTAATGAGAAATTAGACACACAGCTTCTATTATTGTTAATGGATTTTTTGTGCTTCATTCTCTATGTGCCAAGTAAAAGAAATAACCCTTAAAACATTGTTTAAAGCAGGTGCTGCCAAATTGTACACTGCAGAACAAGATATAACTTTTGAGAGGTTATGTGTGTTCTGTAAATATCAACAGCTTATCTCATGTGTTACTACTTTAATGAACTTTAAAGAAATTGCATATATTTCACATGTCTTTTAACTCCTTGTGCAGTTCTTGGGTTATCTCAGCTTGTAATTTAGCATCTGGAAAACACTGCTGCATTTAGAAGGCCTTTGTGGATATTTTTTTCCAGTCAATTTTTACTGTATGAATAGAGGAGAGATTCTTTCTTACTGGCAAACTGAGATGCTACAGTGCTTACTTTAGGCACCTGAATCACTTATGGAGATCTCCCCTCTTCCTTTTCCAAATACCTTTTGGAAAAGGCAATATCCTAGATTATTGTCACCCTCTGAAATTCACTGAGGGACCATTTGATGTGCCCCACAGACACAACCCACAGTGCTCATCTGTCACTCCCCTGTCACTCCTTTGTGCCCTGTACAGACTGAGTCCTTCCCAGCAGGTCCTGCAGCTCCTGACCAGCTGGCACGTGCTCTTTGGGCTTCTACCTGTCATCTCTACAAAATCTGTGCAAAGCTCAGCAATCACATCCCTTAAATGGATTTAACATCTGTTTGTAGTCCTGTGCTACAGCATTTAGCTGCATTGGCATCCAAAAAAAAAATTACCTTGGCAATTAATCCCAGTCTTCCTATAAACTTTGGCTGCAGAAGGGGAAAAGCAGGGTTTATTTCACCTGAGAGTCATGTTTTGGTGCTTTTTACCTGTGCAACACCTTTTTTTTGTTTGTTTGTTTTTTCATTTTGTCTCAAATTATCATACTGTAACACTGATTATTTTCACAGCTATAACCATTTTCTGGCCATAAATCCAGCTATTTTTGCAGTATGTATTATTGATATGCATTAACATTTCCATGGTTATAGTTTCTCTGGTAGCACAAAGTAGTAAGTATTGGAAAAAACATTGGATTTTACATGAAAATTCATTTGTCTTTGGTATTTGCACTAACCATATATTTTATTTATCCTAAACACAGAAAGCTCCTAATCTCCTTTTCTTGTATTTTGAAGTATATTGAGGTGCATGTGCAATTATACTTTTAAAAAAAATATATCATTTGTTCAGCACTTAAATTTAAACTGTCCAAATACAATCAAATCTTTCAGTGAAGCATTTTCACAGCTGGTAAATTAGGTGGTTTAACTCCATAGCTTCTGTGCAATACACTGCCAAACCATGCATTTAAAGAAGAGAGTGCTGCTGAAAAAAAGCATGCTTAGCATGCTACAAGTACCATCTCAGCAAAGAAAGGGGGTTTTGCTGACTTTATGCAGGATTTTTTTTCTCATACAAGCTGCTTAAGTGGGTCACTATATCTTATTAGCTTACTGGCCCAAGGGCAATTTAAAAATCTGACTGAATTTTATCAATGTATATAGTGCTTTAATCTTATTCCCACATATTTATGTTAGTCACAGAGGCAAGCTGAATAATTTCTTTGTGATTAGAAACTATTGAAATTCACAAGGAAATCAATGTACCTCTGAGAGCTCTGGCACTGAGGGTAACTTTTACAAATGGCAGATGCACTTTGTAGGAGAGCTCTCATTGCCTCATTGGATCATGTTTTTGCATGGTTTTTTTCCTCCTTCATTCCTTCCAATTACTCCTGATAATTTAACCACAGCCATTTAGTCAGCACTGTCATTATAGCAGCAAGTTAACTCCTTCCCAATCAATATGAGCTTTTCTGTAATTTTTTGTGACAGCAGGATCAGACCACAAAAACAAACATGACTAACAGACCCTGTGGCCAGCTGACACACCATTATGAATATGTAACTTTACAAAAACCTCTGTTTCCTGAAACTACAGCTGCCAGGAAGAATTTGCTTTTGTCTTTCTTCTACAGTGAGCAAAGGAGTAAGTGCAGGATATATTTCTACCTCCAGACTGGTGATGTGGCCAACAAATGCTCTCATGCTCCAAACTAGGAGCAGGGATCTTCAGGAAGAGTGCAATTCTTGTCAGGAGAAGTAAAATCCTAATTGAATGGAAGTTGGTTTTAAGTGACACTAAAGAATTTTTGGAATAAATGAAAAGTGGAGTGGCATACATGTAATTAAAACTGTAGCTGTTATCTGACATATGTGACACCTGATATGTTACAAAATTATTCTGTGCTTTAACTTAAAAAATGAAGTGAGACATCACTACAGTAAGGACAGACCAAATTTCTTCTGAAACTGTAAGTTACCTGCAAACAGACTGCACTTGCATGCAATAGCATTGAGAGGACAGTTATCTAATCCTAGGTAATATGCACACATAGATTTTTGTATCTGAAGAATAAGACAGCAACAGAAAATCATAAACTCAGCTATTTACTGAATTAAAGAGCAATATTGCATGAGGGAGAAAGAAGACTGGGGCTAAATTTGAGCTACAGTGTTGTCTGAAAAGTCTATTTGTCCATGTATCTGAACTAACCTAGACCCTTCTCTAAACTAATGCAGAGGAAGAGTACAACTTTGAGGTTTCAACCATAATATTTTTAATAACAGAAAGAACAGAGAGCACTTTTTAAAAAAAATAGGAACAAATGTTTACTAAATACAATATTTTACACTGAGGTTGTACCATCAAAATGCCACTGCTGAAAGCTGTTAGTATTTACTTATCTTTTTCATAAATTGTACTGATAAACAACAAAGACTGAGTAAGAACTAGACATCAAGAGAAAGCAATATAAAGCTTCAAAATCCAAATATTTCTACTAAAAATATATATATATATTGAAACTGATCCTATTCAAAACAAGAGGATTAGCAGACAGAGAGAAAGATGAAAACAAAATTTTTGCATAGCAACATATATTGTTTGAACTGAGTGAAAAAAGGAAACAATAGGAGAAAGATACAGTGTTCAGTGAAGATGACAGTGAGATAATGAAATACATTAGGGATGATCACATCAAGACCTACATTATTACTACCATGAAGGTAGGTATTTCATTTTGTGCATGGATATTTTTAAATTGCAAGATCTCCCAGTAGAGCAAGCTAAGCCCTTGTTAAAGCCTCCATCCAGTCTTCAAAAACTGATTTAGTTCTGAATTGCAACCTTTCTAAGAATTATTGAGCAAAATGCCCAAATACATTACATGGTAGGAATACACTTTAGACAGAACGTTAAATGCAAGTTCTATCTTCTTTCACTCTTCAGGAACTGAATGATAATGTGCAAACTTAAAGGTGTCAGCTACATCTTCAAGAAATTTGTACGTGTTACCTGTTTTCCTTTTTCACTGTGCTTCAATGAGGAACTGGCATTAAATGACATACAATCCCAAGCAGGTGTCAAAGGCTTGCATTAAAATTAACATAAATCAATTCCAAAATCTCTAGCACCAAACACTCAGCAAAAGAAATAAATTTTTATGAAACTTGAACAGAATTTCTGACTGAAAGCTTAAGGTTCCTACCTCTCCTATTCACTCTGAAACAAACCTGTGAGTTTCTGTAATACCACTGGTTCTCTTGGAATGGAATTCATCAGGCTAAATTTAGATATCTCTAGTAGTTTAAAATTGAGAATATCTCCATAAGATTCAAATACAGCTCCTCTGACTGACTGAAAAGTCCAATCATTGTGAACAGAATCCCTAATTGCTCAGATACAGAAATGTTGCACACTCCTAGGAAGTGTATTACAAATTGGCAGTTTATGGAGGTTGATTCTAATCAATCTGTCCAAGAAACTGTTTCAAAATAAATACCTCAAGAAATCCTGAAAGAAGCCAGTTAGGTTGCATAACTGAAGCTTGATGCAGATGCTATTCCATGCACGGGATGTATCTCTCTAATTCAGGATTTTCTCCAGTTATAGAAAATATTCCTCAATCAGAAGCCAACTTGTTTCTCATACTGCTGAATATTTCAACCAGTTCAAAATTCAAGAACCTAATGAGTACAATCTTCCAATTTTACAAGAACTTAAGACGTTGATTTCCAGCCTTCTGTCTAGATTTAAGCAATTTGTGTGTTCCTATTTTCACATTTTTAAAATCTTGTATGAAGCAAGAGCTATTGTGCTGCTCTTAAAGAATAAAACATCACTCATTTTTTAATGCTGTTGTTTTTGAAACAAATTGAAAATAATTTTATCTGTAGGTATTAGTGATAGAAAACACTGACATTTCAGGAAGGAAAAAGGATAAATATAAACTATAAAATCAATGATTCCCTATGTATTTGACACAAATAAAACAGTTCAGAAACTCATGTTTTCTGATTCTTGGTCAGTTAGCAATTTGCAGCACGCTTTTCATCCAGATCTAAAGGGATTTTTGACTTCTGGAGAATGAATATTCAGGATAACTCATAAACATGCTGTTTAAATATAGAAAATGTGTGTACATATAGGCACTAGAATCTTCTGCTTTCAATCTTCTGCTAATCATTGTTGCTTTTGTATTTTTTCATGATCAAGTGTCATGGCTAATCTCCAGCTGGCAACTAAGCCTCATGCAGCTGCTTGCTCACCCCCAGCAGTGGGATGGGGACAAAAATTGGAAAAAAACCTCAAACACATGGTTTGGCATAAGAACAGTTTAACAACTGAAATAAGCTGTAATAATAATAATGTATAGCAATAATGAAAGGGGAACAACAAAGAGAAGGAAAGAAATAAAACCCAAGAAGGACAAGTGATGCACAAAACTGCTCACTGCCCTTAGGCTGGTGCCAGCCCATCCCCAGGCCAGTGCCTCCTGGCCAGCTGCCCCCAGTTCAGACACTGGCAGGACATTCTCTGCTCTGCAATATCCCTTTAGCTGGTTTGGGCAGCTGTCCCATCTCCCTCCCAGCCTCTTAAGCCTCACTGGCAGAGCACAGCAGATGGAAAAGTTCTTGACTCAGAGCAAGCAAGACTTACCAACACCTGAAACATCAGTGTGTTATCAACATTACTGATAAAAAAGAGAGATGAAGTAACAAAGAAATGACAAATGCAATCTAATTGCCTAAAAACACAGGATTCTGATCACGGCTTCCAATCCCTTCCTTCCTCATCTAAAGTTATATAACCATACAAAATCCTTGTGGGATTTGGTTTGTGTGGTAATTTCTTCACAGGTTAAATCTATTCTTTAGAAAAACTTGAATCATAGCTTTAGAAACATGCAAGCAATTGTGGAAACAAGTCAAAACAGTGCAATATTATTGTCAAAATTAATGGCACTGAGTCACTAGATTCAAGAACAGTTTTTGTTTCACATACTTTTGTTATGCTTCATTGTGTTTGTAGCTATATCAACATGATGACAAATTAAATACAAATACAGGTTATAATAAATAAGCAACAACTTTGTCAGGATATCTTATTTGACTATTTACACTCCAACACAGAGTGCAAAACATTATAGTAATGCCAAGCATTTTAAACTTTTTCCTAAAAAAATACACACATATTAGAAATCAAAGTCCCATTTTGACCAAAATAATAAACAGAAAAAATAACATAACAGTATTATTTCTATCATGCAGCCTTTCAGCACTTAAAGGAGGTCTATAAGACAGATGGGGATAAATGTTTTAGCAGGGCATGTTGCAATAGGACAAGGGGTAAAGGTTTTAAACCAGAAGCTCAGATTAGATGTGTGAAGAAGTGTTTCACAATGAAGATGATGAAACATTGGATCAGGTTGCCTGGAGAGGTGGTTTATGCCCCATCCTCAGAAATATTCAAGGTCAGGCTGGACAGGGCTCTGAGAAACCTGACTGAATTGATGACATTCCTGCTCGTGGCAGGGGGGTTGGACTAGCTGACTTTTAAAGGCCCCTTCCATCCCAAACTATTCTATGATTCTTCAATATGTTGCTTTTCTTATTTACTTCTCAGTTTAATATTTTTTGTGTTGCTAAGAAGAAACTGCTTTATCTTTGTGGAGTGATTTATTAATCACTTTATTCGTAAATCTGAATCTGCAACAGATCCAGTGATACCTGTGGGAATACAATCCACTTAGGCATTTTCACAAGAACTGTTTATATGTGCATAAAAATTACTGAGAAGGGAGAAGAAAAAGCCTGAAGCTCTCTCCCTCATTAAAGACAACCAAGTGAGTCTGTTAAAACTGAAACTACATTTTCCAGCTTCCTTTTATCCTTGTTTTATATAATGAACACCATTTGAATGATGATCCAAATTCACCATCTTTGCTTTTCTCCCTCTCATCCCATCTCTCAATTTTTGCACCATCCTGCATGTCTGAGATTTAGCTCTTTAGCTGTCTGCAAACAAGAGTGCACAAGTTTGTCTTAACAAGGAAATCACTTGCTGAGAAAGTGGGAACAATTCAGCTTACTCTTCTGCCCTTCCCTAAGAACAGTGCAGAAGTTAAAGAAAGGACAGAGATCTACAGCTGGTAGTGCTGCAGACATTTTCTTTATTATCTGTTCATAGACATCTAATGCTTTGGAAGTCTTCCAAATATGCATATATAATACTGGGAACCACTTTCCTTGTAAAAAAGAAGCACTTGCTGGCACAAGTTTCAGACTTAGTTGAAAAAATCAGCAACTGAAGCTCAGCCCCGTCCCCACAATCACAGATAAAGTGGTCTTTGTTAAACTGGCAGAGCTGAAAGGAAGAATTGAAACTTGCTCTCTCCTCCCCCTTGGCTTTTCTTACATCAGAACTCCCTTATTAGACTTTGTTTTCATTCTTCACATGTTCTTTTCTGAATTATGAGCTTTTTCACTTTAATGATATTAGTTTGCCTAATTTTGTGTCTGAAAAAAAAAACCCCAAACAACTAATGCTTCACTCAGATTTCCCAGATTTGACTGGACTGATGGTTTCATGAGCAATAATCAAAAGTTATTGCTTATTAGAAGGCAGTTCAATTGTGAACTGTGATTGTGGTCTCAGGCCCCAGGAAGCAGGTTTTCACAAATCACATGCAAATCCTCTGCAAGTGGTACTCGTTAGCTTCTTTCAGTTGAGAGGATGAATGGATATGGAGATAATCAGGCTGAGGCAACACAGTCCTGTGCAAAGTTTATACATTTACAAATACCAGACAGCCAGTGACCCAAAAATGGTCTTCCAGCCTGCCATATAGTTTCCCTGATATCAAGCTAAACAAAACACAATGCCTGTAGATCCATGAGTCACATAGATTATTAGTGGCTTTTTTTAATCAGGTTTCCTGTTGCTTTTTTGCATCAATTATTCTTAATTCAAATTACTCTCTAATCTAATATAAATAACATTGTCTACCCCAGGAGTCCTAAATATGGTAATTGTCTTTGAGAAAAGTACCTCAGGCAAAGAGAGACTCCAGGTACCAAAGGTGACAAATGTGGTGGTCAGCTGCATAAACATATAACTGCATGTAAGTTTAATTGAGTCTGGCTTTAAAACAGAACCAGCACCAAAAGGCAGATGCTATAACCACATTAATTCCACTTGCTGCTACCTTGGCCATGGTGAAGAGTAGCCTATGGACAGCACCCTGCTGCAAAGAACAGCTTCTGCCTGGGCTGATAGATCAGCCCTTCCTCAGGTTGCCTGCTCTCTAGTTAGGACCAAAATTAACACTCAGCCTCACAAAGGGGGCCCTGACTTATGTGTATTGCCACTGAAATACAACAGCTGGATAATGAGGGAGCCTCAGCCAGGGAGAGCTGGTTTGTGAGCACAGGGTTGCCTGGCTACAGGATCTGTCAGGTGCCCCTTATCATCTGATGAAGGCTGATCCTGGAGTCGTGCAGAAGGAGATTGCATTGTTATAAAAGAACAGTAATTCGCCCTTGTGCCTCAAGTTGAGAGATCTGATGCAGCAAGTGTCTACAGAGATAAGAGGCAACTTTTTTTTTCTCAGTGTAGAGGGAGAAATTATCTTTTTATCTCACCTTGCAGGGAAAAGACTGATCTAGAGCACTCTGGAGGGCTGTGCTGATCCTCCAAGGGACTGTCTGCTGCCTCCTGGGCTGCTCGAGGCACTACACTGAGGCACATTCACTTTTCTGCTGCTCTGAGTCCTCTTCTGCTTTTCTCTCAATCAAAAGCAGTCATGATTTCAGAAGCTCTGCACCATATCTAAGACACTCAAATTAATGATAAAGCATTACTCAAACTCTCTGAACTTCCCTGCAGCTCTAAGGACAGGGTTTAAAAGTGTGGGAGATGCTAGGCTGAGCTTTATACACCTAAAACTGTCGGTTCCTGTACCCAGACATCCAACTGAGTATTTCAGAATTGAAGGCAATCTTGCTCACTCAGGAAATCCCAGGGGACCAGTGCCTAAATCCCCCAGCAGTATTTAACACACCGCTTCAGGAACTGCTCAGTCAGTGGCTAACACAAAATCCCAGTTTCTAGGCTAGGGGATGCCTTCTAAACATTGGGAACTGTTCTGCCATCTTGCAATGGCATCTGCAGGATTTACATTTTGGTACACTATAATTCAGAGGAGCTATCAATAGAGCAAAGGGTAAGACCCAATTTATTACAAAAAAGGAAACAAACAAACAAAAAAACCAACCCCCCCCCTCCCAAAAAAAAAAAGAAAAAAAAAAAAAGAAAAAAAAAAAGAAAAAAAAAGAAAAAAAGAGAAAAAAAAAGATGTTAGAGCTGATATAGTGATATAGTAACTAAGAACTAAGCCCTGGATAGGTTCTGACAAAAAGCAGTAGTGGAGGCAGCCCTGACAGGGAAACTCCAGCTGTGAAAGCCAGCACTGTGTGTCTCTGCCTCTCTTTGGCTGTTCCCAACACACACCAGCTTGTCTCCCTATTCCTGCTCTGCTCCTGGTCATGCTGCCAGACATCCTCCCTCACACCAGCAGTGGCTCTCACTAAAGTTCATCAATTGCTACTGCAACTCATGGATTCAAGGAAAACTGTCATTCTTTTCTTGCTGGTTAATTTTCTTCAAGAATAATGTTCTTCCAGAACAAAATTAATTCCAGAGGAGCCTGAAGAGGTACAGAGCAGATCGAATGCACATGTCAGGAGTGGAGAAAAGACCAGCAAAAAAGAGAAGTTTCTCTTTTGCCAGAAATGCAAGAGCTTGACTGCCTTACCTCATGACAGGTACTTTTATTTGAAATATTCTGGCTAACAGATCAACTCTTCAAGCTGAGTTTATGCAACTTCAAGTCTTCCTTAATCAGCACTGATTCCCATTCAAAAGACAGATGCCTAACTTCAAAGCATATCACTCCTTGTACCCAAGCACCTTTACTACAGCTTAAAATGAATACCAGAAAGCCCCCAATAAAAATTTCTAGTGATATTCACTCATGGAATTCTGCAGTGTAGTTCGAATTTTGAGCAAATGAATTTTAGTTATAGAGATGTCAAAGAAATTACATTAGACTTGGAACTTGAGTTGTTGCACTGAATGGTGATATATTTCTTATAAGACAGAAAGCAGCTTGATGACAGGGTTACCAAAAGTCCTTGATGCAGAGGCACTTAAATGAGACAGTCAAGGTTCTGCCAACACCCTTTGCAGTAAGAACCAGTCACCCCCACACAATACTTTGTGTGAATGTCATGACAGAAAATTAATTTCAAAGTTTTCATCTAGCCAATAACTCTTATGGAAGCTGTTTTTCCTCAGAATGTGACTTTGGGAAAGACTTCTGCACTGAAAATGGAAGAATTTAAGTTGTGCTTTTTTCCCCTAAAAGTATATTTATTCCATCTTATGATGTTCCAAGAATTTCAAAGACCCAGTGTGTCGTTCTACCTAATTTGAGACGTATATCTTACTTAAATTTGAGAAAAGTATTGATTTGTCTGCTTTCTGTGAGCCAAGGGAGAGATTAAATTTTATTTGAAATATTCTTCTCATATTATTTTCTCTCTAAAAATCTTTCATTTCAGTGACTGGAATGTGTCTAGTGGGTACTTAGTAAAGTCTGGAGCAGAAATCTTCCTAAATTTCTATTTTGTTAACACAATAGCTTTACTTATTCTGGAATTGGTTTTCAAAGTTATTGAGGCATTTGAAAATGAAGATCAACCACAGTTGGATTGAAAAATGTCCTTGAACATTCTGAATTTCTACACTGCTGCTGAGAAATGCCTGACAAATGTGTTTATCTGAATTCTTAAGCATCTGGTACAGGAAAAGGAGTTGAACTCAGTGATCCTGATCCAATACAGCATATTTGGTGATTCTGTGACTTCTTTATATTTCTGTAAACTAGCTCTCTGTTTTGGACTCAAAGCACATTTTAAATGTATTTTACTTAATGTTTTCTCAGGTAGCTAGGCAGTGATGTGCCCAGTGGATGTACCTGGTACATTTTAGAAATCTACTTTAAATGGCACAAACAACAGAAAAAAAACAAAACAATGAGCTCATGTTGACCATAGTTCTTACAGGCAGTAGTGTTCTCTTTTTGTCCAGCTTCTGTACTGCTTTTAGTAGAAATTAATGAAAATAATGAAATCAAACCATAGTTGGGGGTTTTTTACTTGGACTTTCAAAAGAAAAAATGAATTTAAACAAACTGTTGATAAGATTTATGTGCATAAACTATTCCTTTTAGGATAGAAAAAATATTTGAACATACATTTTTGTGCTCAAAGCTACAAGATCACCTGTTCCTATAAATCTTCTCATATTAAGTGGATACAGATGATGAACTGTTCAGTACAATCAGCTGTTTTAACTCTTTGTTGCTTCTTGAATAAAAATATATGGGAAAGTCTTCTTTGGAAGGCTGTTTTCTGTAATGAAGTCTGAGTTTCCATACCCCACAGACAACCCTACCACATCCCAGGAATACCAACCTAATAATAACCTAAAAAAGGTTTCAAGAAGCTTCTTAAAGCACTGTGCTCTTCAGCCATTCCCCAAGACATGTAACTGAGGAAAAGGGACACACACACTCCTTTTTTTTTTGTCATGAGAGCTCTGTCATACACTGAAAAGCTGTCAGCCAGATTCTGCAGGAGAACCTAAAGGTTTAGGCAGGTTGTTAATCAAGTGCTTCCCTTGTTTGTAAAACTGAGATTTGCTCCTTGCCTTTGTTTGCAATAGCTGTGTATCCAAAAGATGAGCAAAACCACTACTGCCAACAGAAGTTTGTGCATATGTTTTATGTGCTTATCTGCTTGTGTAAAATGCATCACATTGTGTGAAACTGAAGCTGAAAGAGCTAAGGCAATAAACAGAGAGAAAAGACTATTTTATGCATGGTTATTAAGCTCATATCTGGTACTCTGTATGCTTCTCTGAGGTCTGATCTGCTGAAAAATATTGGGAAATCAGTCAGGGTTTAGAGAAATGCCACAAAAATTACTTCAGATGAAAATATTGAGGAATGCCACCCAAAAGATTACTCAATCATGCTCTATAAAAGGATAAAGTAGAGGCCTTTGAAGGTCATGAGAGAGAAACTTTGTCAAGAAATTAAGTGAATATCTGGAATGGAGCTTGTAATTTATCACCTCACCATGTGATGAAGTGGATTTTTATATCCTGAGGGATTATTAAATTAGTAAATGCAGATGATGTTTTATTTGTTTAGGTTTTTTGGTTTGCTTTGTTTTGTATTTTTCCCCTCCAAAGCATACTCTAGTTAAGCAGTTAATTATTAGATTCTGTGGAGGAGCAACAAATAAATACTATGCCCTTTACTCTGCAGAAGTTACAAAATGAACCTGCAGATCCCTTCTGAATTTCTGAACTTCAGTTCAACATCAGGCAAGCAGCAGGGCATGGTGCATATATTATTACTAACACAAAGAAAATTGTATGTTGTTATCTTTGCAATAATCAAGAGACAAATTGTGTAATGACTTGTCAACATTCTTTTGAAAAAGAAAAACTTTTGTCCACTTTGAATTCATTGAATCAATTTTTTCTATTCAGTGGGAAAAGAATTCCTGTTTCTTTATTATTTTATAACTTTTTCATGTTAGAATGGCTATAAATATTCTAATTTTAACCAGTAATGGTGGGATTTTGATTTCCATACTTTTAAGTCAGAGACAACTAATTTTTCTGTTTTACATACAGCTTATTGTTGATAATATATACAGTTAAACAATGTACATAAAAAGAGCAGTACAAAAAATATTAATTGGAATAGGAGAAACCCCCCCTCCCCCCCCAAGAAACCTCATCTTATCTGTCTCATATGCTATCAAAACAGCTACACAACTTCCTCAAGGATCTTTAGATATGCAAGAATTATCAGAGGGCTCAGAATTGTCTATACCTGATGCTCTGGTCCAACAAGTTCAGAGAATTTCATGTATGTTCTCTGGTACAAAGAGAATACCTCCACAGGCAGCTGCAACTTAGGGTTTTCATGAAATACAGTTTTGAATTATCCTCCTAAAGCATGTGCCCATCTATTGGCCCAGCCATCGTTTTTGGTGTCCAAAAAAATGCCTTGAACTTTATTATTGAGCAAGTGGAATCAAAAGCAGATATCTGAGTAGACAGAGGAGAGCTGAAATAATTCTGAGCCATTGCAGCATCCTCCTCTGCCTGTTCAGCAATACTGTATCACAAAGCTGTGTGCTGTAAAGCCAGTCCCATTTTCTACTGAGAGAGGTGGCTGCATTTCAGTGATGCATGAAGTAATTCATCTACATAGCTTAAAAAGCACTTAGAGCTCCTTTGGGATAAAAAGCACTTAAAAATGTAAGGTATTAGTATTTCTTATGTGTTTAAATTGTCAAATCTTCTTACTTTCCTATCATTCAAATCAGCTTTAAAATTCACTTTTGCAGCGAAACGAATAAATGCTAATTCACTTCAATTAAAAATCTATTGCCTGCACTTCGTTTTTAATGGAGGCAGGTGCCTGGGAGAAATACCCCCTCTAATCTTACTCAAGCAGTAGGCTATAGAAAGTCAACATTCCCCTGTATTTCTATCCATGTGCAGGAGCAAGCAGTTCTTTTGACCGTCTGTGACATTAAAATCCTTTATCTGGGGTCAAAAAATCATTGGGATTTGTCTGCTTTCCTTTTTTGGGATTTGCTACTGGAATGGTAAGCAACATATGCAAGCATTTGCTACACACATAGTTTCTTTCCCCTGTTCCTCTTCATTCTCCTCCCACCCTACAAGGTTTCACTAAGCACAGGATGCCACAAATGCCAGTTGCTAATCCCTCACCCAAATGTCATTTCAGTGATTCTTACATTGCTGAAGAAAGCTTGTACAAGATTTTCTAGTTAAGTGCTTTAGTGTGATGGGACTGTGCTGACATTTACATCAGCACTTACTGTGATTTAAAAGGGGGCAGAAGTGTTTGGGATGGGGGGACATTAGCACACTGCAGCTGCAGTGATGAAGTTACAATGGGCTGGATATGGGTAGAGGTTGGAGCACCACAATGAAGATTATTTTCTACACAATATTATATGATTTTGTGAAATATTGTTCACTTCAAATTATTCTGTAAAGTCAGACTGAGAGAAACATATCATTACAAAAGATGCCAAAACAAATTAAAATAATTTTTTTTTTTTTAATTTAGAAATTTGTGACATTCAAAACACTATGCTTTAGAAAACAAGCATTACAGCCTAATAGCTTTTTGACTGCTAAAACTGCAAGTCACTGTGCCTTGGAAACCAGCTGTAACAGCATGATCTAAAGAAACATTTCTCAGATCTAGCCAATAATTTGCATGTAAAGCATCCTAAGAATGTGAAACCATTTAGTCAATAATCTATGCTCTTTAAGATTTATTTCTCTTTTAATTAATAGTGATGCTTCAGTAGTAGAAAATGAATGCCTAATGATGTACTCTGAGTCTTCTTAATGGACGACCATCATGGGCATTACCCCAGCATAAAAAAGTGAGCTGGCAACAGAAATTTAGTTTTAACTCTGAATTTCCTGGGTTTTTCAAGCTCAAACAAGACCCTTAATGTTACTTTAATGTAGTTTTTGGTGGTATAATTCTTCTTAATTCTGTCCATTGCAGTCCTTTGATACTTTATGAATTACTTATCTCACATTAATAAGGCTTAACATGGAGTATTAACCTCCTATACATTCCTAATTAGTTTTTAATGAATTTTAGTTTCCTTGTTAGAAAAAGAGCTAGCTAGCTAGCTACCACAAATTTAATCTCCATTACTGGAGCATAAGACAACCACCCCTGGGGATGCATGTCCTTGAGACTTTCACGTTAAACAAGAATCTTTATAAAAGAGTCAAAGAATCTTAGTATGTGTGTCTTGGCTTACTCCTCAGCTTTGATGGAGTAACAAGTCTTGGACTATTTATAACTAGTGACACAATACACTACATAAACTTTCAGAGATTTCTAAATATGTTAAGATACTACAGAAAATTTAACAGGCCAAATTGCTAGTCACCTGACAGCTGGAGTAGGAGGAGAAGAGAAGGTGAATTAGTGTATTTCTTTTTATTTAATTCAACAATGGCAGCAGACATGATCTTCTGTGTAATGGAAAACAGAATTTCGTTTTTTTGACATGATAATCACATTTTTCCCCCTGAAAAGTTTTGGAGGTTTTGTGGTTTTGTTTTTGGTTTTTTTTTGGTTTTTTTTTTTTTTTTTAATGTGGATGAATTTTACAAAATGCATGTATGAGCTGTAATTATTTTTCCTATGCAGTACAAAGAAATATGTTTTAAGTAATTATTTTGCAAGGCAGTCACTGGAGTACAAGTTACAAATGCTTTTTTTTTTTTTTTTGTGCAGTGCTTTAAATAAATATAACTGTGGATAAAATGTATTAACTAGTACATTGGATTAGTAAAACAAAAAGAGCAGCATCTTGTTCAGAAGTGCAGCAGTAGGTCAGGAGTGAATTACAGAAGTTTCCAGGGGCAGTGTGCAGGATGTTGCTGAAGCAGCACTCAGTGCTGGCATCGAGTCAGGGAAGCACAAACCTCTGCACCCTTTGGCTCTGCTGGGACAGGCTACAAGGAGGATGTTCTTCCTCCCCTTTCTTCCATTTGGGGATTTGATTTCCTTGTTGATTTACCAAAGCCCTACACTTTTGCATTCAGAATAGACTGCAGGAGTGTTGTGTCAGTCCCCCATGCATGACCTGGGGTGGCTCTCAGGAGCTGGGGCAGGAGGTTTGCAGTGGACAGTTCAGTTTCTCACTTTCCTGCTCTGACATTGCTCTATTAAGTACACAGGAGTTCTTGTATGTGTTATATTTCAGAATAGGAAGGTGGCTGAAAAGATGTAACTGAGTGAAAGAACACCTATGCTCCAGAATGCTGTATTTGCATATGTTGGACAAATAGATATTTCCTTTCACTAACAGAAATTATATTTGAATAATTTCTTTTTGTCAGCAGTCACAAGCAAAAAAGATATGACAGTGTCCCAGACAGTGAAAACCTACACATGTAAAAATGCACATTATTAAAACATTAATTCTGCATTAAATACAGAATTCTAGTATGAAATGTAGAAATCCAGTATGAAGTGAAATTTAAATTCATGTAAACAGTATTTTTTCTGAATCCTGGAGTCCTTTCCATAGTGTTTTTCCATTTTTTCAGTTGGAGAAGGTTTATAAATATGTAATTCTCATCATTCATTATGGGGGATAATCACCATGCTAGGAAAAAAACAGACAAGTGTTTTAAGAGCTAAATTTCCAGACCAAAAGCACAAATGCTTGAAACCCTGCATATGCCATAGATCTTACTGGGCCTGGCATTGTGTTTCTGCATCACTACTGAACTTCAGTCATTAATCTTTTACTTACAAATAACAGTAATAAATACATGGTTATCATGCATTCATTAATTAGACAGCACATTGCATGTTTCATGTTGAGACCCATCACTGTGTAGCAGCTGATGGGAAACAGAGCAGCTGAAAATGAAAGGCTATCCAAATCTATGAAATGCTAGAGGCAACTTAATCACTGAGCCTGACACACAAAGTACAGGCACCATATCCAGATGTGGTTTAGCTGAGTTCACAACCTTATTAACTTAATTCTAGGGGTTAGCAAGCAATAACTTGTGCAGAGCAAACCATCAATCCTCTCCATTAAAGACTGTCATCAGCCCACAGCCCACCCACAACTGGCCTAATACAGCACAAGCCTTTCTTGCTCTCACTGTGTGTGATGGTTCAGGGGAAAGGGAGCATCCTCTTCATTACACACAAAAAACCCAGCAGCTATTGTAAAGTGCTCCTTTTGCCTAAATCCAGCATCAGGTGACCAGAGTGTAAGAAGCAAGCCAGTGCAGTGGACAGCTGATGTGGGACAGAACTATTCCTTCACTTACCTGCCTTCATCAACCCTGCAGTTTTCTGGAGAATTAAACCAGACACATCTATCTACTTCCCAGTTTGAGAGAAACATCACTTTTTCCTCACACAAACTGAAGATTAATGCAGAACTTGGACTATCAGAAGGGCTTAAATGCCCTTCCTTCTGTTATGCAGAAGATTGTTACTGCTCACTCCCCTATTTTCTCCCACTGACTATATTCCTCTTCACTTGAAGAAACCATTGCTGAAATAGAAAAAAATATATTTTGACTCCAGTCATAAATAATTCTTCCACTATTTTTAAAAAAAATATTCAATTTCCTGATTCAGAATACTCGTGTCTTCTGTTTAAAACATAAGATACAGACCTGCCTAGGATAAAGGCAGAAGCCAATAAACTTTTTCAAACTCTCCTGTGCTATGCCTTTTGCTCATCTCAGGTCTGTGTTAGTGGGGACAGACAATATTTTCAACGAAAGTAACAATATATGGGGCAAAATCTTATCCTTTTCAAAGACACTATTTATTTTCTGTAAAATAAACATATATATACCAAGGCTAGCTTTAAACACATAAAAGTACAATTGACTGAGCAGCATACAAATTTTTTTTTGACAGGAAGAACGGGAACTGCAAAAATTCTTTTCTGCAGCTGCACAGGTAGATGTCTATCCCTCATTCCTGTTGCTGATCACTTTCAGGGAATTCCTCCTGGAGCTGATTACTAGCTTGATCCTGGGTTTCAGTCATCATGAATATTGTATATGTGTACTAACTTTTGATCTGCAAGCACATCATTCATCTACTGAGAGAAACCAGGTTGAACCACCACTCATTTTAATGTAACACTGCTGTGTTTACTCATGACTCTCATGTACATGCTTTATTACATTTCAAATAACTCTTGGCAGGATGTTTGACTAGTCTTAAACACACTATTTCTGTAAAGCACACAGAAGCTTCTACAAAAGACTATGTGACATTATTGCAATGATCACTACAGTGAATTCTGATACTCCTGTAATACTACCTCTTTCCTTGACTATCACAGCTGGATTGGCCAAAGGCACAATCTTTCAAGCTATATCACATGCTCATTCTAAAAGACTAATGCAGCACTACAGCCATTCACAAATTTGGGTACAACAGCACCAGTAAAAATGTAAAAATGAAAAATGCAATGTTTAAAAAATGGTAGAAACAGCCCTAAGTGTTAAAATTGACACTGCATCTTTTTGTAATACTTTCAGTAAATATTGGTATTTTAAGATTTTTGCAAGCTTTGAAATACATGACAAAATCTTTCACATTTAGACCAAACTTTCTTCTATTGAATACAATTCTCACTGAACAGTTTGAGAAAATTCTCTAATAACTGCTATATGAAACAATAAGAAGGAAAATAAATATAAGTGCACATTGCCACATGGATACTTACACCTTTTAAACATAATAACACAATTTCCTATGAGACAGGAAGGTTCAGGGTACTGCCACAGTCACTAGGTGTGGACTATCCATCAAAGATCATTTTTGAGGACAGACAATTGAAAGTTGCAGTATTGGAGCAGGGGTGTGGGTTTGGGTGTGTGTGTGCATGTGATGGACAACCTTCACAGGTGCTTTTTGATCAAAATAATTCCATGTTTCTGAAAGACTTCAAAGAGGAAGATGATAGGAATAAGAAAGAAAAAAAGAAAAAGTAGAATTTATAATAAGGTGTGTTTTTGGGGAAACAAGCTTCTCCATCAGAGTGAATAGGTAGATGGCAGGTGATAAGCAAGTTCAAGGGGAAAGAATAAAAAAAAATATTAAAAATAGTTGACATGAATGATTTCCAAGGTGTGCATAGCAATTCCTTCAGTGTCTGCTTCTGTTAGTGGAGCCTCAGCTTCAACCTTGCTTCCCACCCTAAATTTCTTTCTTCCTTGAGTTCTCAGTGTCTTCAGGGAATTTTTCTCTCATTGAGATGATTCTTGTTGTTTGCAGATTATTCTCTTAACAGTTTCAGGATGACAGGAACTATATAATGTTTTGAATGTTATTCAAATGAGCTCTTGACATGACACTGAGTCCTCAGGAGATTATTGAGGTGAAGGTTAGTGATTCAATGCTAAAATCAGCAACACAGATTCTCTTGCACACTATCTTAAGATATGATTTTACCTTTTGACAAGTTTGTGGTTTTCTTATTTTTTTTCTATGCCTTGACTTTCCCCATTTGGTAGTTTCCTCATCTTGATCCATACAATCCTGTGCTGAGTTTAGCTGCATATTTGTGATTATGGCCAGACTTGTATTCTTTGGTAAATCTGAATTACTCAAAGGTGCCATGATCATTTTTGTTTTGCTCAGTCACAATCACAAATGCATAATTTCTGAACCACAAGTAAGAAAGGTTGTTCATTTTGAGAAAGGTCATGGCATAGCCAAGATCCATAAATGCTGATGTTGATCCCAGGGGTGGAATAGATAGGTGCACACTTCCAATAGTTTGCAGTCTTCACAGTACTATCACAACATTATTATTTAACAGATTGGAGACAGACTTCACACTGCTGAATATTCCAGTGATCTGTTTCCAAAAGTGATGAACAGGATGGGATGGTTGGAAAGGCATCTGTGCACAATCCCAGTGTGTGCACTGCTCAGTTTTTGCCAATTTTGCCAGTAGGCTCCTAAACTTTCACATCTAAAATGTTTAAGGAAGATCTCAATTCATGTTTATTCATGTGTCATTTTCAAATGGTTTTATGTAGCATGGTCTGAAATACCAAGATTCAAAACACATCTGGATGCAGAAGTTTAGAACTTCTGGACTTTGGTTTGGATTGGTTTATTTCATACATATAAAAAATAAGGAAACTAGAACTAGAAATGCAAAAGCAGAACATGTGCCCAAAGCAAACAGCATGTAGATTTGTTGCTAAAGCTAAATAGTTCAGTGACTGAAACCTTATGAAGACACTTTGCTATTGAAAAAATCTTCTTAAAATAAAAGAGTTCCTGCTCATTTCAGAATCAAAGTGGAAACCAACAACATTATTAAAAACCAGAAAGAGAGGAAGGAAGAGAGGGACCAGTACAGAAACCACTGAAAATTAATCAATAAAACTGCATTTTAAAAACCCCTACAGAACCAAAACACAGAAAAACAACAGCAACAGCAACAACAGCAACAAACTGTCTGAAAAGAATCAGGAAAAGGCTTGCCTTTTTATTTAGCATATCCAGCTTCCTGGAAAATTATTTATACAATAAGCTGGATTTTAAACACAGAAAATAGAGAAGCATCTTCCTATATTGCTACAAAGATTTCCTAAATAGAGAGGCAGTTTCCCTCCTCCCTACCCTGACCAAATAAACAAATTAAAGTAGTATACTCTGTCCATGGAAACATCTTTATAATGGAAAACTACTGGGCAATATATAATTGTTGCTGAAGCTTACTGTTATTTGGTTACTAAGACATTTAATATTCTAATTTACTTGAAATCTTGTCATATGAGAAAAGGCTCTGACAATTTGTAGAGCAGAGCAATTTATGAATAAACTGATAATAAACAGGCACTGGAATCTAATCCATATGTAGTAAATCACAGGAAAAGTCTGCATGTTCCATACAGTTTTTTTTATTCTGCAAAAGAAGGGTAATGGATCTGTAAAATGCAAGTATTTTTGTTTTATCCAGCAATAACACAAAAATATGGCATATCAAATTCTTATTCAAATTTATGGGTTGCTCTTTCTATATTTTAAACATTTCTCTTGAATATGTATCCCTTGCCTAGTTAAAGTTACCTGTAGTATTTATTCTCAGAGAGACCAGGAATCTGAGTCATAAAAAAGGAATGCTCCACATGACTCACTGCTTTGATTGATTTTCTTCAGCTAGTGCTCTCCACTTACTGAGATACACTCAAATTGGCCTAAAAAGCTTCTTCTCCCTAAAAAATATTTAAGTTCTTTGCAAACTGTTGCCATCACACTGCAACTTGTACTGATTTTCTTCCTGTTCAGCTGTATGACAAGAGTATATTTTAAGTACAACAGGCAATCAAAGTTTGGGGTCCAATCCATCCCTATATTTATGGGATTTTCAGATCCTTTGTGAAAAGCTAGTTCCACATCAAGTTGACCTATTGAGTCAAACTGTCAGTATGATTCTTCAAAGGAAGGAAAAAGAAAGAATAGCTCAAAGCAAGTGATTTCTACTCCATGAGATCTCGTTAACTCAGCTTTTTCTACCAAGGGTGTCAAGCAGTACTGTAGTACAGACCACTGCAGCTATTAAAACTTCTTAATTTCTGAATTGCAGGCTAATTAAAAGGTAAACCAATATGGGCTGAATGGAATTGTAACCTAGACACTCTTATAAATTATTACTTGAACAAAGGCTCAGTCAGGCAAGAACTGTTTTCTCACCATTTTTAATTCAGAAGAAACTGAATTATTTATTAATTTCACATGAAACTATAATAATTTTAAATTTTTTTTGAATCGAAAATTTGCCTGAATGTAGCAATGTCAACCTTATGGACCAAGTCTTACATTCTTCTTTTGAAACATTTCCTGAAAAAATTAGGTGGTTTTTAATTTAGCTGGCCTTTCAGCTATATCTTATATTATTTGACTTGGAGTTACAAATAGTCTAAATCTAGGCAATCAGAGAAAAAATCCAAAAATGTTACAACTGTAGATTTTATTCAGGTGCTATTCATCAGTCTCCACAGATAAGCCCATCCCACTGAAATGAGGGGCAAGATTACTCAAGCACACAAATAATCAACAGGAGGTTTTCCAGCCTTCTGAAGCCAAATCCCTCTGATCCAAGCCTGACTTATGGATCTTGATGCCCTGGGGTCTGTTTATAGCTATGGATTAAGCAGACATCTTCAATTTTCCTTAAGTACCTAACACAAACCCATGGTAAAACACAAGCTGGCTGCATTTTAATCTAGTGGTGAGAGAAATCACCACAAGGTTTCTATCTTCTATTCTTGGGAATGTTATACATTTGGCAACATTAAATACAGAACAAATACAGGCCTGGGAGAAGCATTTTCTCAGGGAATGGATGTATCAATCAAATCTAGGGATATATAAGTCTCATAGCCCTGAAAATGGGCCAGATAGGCTGATATCTTGGATTTTGAAGTTATCAGCAGTTTATCAGTAGATTGCAAGTCAGCTAATGTTAATACAAGCTGCAGGACAAGACTGTAATTCAAGATCATATATTTACATTAATATCACAATTTTTAAAAAATTGTTTTAATGCCAAAACAAATATTCTATCTTCTGTTTTAAAGACAATGAAAAAACCTACATGCTCCCAAAGGGAACCTGATGGAAGAATCGAGATAAGGATAATAAGAAAGGATTAGAGAGTAATATAGTATCATTAGCTGATTAGAAAGTCAAAAGAACAGGGGAAAGTGTTTAGATTTCAGGTCATGGAGAAGGAGATTAGTAAAGGGAATAATTGTTGACCTTCATACATAAGTAATGTCCCTTTTTTGAGGAAGAAACTCCATACAGGTATCAATACTTGTAAGCATAAAAAAAGATACTAATGCAGTTATTTTCTGCACCTGATAGTCAGCATGTATCAATAAAGTATGAAAGATTGAGTGAGACTTTCTATTGAGTATCTCATTTAATACCTGCATGGTAGTGAATAGTTGAGTTTTTGATCAATGTCCCAAATGGAATAAAATTTAGAAAAGCATAACAAAAAACTTAGCCTATCACCGCAAGTAGACTTAATTTTCATTATTTATAAACTTTATTTAAAGAGAAAAATTTAAATCCTATGGTGTAAGAAAATAATAATACTAAGGACAACTATGTAAACAAGTAATTTTGTATTTGAAGCAATTAAAAACATAAAAAACAGCCAACCCACAATTACAAATCTGGTTAATGATGCATGATAAGAGCACGATGTTTTCCATGTGATTTAAGGAGAAGCTTATCTAGGTGATATGATATAGCTTACACTGACATGAATCCATATTCATTACTTCCATTATTCAGGATAAGACCATGGCAACAAAAGTAAGTCTTGAGCCTGACTGTCTCATTCAGTAGGAGAAAGAAAATCTGTGCTTTGAACTTGATACTTGTTGGGCTTAATGTTGTCAGTAGCAATGACTTCTCTTTAATTTGCCTGGAAAGAGGCTAACCACAATATAAAAAGGTGCCACAGGTCAGCAGAGGAGTGGCCACTGCTATGTAGAGACCTGGGGCTACTTGGGACTCCTAGAGAGAATCTGAAGTAATGAACTAAACAGAAATGGTACTATCTGAAAAACCACATCTCCATGATGATCCATATTGTCATGGTTATCCATACTGTCCTACTGCCAGCACCAAGCCTGGAACTGTTTTGGTTCAAGCCTAAAAACAGCCTGTCTTGAGTGAACAAGCATTCTCATTGCATAGCGTTGATGCATCTGATGTGTTTTGCAGAGGAAGAGATTGACATGAACACGGGCAGTGAGTGCCCTACCAGTCAGCCTTGGGGTCAGAGAATGGCTCCTGCTACACCTGATGGCACAGAAACTGCCCTAGGAAGGACCTGTCCCTCAAGGTTTGTGAAAGAAGAGCTCCAGTAAGTGCTGTGAAGATGAACAAGTGGGCAGCATGGTTAGTGGAGTGTCCTCTGCACCCACTGACCTTGGTAACTTTGGTGCTCAGATACAGCAAAGCCTGATGCACCACCTCACACTGCAGTAGTTATCATCATGTTGCACAAAGCATCAAATTCATTACAAAGGAAAAGGAATTTACCTCCATCCATCATGCCACAAAAATAGCACGGGAACCTCAGCTAGCCACAGAAGTCTGATGAAACACTGTCACTCCTCTAGCCTGTGTTTCAGGATAATTCTGTACAGCCCTGACCTCTTCCCTGTCTGTGATCACATCACAGCTGAGTCGAACACACTGAGGTGGAATAGCAGCTTTGCTACTTCCATTGGACTGAGCATCCATTTCGATTGAAATTAGTATCAAGAAGAAATTTTAAGTCAGAAGATAACATTAAAATAATAACAATCAAGAAATCACAACAATCATCCCTTTTTACAACTTTTTAAAGTCTTTAGTTCTTCTAGTTTTCTTAAAATGCTTTAAATTGTTAAAATAATTTTTTAAAAGATAATTATAATTTACTTACTTACTTTCTATTTTTAGCTCTCAACTTCTTTTAAATTTGGAGGAGATTTACGAAAGTACTGTTATAAACAATCCAATATATAAAAATATTGGTATTTATGTGAGCTTGTCAAAGTATGAACAATCACATAGTATTTTTAGCTTGGGGTGTTTGCAGTTAAGCTAAAACCCTGAATAGTTATTGCTCCAAAGTTGTTTCTGTAAATCGATCTCATAACTTAATCTGAGGAAAAATCCAATGAAGCAATGGATTTTTAACATCAGAGGCTCAGATGGATTGATTTTCCTACTGTTTAAGCATTTTTAAGAGTAAACATCTGAACTTATGCTCTGGACTAATTATCTTCTTTTCTAGCATATTGATTTGATTTGGACTGACAGTAATTTGAAAAACATTCCTTATTCCCTTATCTTTATTGGACATTTATTTTTCTCTTTAATTGGTTTCAAGAAAAGGTTCTATGACATAGTTCAAATATTACTATCAATGTCTTAAGCTGTTCTTTATTTTAAGATGCTTTTGTTTCCACTAAATTTACTTCATTCTTTAAACATTCTAACAGAAAGAATTATCTGTAACACCATCCTTTAGACCTCTGCAGGTCCAGCTGATGGACCAACTACAGTTATGTAGTTGTGACACATCAAATTAACCAAGTCTGAATGAACTCTGAATGAGATAGTAACCCACTTTGTACATATTATGATGTCACTTTGCTTATTAGTCATGCTTCAATCATTACATTTTTGTGTTCTTGAACAAGAAAAGATATATCTTCTTCTCTTTAATATGTATTATTCAATACTAACATTGTATTGAGCATTTTAGGAGGCTAAAAATATTCTTCCTATATAATACATTGAGAGAATTCAGTAGATTCTAGCTGAAACAAATTTAAGAATCCAAAAGGAAGTATATAAAAAAGAAAGTCCCATTTCAGAAAACAGGAATGTGGGAACAGGTAGAAGAAGAAATTATACTTTTCAGCTTACAACAAGAATATTCATGACTGCACTCCACAATGACTCCTCACAGGCACAATATAAATCTCAGTATTCCATGAGCCAAACCACATGAGTAAGTCTCAACATCCTTTGGTCCTTACCCTGCATCACTAAGGATAGGATTTGTATTTTCTAGTTTAAATGGCCTCACTGTAGATAGCTGCATCTCAACTCTGCAACTGGACCTTCTTTGCAACCAAGGAAGAGAATCAGGATGTTCTAAAGTGCAATTCTTCTTAACTACTGAATTAATAACACTTTAGAATTAAAGGTTGGACCAGATGATGTTTTGATGTCCTTTCCAGCCTGGGTTGTTCTATGGTTCTATAAATTTACTTTTTAAGAAATTTATAGATTCTTCTGTAAGACATTGACAACAAACAGGGTTCAGAAGACCAAGTCAAATCTTTGAACTTAAGAGATGAATCTCATTCTGCATCCTTAAATTCCATATTTTAGAAAAATTCTTTCACTTGCTTTCTTTCATACATTTTTTCCAATGTTTTAAAAATAGTCCTGCTATAGAAAGCCCACATTAATATGTCCAAACATCCATCATAATTTTTGGAAATTGTGATGACAAGCAGTTGCTCTGATGAAAATCACTGTTTACTAAATCTAGTCCCATTATCATTCAGTGCTTTCTGAGGAGGGAGGCTTTGGGGTTTTGTTTGGAGCTTTTTGTTTATTTTGTGATTTGGGTTCAGGTTTTGTTTTTTTTTTTAAAAAAAACAACTTAGAAATCTCTTTACATCTTTGGTACATTTCTGTATTTTCTATGTTTACATGAAGATAGATATAACAGCCTAAAATTAAGCACATATATGCTTTTTCACTCCCCCTCAATCCCACTGCAGAGGAACAGGAGAGAAATCAGAAGACCAAAAGTAGGAAGATTCATTAGTCAAGATAGTTTAATAGATGTACAAATAAAAAGGAAGAAAAACTGAAAGAAAACAAAGGCAATTACTCACCATTACCCACAAATAGGCTGATTACCAGACACTCCCTGAGCAATGGCTATCTTCCTAAAAATACCTCCCTTCAGTATTTATTGATGAAAGTAAGATGGAATATCCCACTGTTGAGGCCATTTCTCCTGGCTGTGTCCCCTCCAAATTTTCTGAGCACCCCCAGCCAACTCACTGGGGATATAGTGTGGGGAAAGAAAAATCCTTATGCTGGGTAAACACTGCTCAGCAATAGCCAAAACACTGGTGTGCTACCAGTGCTGTTTTAGTCACAAATCCAAATTACAGCAATATGGGCCTGCTATGAGGAAAACTAACTCTGTCCCAGCCAGACCCAGTAAAATATACAAAGTTGTAATCATTACCAAAGAGACAATTACTGACCTACCCTCTCATGCCTGTAATTTATTAGCAGCAAACACATGTATTTGCATGAAATGAAGTTTAAAAGTGTCAATAATTTAAAGGAAAAAAATATTACATTGTAACCCCAGTGCCACCCATTACAAAGCAGAATAATGATTACCCTTATAGAAATCTAAACATAACAATACACAGAAATGCATTTTTGGAATCTTTGAAATAATTTTAATCCTGAGTTATAGTATTGCACAGAAACTATGAGATTGTGTCCAAGAAAATTTTGTACATGTATTCAGATTAAATTGTATGTATTAAAAACAAATTACCTTTCACAATCCTTGTTCTTTTGTGATTGAAAGAAAACATCTTTCATTTATTTGAAAGACACCAGGAATACTGTGATTATGCCTATAATAAATAGTGACTAACAAAATTATGAAATATTTTCTTCTTTGCAATGGGAAAAAAAAAGATAAAAAGTAATGTTTTTGGGAAAAGGACAGTTTAAATATTTTACAGTTCATACCTAGCTGACCTTCAACTGAAGGTTTGTACAGAGAAAAAAACAATGATGCTACATAAATACTCAGAGCTCTCAGTGGTGGATTGCATCTTAATGATTTTCTTGGGAATGAGTCCCAGAGCCAGCCACTTAACATGACCATGGAAAAGCAACAAAACTGCCTCTGTATGATGAAAATTCTTCCCCTTAGAATTTTCTAAGTTTGTTTTATTTCCAGTGAAAAGATTCTTAGCAACAAAGATAACATAGAATTATAGACTTATAGAACAGTTTGGGACAGAAGAGATCTTCAAGGGAAGAGTAGTCCAACCCCACCGCCTCTGGACAAGGCCATCTTCAACTAGATCAGGCTCCTGAGCCCCATATAGGATAACCTTGAATGCTTCCAGGGAACATGTTTGGTGAAATATAAATAATGCAGCTACAAATTTACATGCATCATAGTTCAATATTATTATGTACCATATATTTGCACTGTAATTATTGTTGTTCATTCCTATAATCCAGATTCTTGAAAATTCAAAACAAATGTCATCGTTTCTATGCAGGTGTAGAAGAAGAAATTACAGTTGTACTAATTATCAATGAAGAGGAACAGCCTTGCCCTTGATGGGTCACAGCTGTGACTAATAAAGGTAAGTGTGATAAAAGGGGTGGGTTGGCTGGGTAGAAGGGCATGGAGAAGGAGGACCTTGGGGAGGTGGAGGAGCCCTGAGGAAGAAGGAATGATCCAGAGAGACACAAAGAACGAAACAAGGAAGGGAGTTGCTGCAGTGAAAGATCTGCTGTGGGGTCAGTCTGTGTCTGATGGAGCCAGAGCTGCTGCTGGAGCCTGCAGCCACAGCTGGGCTGGTGAAAGCTGCTCAGAGTCTGCAAACCAACACAGCAGGAAACAGCCACAGTTAGAGTCTGCAGCTGGGCCCTACGGTGGGAGCTTGCTGTAGTCAGTCAGGATGGCAAAGCAAGAAGAAGAATAAACTGGGACCCTTTTCATGCTGTTGAATTAGAGTCTGTGTCTTGGCTCATTCCTACCTCTAATGAGAGGTCTGCTGCAACAGCTTCTAAACACTACCAAGTTAGATCTTTTCTTTTGACAACCACAACTACCCATGGCACACTTATTTTTGAGGCATTCCAGATACCTTTATTACAACTCTTGCATTGTTGAAGCCCTGTGTGCTTGTCAGTGTGGACTGACACTGCTGTCAAACTGCTACAAATGACACAAAAAAGCTAAATCAAATAAACGTAACTCTGTCTATTCAGGTGTGCCTCTCAACCAGACAAAAGCAATCTTATCCATTAACTTGTATTGATAAAACACAGTAAGACATTTTGTTTTCTCTTATTACTTCCAATGACTGTATTTGACAATTACTTGAGCTGTGGTAAAAGACCCAGACTGGCTCATACAAGGCCAGAGGATTCAAAAGCCTCTCAATATCAGATGTGCCTTTTCTGTGCCCCCAAGTGACAAAGGGGGAGAGCTGATCTGACACTGACCTGGTTCTGGACCAATGTAAAGCCTTTTGTACAGGATTTCATTCAATTTCTTTACCCTACTCTGAGATGGTACAACAATTTTTCATGCTTAAAATTTCTTCTAGCTCAAGTTTAGGGTGTCATACTTGAGTGGCAATGGATCAGGAGTAGCTGAATTAGTCTACCTTGAAAATGCCTCAAATGATGAAAAGCAGATTGCCATAACCACCTGGCTTTTCTAATATTCATTTTGAGAAAGTAAAAATGTTAATAACAAAATTTTTTCTTTCCTAATTTAAGCTATTATGACTCTAATTCATTATTCAAAAATATTTCCTCATCTATTCCATCTCTAATAAATTAAAGCTGTTCATAGTGAAATGAATTACTAGGTATCTAGAAGAAGATGTTTGCTAGAAAGTTAGATAGAGAATGCTGTCAGCCTGGACAACAGGAAGATGAAATGGAATGTGTCTCCTATCATACATAACAGGAGCAGCCTGTAAGTAAAATGAAAGAAAATCCCTCCATGCATCATTTGTTTAACTGAGATTAGTGTATAAGCATTAGTGAAATTAGACAATTAATGACAGATCTTTACTCTGAGGCATATGTCTTCACAGTGTATTTATACTCAAACAAACAAATAACAAAAGGTATAGTGCAGCTGTTGACAGTGAGACAAAAGAAAAATAAGGCCAGTAAAAGCAAGCCTTTTATATTTTCCATAAAAAATATTTGCTCAAAGTAAAGCCAGAATTTTTCCTTTTTAAATACCGAAGTATGGCCACTCACTGTCCACATCTTAAGCTTAATTTCATTTTAGACTTGAAAGGGGTCTTCTAGAATGTCACAGGAGGAGAAGTCCCACTTAATTCTTGCTTTTTTCAGTTTGGCCAGGAGTGTAATGGACCATGCATTTAGGAAAATGCTGTTTTCATGGATTATACTGACACAAGCATTAACATTTTTTATTCCTGTTCCAGCAGCCATATACAAGGTAAAAGACTTAGATCAAT
Organism: Oenanthe melanoleuca; assembly: GCF_029582105.1. Lineage (NCBI taxonomy): Eukaryota > Metazoa > Chordata > Aves > Passeriformes > Muscicapidae > Oenanthe > Oenanthe melanoleuca. The sequence continues at coordinate 26,761,007 of NC_079336.1, read as the reverse complement.
ATAAAAAGGCTTTCCAAATTTCAGGACTTTGGCCCAGAGATGACTCTGATGGTGCAGCACTGAACACTAACCTTTGAATGGTATAATGCAAACTGTGAGTAAAGGGTGCACAACACAAGGAAAGAAAAAGTACCCCAGTGATTTATCTGCCTTCAGTAGCTTTATCATGTAAATCCTTCTGAGTTTGCTGAGCTGCTTTTACACCACTGCAGTTTTACTAGCAGGACACAAAAATACATTAAGGCATATAACTCAGCCTCCATGATTCCTGCCTTCCTGTCCTGTTATTTTACTGCTCTCTAATTTTAATTAGACAAATACATTTCTGAGAATTGAGCAGTATTAATTATTAAATATTAGGGCAGGGAAAGCAGGGATAGTGGCATCAGACATACCTAGACAGAGATGGAGTACCTTTTCTAGGACAATTAAGAAAGCTTCTGTTTTCAAATGAGGCTTTTGACTGAGGCTAATAGCTCTAAACACATCAATACATATTCCATAAAACCACATTGCTGCAACACTACTTCAGTGGACCCTCCCAGAAAAAACCTACTAATTTACATTATTCCAAATGCTGCTGTATTTCTGCATACAGAGGCCAGAGAATCACAGGCCAGCCAGGGACTGGTATAATCTGATGCATTCAAATCATGCAAGCAGCTATGGCCATCAAGATTTCAGTATTTCCATATTATGAGGTTCCAGAGCAATCTGTTTAGAGATGACAATGGCTTCTAATCACATTAATACAAAGGTAGCAATAATAACTGCTACTGTCACAATTTACTAATGAATAGTAGAGTACAAAAAAATGTAAATAGAATAGGGAAAATAAAGAAATCTAGGTTAGTGGAAAAAAGAAAATTACACTTTAAAGCACTGCAATGAATTTATCATTACAGAATTCAACCTCAGATCATTTTATTCTGAATGTTGTTTATTATGTCCCTGTTACTAGGGAGCTTACCCAATTTGAACCTCTGACATTCTCATCTCTGGAAACTGGTGGAGGATTTTTTGCATTCATTAACCTTAATATGTTTTATCAGGTCTCAGAACTAAAAACAAACAAACAATAAAGCAGCTGTATCCTAAACAGCAACAGGTTCAACTGCAAAAACCAGTCACTGAAACAAGAACAAAAGGTGACAGTAAAAACCAGTTGATGAACTAGCTAGTGAAAGAAGACTGGTGTAGAAAGAGAACTGAAACTGCAATAAAGTAATCAATTACCAATGGCCAAGGGGCATTTGATATTTGAAAAGAAGAGAGATTTTGGTTTTTTCCCCATAAGAACATACTTTCTTATATGAATTACTGTTTTCATTTTAAGGGGAAGAAACTGAACTATTATAAAAAAAGCAAGCAAACAAACAAACAAACAAACAAAAAAAAAAAAAGAAAAACACCATGGCCAGCTGTTTTGTACTGGATGGCTTTCAAAAGATAAAAATGCTTAACAGGAAATATTATTTATTTCAAACTTGTAAGCAAAAATTTGGTTATTTCTTGCCTCACAGGGTATCCTGAGACATTAAATTATGAGTAACAGTTTTGCCATGTTTTTTGCAGCCAGGAATCTTCATTTAGAAACCCAAAGCAGAACAATTCTGTTCATTTGAAACAACAGGCAAATTGTTAGTGATTTCCAAAAGTTTTAAAAATATTTAAAATGAAAATGGACTTTGTGAATACACAACAGACATACAATTCTTACTGAGCTTCAGGTCTAAGAAATGACTCAGTAAGTCTCTTTTAGGTGTCTCCATACTGTGAAGTAACTTTTTACACTTCTGCAGTGGGGATTCAATGTTGCTGTCACTCACACTACATAGATTCTACTTGTTTGCACGTTCTGGTGCAATTATTTTCTGTGGAGAAGTCTGGGTGACAGCATTCATGCCACTATGTGGATACAAGCTAGGATGTCAAACTCAGTCCAAGCACCTTCCTGTCACTGATAACTAGCACATTTCACTCCTAATGTAGCTTACTTTGAAGTTTCATTTTACTGTAGCATCTCTCTGCCAGCTGAGTAAGATAAGGAGGCCAGCACTGAGAGGAGGAAAAGGGAACAGGAAAGGCTGGTTTACAATTGAGAAGCCCTTCTGGTTATTTTCTGAGAGTGTCAGGCATATTTTAACAGATGTATACCCTATTTTATAAAGTAATAATCATTTACACTTGATTTTTCGCTGAGGGGGCTCTCCATAATTCTAATTTATGAGCTGTTTACAACATAAATTTTGGAACAGTACAGATGAGGCAACTGTGAGTTTAAAGAAATAACATAAATAAATACATAAATTATCAAAACTTTCATGATGTGTGGCACATCAGAATAAATGAAAGGTGCTTATTGTCATAACTATTTATCACTAAAAGACCAATTATCACACCCAGAACTCCTTTAGGAACTCAGTTCTGATCTTCATTTTCCTACTTGCATGCTAGACTGAAATTATGAAAAGTACACTATTAAAAAAATGTTTTGTGTGCTTTGAGTTTTAAATATTTCATGATCAGTTTTGCAGTTTAGGAAAGTGTGCTTTTATTCCTTTACATGCTCTCTACCTGGTGCTGTATGCTTAGGCCACAGAAACAGCTCTAAGAAACAACCTCAGGAGACAAAATTTTTCAAATGTCCTCATTCAGGCACAATTAAAATTTTAAAACAATTAAAACATTCCCATTTTAATTTTTATTATAAATAATGTAGATTAAAATACTAAAAGCAGCTGAAGTTTGATTTTTCACTGCAAACACATTTACTTCAGTTTGTATTCAAAAAGGTGTCAGGCCTCCAAATTTGATGTCTTGAGATTTTTAAGGCCCAGGAAGAAGCAGTTTCAAAGACTCTGAATCAGATGATAACCTGCAGAGGTTTTCTATCACTGCTTTCCAAGCAATGCAAGTTATTTGTATACTGCAAAAAAAAGGAGTACAGGCTCCCTGAGAGAGTCCTGTAATTTTACCTACACCCTAAAACCTGAAATTTCAATACTCACATCATATCACAGGATAAAATAATAACCCTTGATTTCAGAGAGATATTTCTATCTGTTATGTATTTAATCATTTAAGGATTATCCAATTAAGCTCTCCAGTTAGTGAAAGAATTCTTCATGTTGACCCTGCCTATAAAAACACAGTTAAATCTAATGCAAGGTTCCTGCATGTTTGAAATTGCAAAATCACTCAGACACTGAAACTGTGAAGTGTGTTTGAGCTTCCAGAGCCACCTGCTGAGCATCTCCACAAGTGGTAAGGGAGAGCTAACAGCTTCACAAGAGTTTTTTTTTTTAAATCCACTGTGGAGAAGAGTCTCCTGCACCAGCCAGTAAAAGTGCTGACAGCAGGTGTTTGATCTCCTGCTTGTATTCCTCCTTGTTTGTGTGCCTGACCTAGTGCTGAGAAAAGGTGTCTCTGTCTGCTCAGGAGTGAATCCATTGCACAGACTTTCCACCAAGTGATTCTAAGGTTTTAGACATACAATAGCCTTCTTTTGTTCTCTCTCCTTCTGGTTTTGTTTTGGGTTTTGTTTAGGTTTTTTGTGTGTTTGTTTAGGGGTTTTGTTTTGTTGGAGTTTTTTTTTTTTTTTTTTTTTTTTTGTTAAACCTGTAGCAATATGGTGAAAGGAATATCAGGTTTGTGGCAGTAAAAAGGGAGACAAGGAAAAAAGTCTGTAGCCTTGCACAGTATTGTGCAAATCTGTCACATATACACCATTGGTGCTAAAGAAATCAGAAGACACTCTGTAAAATTGCTACAAAGAATAAAACAAATTACATCTAAGTACATATTCCCAAGTAACTGGCACATGTCACTGCCTGCACTTGGTTTTGATTAGAACAATTGCAATTACCCACGTGTGAACAGAAATAAAAGTGGGATTTCCAATACAAATACTTGCAGACATCAAAAGCAGCAGAAGACAAAAGCATTCTATGGATATTTCCAAACATATCCTAAATCACCAGGCACACAGCCTTGTGCTTTCTCCTGTCCCCCACCTTTCAGTAGTACCAAAATCACTCTGGAAAGCACCAGGGTGGGAGGAAGCCACAGCGGAACAAGCTGCCACAATCAGATTCTTCTGGGATGTTTCTTCAGCCCTGGAGTCCTGCAACCACTGTAAATTTTATCCTTTTGCTTCAGCACGGGCATAGTTAACTCTCCTTTCTGTCTGAATCCACTGGCAACAAGAACCCAGCTGCAGGTGAGTTTGTAGAGGGGTCCCATCATTGGGAGGCCAAGGAGAGGATCTGTCCTCTGCCCATCCCCTGGGTGAGCCTGGGGTGGGAGGAGAATGTGGGCACTGGTGTTTTACCAGGAGCAGAGCTGCTGCAGAACAACTGCAGGGGCTTTTATCACCAAGCACAAAGCCACGAGATGACTTCTAAGCACACCCAGGTTAGGCAGCTGCTGAGCAGGGGGTGTTTGGATTGCCTAGACACAGCCTGAAACCTAGAGTAGCTGGCTCCCAACGTGGGAGCCAGTTCTCTGTGATGTCTCAATGTGCCATTTGTGCTGTGCCACCAGGGAGCTCAGACGTGCTGCACTTGCCTACCTGACATGAATTCTCCTTTGATAGTTACCAGATTGCCTATTAGTTAAAGCAGTAGAAATGTAATACATGTGGTTTCTATACCACCTGCATATTCACAGCTTTGCCATGAATGAGATTCATAAAATGGGATAAAACTTTTACAAACATTGATTTTATGGCAAATTGCCTCTGGGGAAAATCACATCTTTTGTTAAAGCACAGCCTTCTGCCAAATGGAAATCATGTTGCTGAAAATCCCCTTCTGCATTGTCCATTTAATCTCTGCTTGTAATTTTTGCAGGGTTTGTTTTTAGGTTTTTTTTTAACTTTTTATGTAAAGAGTAATGCTCTCAGCATCAACAGACAATTCTGGAAGACATCCAAAAATGAGGTGTATACAAAACAAGAAATATGAAATAGCGTTGGGTTTTTTTTCTGCTCTAACTGTCTGCTCTATATGTGGCACAAGTTAAACAGCCAGTGATAAAAAATAAGGTTAGAATTATCTACTGCAAACCACTGCAGTGTTTAGTATCACAGCTTGCAGGATTTTCATTTACAAATACTATTTTTATGAGGATATGTGTGAAACAAGATGGCAAAATTACCTGATAGTGTCTTTATTAATGCTGATCAGTTAATTAAAATTAAAATCAGCAACTAATGTATAGAATATAACTTACCTGTCTATAGATTTTAATTTAACTGAATGCTGTATAAGAAAAAAGGATAAAAAGGGTGGCTGCAGTTTTTCCTAAAGATAAATTCCCTTCCCCAAGTTCAACTGCAAAATATCTTCTGTTGTTTCCTCTCCAGAAAGCAGGAGCCATACACAGACAGAATATGGTAAAAGGAACTGACAAATATATGGTTTATGAGATCAATTGATTGCCAAAATTTTAGATTACTATTCTTCCATAGGGATGGCCCTGACTCTGAACCCCATATTGCTGTCTCTAAGAGCTGGGGAAAAAAGGGCAGTAAAAACTTCTTCCTCAGCTAGACATGATTAGTATGTTCAGTCTTGAGTCAGTACAGTGGGAACAATCTATAGTGAGTGACTTTCTCCTTGACTTTTTCTACAGTCTCAGCTACTCAAGGCAGAGGGTCATCACCATGATTACAGAACTTAAAGAAAGGGGATGAACTTCACAGCATCCTTCCTCTTTTCCCTCTGCTATGCAGAAAGGGAGTATACAACTGAAAATCTACATAGGAAAATAAGTAACATATTGTGAATGGTGAACAAAGTACCCAGTTGCCAATAAATTCTCAGACTGAAGCCTGAAAGAGCACTTTCAATCTATCAGGTATTACATTCCTATTGGTATGCAATACTGAAATTCAGTGTGACCAATGGAAAAAAAGTATTCAGTACTAAAGAGCCAGCAAAGCAGCAGGTCCAAACTATCTGCATCTCATTTCAGATTTAATTATTGCAATAACATCTCATTTGCTTCAAGGTATTATAATTATCTTCTCATTTGAAATGGAGTGGTATTTTAATATGAATGTAGTTAATGAGGCAATAGGTTGAAAATGTCCATAACATTGGGTTTTAAAGTAGAACAAACTGTTTTAAAAATTGATCACTGAAAGTTAAGTGCATTTTCATTCTGCCAAATGCAGAGTATACACTCAAGTGATTTATAATAATTTTTACAAATTGCAGTGGGTTTTAGTTTAAAATTGCTAATAAATGCAGGCATTAATTAAGAGTTCTTCTGCTGCATTTGACCATTTAGACTGCATCAGGCCATGATTTAAAATGTAAATGCTCATTTAATTTGAGGACAAAGAAAGAAGAAAAGTCTGTCACATCAAGCTTTCAGTTCTCTTGTACATTAATAAAATATTCTGGTACATTTGTAATTTATCTAGATGGCAAAAAACATTTCTTCAATAATGCTGTGTACAAACATTAGCATTTTATGTCTTAATTGATATCTAATGGATTATGTAGCTTCAACATATATTATTTTTTAAAAAATAATACTTTTTTAATTATCTATAATTGATTTTGAATTATAAAGTGTTCTGTGGAAACATTAAAATAAATTATTAGGATGATGATGAGGATGATGATTTGAGATTTAAAAACCCCCCAAAGCCCAAAGAGATGTTTCTGTAAAGCTATGTTATAGTCCTGACATAAGATGTTCCCTAAGAAAATAATTTTTTTTTATGTCACTGACAACATTTTGTCATTATGAAGTAACCTATGACAAGCACCTCAGCATACACTAGGTATTTCCTTAAGGACTACCTAAAGACTTTGAAACAATCCTGACCATTTTCTAAACCCCTTCTGCTGCCTGTAAAAGCCTGAAATTCTTGGTAGTTTGCAAGTTGACAATTTCTAGTTGGCCATTAGACAATTTAAATTTTTTAAAGATTTTTTTTATTTTTTTGTTTTTGTTTTTTTGGGTTTTTTTTCCCAATCACATATAAAATACCACATATGCAACACAGAGTTTAAGATGACTCAGGACTACAGCAAAAGTGGTTTGTTCCTTGAGCTTCAGGAAACAGTCACAGGTGAATAATTCTAAGACTTCCTCCTCCCAAAAAATATGGCAAAGTTATCATTAAATTACTGGATTATTTTTGTTCCTGCTGTACTTACATTTTGACTTTTGACCTACTTCCAAACACTGTCCCTTCAGAAACCTGAAGGTTTTTTATCTGACTTCCTTACTAGCATCCATTTCCCATGTTCTATTTTGAACCCAATAAAGAAAATACAAACCAAAGATTGTTTATGTTTTTCGTTTGTTATTTTTTACTTCAGTTTACTTTTATGTGAATTCTGCTGTACTGTTTCTGACTGCATGCAACATTGCTATTTGGTAACTTCATTTTCTTCCAAACTTCCAGTATTTACATCAAAACTAATTGAAACTGAGGAGAGAAGCAACATGGTGTTAGACTTGCAGTGGTTATTTTATCTACAACTCACATGCCAACACCACAATATTGTTCCAAATTCTTTTATTCAAACTTGAGGCTTTCTCTGACCCAAAAAAAACCTAAATCTTTGTAGGTTTTTTGCAATCACTTCTGTGTTTCTATTGGTTATTGCCTACATCTGGTATGCAGTTTCCTAAAACATTTAGCTGTAACAGATTGCCTTGAATCCTAATATATTTTTCCTTTCCTGGTTTTCCCTTTTCCAAATTGACTACCAAAAAGCTTTCTTTCTTTTTTTTTTTTTAATATATGAAAAATTGTGGCACACATCCATCCTAACCTTCTTGAATCTATTAGCAGAAACTGCAAATCCCAATGGGATATAAATTATTTTGCAGTAGCTCCTGATTAACATGTCCCAGAAGTACAGCTCTGTGTTCCAAAAATATAATACATTTTTTGCATATTCTGCTCTACATGACTTATATGCCTGCTGTGCTAATCAGTCATGTCACTCACTCAATAACTATTTTGAGTTCTTATTGCTTATTTTTTAAAGCTGAAAAATTTATTAAATCAGGATGATGCACAGTAACCATTTTAGCACTTTACCATTGTTCAGGAATGTTCAGGCTGTGAAGCAACTATCATAAAAACACAGGTCATCATGATACTCTATAGTTCTTTGATTATACATCTCTCAGCACTGAGATATAGCAACATACTATGTGAACAGTTTGGAGGCTTTGCCCATAGTTCTCACTAATGAACATTTGTAATTTGAGAGTTCAATTTTAGCAGCAGGATAACCAGTGCTAAGCTGGTAGTACCACTTCATCCCCAATGATTAAGCCAAAAGCTCTTTCTATATTTGGGTACAGACACAGAAGAATTGAATCCCACTAAAAAGTACACTCCCTCAAACATCTGGCTATTCTTTTAACTTTCCTGCCATTAGTATTCTTTCCATCTTTTCACCTGTCCAGGAGCTCAGAGCAGGAATAAAATGTGATCACTCACGTATCTCACAGTTTCAAATGTCCCATGCTGTACTACTGGGGTCTGTCATTCTGTATTCTTGCCCAAATACAGATCCACATTCTCCTGCCCACAAATGAGGCCAAAATTTAGAGGTGTCATAATATCTCTACACTGTTGCTGTCCACTTCCACTTCTGAAGTGGGCATTATTTTTATCTTCCCTAACCCACCAGAATCAGGCTTCACTTTCTTCATTCTGACAAACAGGATATCCTAGAATCTTAGGAAAAAGGTTCTCTTTTTTTAGTTCTTTGTCCTTCCCTCTTTATAAGCATTACCATACTTGGCTGTTTTCTGCCTCACTGTCACAGCTTATGGCATGCACACGAAGGATGGTAGTTAAAATGTTTTCATCCCACTGAACCTCTCCTGGATGGATGTTGATATCCTCATAAAGACACCAGAATTTCTCTTCCCCTCTGTGCTTGTGCAGAGCCATCTGTAGTGACAAAATAGCATTGCAAAGACATCAGTGTACTGAACATTTCATCCAGCTCTATGTGAAAAAACTAAATGTCAGGTGCCAGATTTATGACTCCACAGGATATAAATATTCCCTCTCTGGAAAGGTCACACAAGATTATCATCAGTATATGAAGCAGACACTGACAGCCATGTCTGTTTCAGAACCTTCAGTTGTTTCTGGATCTATAATTTGCTGTGCAGTTGTTTTACAACCACCATAATGATTAGTCAATATGTAGTAACATTATTTTCTGATTCTACATTAATGGTCTTTCATGGAGGTCAAATCACAGCTTTGCCAGGACAGAAGAATTTATTCTGAAAATGGCTTCTTATATCTGTTTGTATAGAGCTGATCTCTTGTACTTTACATATGGAAGTTCATGAGTTGTCTTCAATCTCTGCTTTTTAGAATTCATTCCCCATTAGAGTTCTCTAGAATTTGTTAACTACTGCTTGGCTGTTACTCACTGTAAGAAAGCTTTCATTGTTTGATTGTTTGTTTGTTTGTTTGTTTGTTTTTGCCTTTTTAAATTTAATTGATAGAGTTTAAAAAAGTATTTCTGGTTCTAACGCATTCTTGAGAATTCACACTGGGTTGCCTTATTGACCTGATGGAGTCTTATTGCTTCTACTTTGATTTTGATGTCATATCTAGATGTTTTCCTGGCTAGAGTATTTAATCTTTTTATATTCTAGGATGAGGACATTCTCTGGTCCCACATCTTTCCCATATAAAATTTTGGCAAAATCATTCCTTGACTTGTTTCAATTGCACCTGATGTTACCATAGCTCTCTGCAATGAGGAACTTTCCATACTTCCACGCCATCTGTCTCAGTAAACATAACTTCTCCCAGCATGGACTCCTGTCATTTGTACATAGTGGGAGGGAAGCTAATGCCTGACTAGTCTTGGTTACTCATCCTTCCAGGATTTTCATTCTTTCCATGTATTGTGTGTTAAAACAGATTTAAGATTAGATTACTCTTTCAGATTAGTCTTTCAAACGGTGTCCCCTTCACCAGTTTCCTTAGAATGCCCACTTGATGTGACAAGAACTATTCACAACAGTATCTACTCCCTCATACTTGCTTTGGACACTTTTAAGGATCTGTAAAAGTATTTTAATATTTCCAAATAATATTTCCAATTCCCAATACTGAAGCAAAGGCAAGCTTTAGGGAAATGCACAGTTTCCCTTCCAGTCCCCCTTTTTTTGCACAGTGACATCTGTGACCGCAGAATCCCATGTCCACTGAATTTTCATTCTGTTTCTGTCTCTGCTGCAAAACTCAGACATCTCAGTGCTTCAGATATGCCAGTACTTCAGTGCAGCAATGAGAAGTGCTGCAGTAAGCACAACTGTAAGAAACAGAGCTTTCATGTGCGTACAGCAGTCTCAGACTCAGCTGTTTCCAACTACATCAAAAAAACTTCAATTATGCCCTTAGTCCACACTAATACATGTCCTTCATGAAAACTGTTCTTTTTTCAGTTCTGCTATAACCTTTGTTATCTTTCCCTGAGAATTAAAAAAAAAAAAAAAGCACAAAACCTCTGTAACAGCTGAGAATGAATATCAAAAACTTAAGATAAAGCACATGATAGAAAAACTATAATTGTTTCAATATCCCCAAAAGTCAATGTGAAGGTTAAACTGTAAGGAAATTCAAGTATGTTAAGAGAAAATATACAGCATAATCCCCATGCAATCTAAATTCTTGTACTGTAGTAACACCACAGAGAAACCATTTGGTTTCTGTTAAGATTTTCAGAGCTTGTGATTCCAAATCTTGTGAAACTGATTTTTTGAACATATTGTCTTCTTTTTTTTTTGCTAGTTTCACACCAGTGAAAGATAATTCACACATTTCTTTACCTTGGCATGTCTTAGAACAGAGTGAAGAATGCCAGTGTTTTAGTGAAAGTACATATTTAACTCCTCCACCACTGCTTTCCATCAGCATTTCAAAGAATGCCTTTTAAGCAATCAAAAATGCAAGACAAAGTTTATAGGCAGATGATGATGATTATTATTATTATTATGCAAACTATTTCCCCCCTAAATTTAGGAGATTTGAAAGCATGTAAGCTGTGCCTGAAAGCAGAAGCTGCAAGCCTAAAACTAAAATAGATGATGGGAACAAGCTACTTAAATGTAAATTTGTATCTGTCTTACAAAGAAATTTAGTAGAAGCTGATCTATTGAGCAAAATAATTGGTGCAATGGACTCAGTATCTACACTATATGTATTTTAAAATTACTTTGGATTCGTTTTAGTATGGTCCAGAAAAGGGCCAGGAAGGCCCTAAGTTCCTACAGTTCATCTTCTGGTTTTCTTTTAGTCTGCAGGAATACATGGTATGAGTTCTGAGCCCATTCCCTGCCATGGAATAAGTACTGTAAGTGGAGATGATTTAGGGATCCTATTCAAAATTGTCCACCCAATCTACACTAAAATGATCACATAAGTGCATGCTAACTTGCCTCACTGATCGATCTAATTAGCTTGAGCTTATAGGAACAGTTCCAATCCTCACTTACACAGCTCTGTATGCCTGAAAGCTCATCTCCATCTTTCCCCAACTCTTTGTTCCCTCAGCTTGTACAGTAAGACATAACCTTTTCCTACAAATCATCCCACATTTCTGTGCTCAGACCCTCACAGCTCCAGCACTGCTGTTTGCTAGATGTGTGCGTGTTTATTCAACCATGAAGCTAAGGAAGATGGGAGCCAGCTACCTACATACACTGTTCTCTCTCTAGTTAATTTACTGGTTCCTACTAAGAAAAATATGGCCATAAATTAAAAGTGTTCTTATTTGAAAGCATAACTGGCACTCTTACAATAATCAGACTACAGGTTTGGAGTGCATGGCCATTTTGCTGCACAAACTGTTGATTGTTGCTACTTGTATAAGGAATTTTTAATTTTTTTGTTTGTTCCTAAAAGCTTCAAATTAGAGGGCAAAAATGGATTTGATCATTTACTTCCTACATATCAAGCTTCTCTTTTTTGCCTTCCTTTTCTTTCTGAATGGGTAGAAAGATTGTATTCTACCTTGTGGTGTATGGGAAGTTTTCTCTTACAAAGGAAACTCAATGGAACAGCAAACTCCTGCAGGACTCATTTAGTACCCTAGGCAACATGGGAACAGCTGAAAAGCACTACTAGGTAATTGTCACAAATGTACTAATGCATGAGTAGAGTATGCTCAGAGCAGGAATGTATGGATACTTACAGGCTGGGAAAAAGGTACTGTCCATTGTTTCTATTTAATTTTGTGCACTACTTAATATTTAACATAGAGCATTTTGGTTACATTTGCTTCTTCTGTTATTTTGTACTAAGATACTTTTCCTTTGCATTACCATTCCCCTCCTGGCCATAGCTGTCCCACCTCTCCCAATGGAAGGAGCAGAATGGGCACAGCAGACTGAGTGTGGGAAGCACACATTTGACAGAGCTCTCTTCCGGACTGCTCCAGCACTCCCCCTCACTGCACTGCTCTGGCTTTGTGGCTTGGTGGGTTTTTTTGGTTTTTCTGCCTTTCATGATAAGCCAAATACTCTGTGTAGAAAGGCTGTGGGCGTATTGTGCTTGATCCGGCAGTATGAGTGTGGAACAAAAACAATCTAAAAGGTTTTTATACCTTTATAGGAAAGACCCATTACATTTTGTGAATCAGTGATGATGTAAGCATAGGTCTGGGGAGGTTGCTAAATTACAAGGCGTGCTGAAGTAGCAGAACAAATTATGTACTTGTCTACAAAGCAGGTACATCTTACTCTATATGAAAGCCTCAAAATTTATAAAATTTATGGCATAAAAGGACAAATTTGTCCTTTAAACAAAAATGCGATGCTAAATTTATTTTAAGCAGACTGCCTTTTTTAGCTTGTTCTTAGAAGTACATTAGTGAAGAACAAGTATCTTTGCTGGCCTTTGTTAGCCTAACTGGCCAGAGCAATTAACATCTCTCTATCATGCACTAGTGGAGTTGTGTAGTGTCATCCTTCTCTAAAAACTGAGAACCAAAGAGATTAATGTGAAGGGTGTGCACACCTCACTGCATATGATCCTCTTAAGTTGAAGCCATGAATTTAAACAGTCCAGTAATTTTTATTTAAAGTCAGTGTCTTCTGCATTATTTGTACAAACTAGCAGTAACACAATGGATCTAAACCAGCTGCTCAGACTTAGGTTGTTGCATCTGTAGGACTAGAGACCTGGATGAGTACTGGCTCCACTGGGTCAACCAAACATACTCACCAAGACAGCAAGATCAATAAAATAAAAAAAGCTCCAAAATGAACAAACAACCTTTTTTGTTTTCCAACTTTTGGCATCAATTGACAAGAGCAAATGTACGCTTCACCAGATTTAAGTATTGTATGAAAAAATTGACATTATTTGACCAGAAAAAAGCCTATACTAATCACAATGAGTAAGTTCTTAGCAGTTGAATATTATTCCCAAGATTGGATTAATTTTCTATCAGCAAGTTGAGCTGAAATTGGAATCTATAAGGAGTATAAACTGTCATGCTGTAAAAAATACTGGCAATCCAATATTTTTTTTAATCTATAACTTCTTTTTTAATGGCAGTATGAGTATTACAAAGTATCCCACTTTGATATTTTTGAATTAATTTTTTTCCCAGTTCAAAATATTGCTTTTTACCTAGTGTAGACTCAAAACTCTCAGACCCCTTAATTCTCTTTCATGTCATTAATGGTCTTCAGACTTCCTTCAACAAACAACACAGAAGCAGCAAGTTACTAACAATGGCAAAGAAGCAGTCTGAGAATTTTTGCCTCTGATCTTAGCACATTTGGAGAAGTGCAATCGTTGTGATGCATCACAGATATAGCCTGCCACTAATGCATAGATGTGACTCAACCAGCCCAAAAACTATGGTGGATTTTGACAGATAAAGCCCTGGGATAGAAGGCACCACAGCTCTAGTTTTCATAAGATACTTGTTCAAACAAAATTAAATAACAGACCAACTGATCTAAACTAAAACACTTCAGGTCTATCAGGTCAAATGATTTAACCTGTGCTCCACTGAAGAAATTTTTAAATTACTTTTTTTTAAATTTAAGAAAACTAAATCACTGTTATTGTCTGAGAAACTTAGTTTTACCTAATCAATACTTTTTGCTTTTAATAACTAATATAAATTTTTCAACTAATTTAGAGTTTGACGATGCCTGAGGTTGAAAAGACAATGAAGACAAAACCCAAGAATATTCTTTCTTCCAGTCTCATTATTAGCAGACAAAAATCAAGTTAATTTTTTGGCAAAATGTGAGGAGAGGAGGCTGAAACCTGAAACCTCGAGTTTCAAGAGGGGAAGCAGGCAGGGAACCAGTCACATGTTTCCAGGATTCAGGGGCTGCCTGCTTGCTTGGCAAAGGCAAAAGAGCTTGTTTCCAAAACACTGACAAAAAACCCCAGAATCCATGCTCAGATTGTGAAGTTATGCTGGCATTTTCTTGACTATGTTTATAAGTAGTGATCACTTTGCATAAAGATATGCCAAGAATCACTGGAAATTACTTGGGCAAAGTACCGCAGGAACAGCTTATAATAGTTTCAGAAATGTCTTTGCACCAGTTACAAGAAGCTCACTGCAGGAAAAGAACTCTGAAGGAAATAGGGCTTCAAGTAATTTTTTTTATCATGTCTCAAATGAGAAACTGAAAGGGACTCCATCTCATGATGCCCTGAGATACTAAGTCCAGATGGATGAGCTACAGAGTAAGCTCTAAGGAGATGTCCACAAAATTACTTAATCCTCTTCTCTCACAAGACACTTAAGGTTGTCTATCTAACCTTCAGCTCCATCCAAGAGTTTGTTTCCTTAACTGTTAGTATCTGGTCTTGGCCATTATTTGGTATGTTCTTTCATAGTTTTTGTTTTCCAGCTTTTCAAGAAAGGGAAAAGGCAATGATGACGAAAAGTGATTTTTTTTTTTCTTTGGAAGTCCTTATGTATGATTCTGCCAAAAATGAAAGTACATTCACCTCTAAAAAAGCATAGAATGCCCTTAAGTTTACCAGGTCCTCTCTGAAAGGTAGGATTTGTTTGATGCATTGACAAGTAGTCTACAAACTTCCATGAAATGACACAAAAGGCTGAGCTCAGCTGCCTGACAACTCTGTTATGAAATGCAACTCCCATTATGCTTTCTGCCACATGTGAAGCTATACAGGGACATGATGAGACAAATACACAAACAGATAAAAGTGTAAAGAGTGTATATGAAGTAGATAATCCCAGCACTCAGAGCTATATTGTTTTTCCTTTGTCCTCATTCTTGTTTAAGTTTTTTTTTTTTTGCCATAACATTGAGCTATCTCCTCTGAATTCATCAGTGCCCTGAGCAATCACAAAGAGAGAAGCCCCTGAGCACTGCTCATCCCAAAAAGCCACATCTGTTTCAGTCACTATGCAGCCACAAATGAGCAACAACACAATTATAACATAGCTCATAACAAGTGAAATTCAAAATGTGGCTCACATTGCTGCTTGCAGTGATAACAAAATTATGAGAGCAACAAGAAACACTGAAACTGCTCAAGCAGAGAAAGTAGAATACATGTTAGGTTTCTGTGGCAGCCACATCCTAGTGCTTTCTCCAGGACTTCTTCCTCCCTTGATGTAATTTTTCCCTTTGACCACATTTCACTTTACATCAAAAAAAAAGTCATCCTTTCTTGAAAAATGTGCAAATTGGATGTATGGCATGAGATGAAGAAGGGTAGAGATAACAAGAATCCTAAACTGACAAATAAAAGAAGAACTGAAAAAGAAAGTTAACC
Source organism: Oenanthe melanoleuca (assembly GCF_029582105.1). Lineage (NCBI taxonomy): Eukaryota > Metazoa > Chordata > Aves > Passeriformes > Muscicapidae > Oenanthe > Oenanthe melanoleuca. The sequence continues at coordinate 26,745,205 of NC_079336.1, read as the reverse complement.
CAAATAATTTACTTGCACGCATTCAGAAATCTTTGAAGAGCTGTGTGCATATTGCAAGTTGCAGCAGGCCTGCAGGCAGCTTTAATTTGCATGAATGGCTGTAGCACAGAAGAGAAGGGCTGGATGGCTGGATGACCTTGGCAGCATTCTGTGAGGGTCACTGAAATGCAGTTTCTTCAGTCAGGCTCAGAGGGGTTTCTTTGATAGGCTATATACCAGTGTTTTCTTCCAACAGATTTTTCTTTTCTTTAACAAATGTAATTACAAATGTAGTAAAGCTGCAGGATTCTCAGTTGAATTTTGCCTATTTCAAAAATTTTAATATTTCTCTCCCTGGATGTTATTCCACTGTATTCTATTAACAGAATGTATATTGAGATTTTAACAGTATTTTGGAATATGCAGCAGGCCATTACTACTCATCACGATGCTAGTCAACATCAGCTGTGTTTCATACTAGATTTTGATTAATTATTGTAAAACCAGCATGCCCTTTTTCCTCCCACTTCTGAGATACAGCAGCAGAAAATGTGCAGGTAGTGTGCTTCAGGCAGCCAAAGTGGCAGCATCAACGTTAGATACCTATTTTCTAATTAATACAAACAGTTGATGTTCACTACCCCCTCATTAAATCTGTTGCAATTTGGCTGAATACCATTAAACTGAACATAGTCCTCACCATGCTTTTATTATAGATGAACCAAGCCATACATACCAAACAACATGTGTGTACATGTATGTGCATACATACAAACCAAGCCTCCTAATAAAAAAATGAATAAAGATATTAAAATACTAAGGGGACAATGCATGTCTCTAGAATTTATATACAAACTCAGTAAGCTTCTGTGAAGAAAACACCTGAGTTTCTATGTTAACAGTGTGTATTTATCTCTTTTCTTGGTGATAGATCAGAGTATCTCATGGAGAGGAGGATGGGTTGGATAAGTAAGAGAGTCAATAAAGATGATGAAATAACACAAGCTAAAATGCAAAAAATACATAGAGCTATTCCACTGTTACAACATATTTCATCTTCTTAAAATAGCTGAGGATAACCAAGATGAGATGACAAGATGACATGATGCAGAGAAAAAGGCCCTTGTTATCCTGAATTTTGCCTAATTTTCCTGACCCAGCAATAATATTTCACAGGCTGTTACACTCATTCTTGGTTTGTAGATTACTGCACCTCATACTCTGAAATGGAGACAAGCTTCTTAAAAAGATTCCATTTAGTACAAAACAGTAGAGTTTAACTGCACTACATTGTGCTTGGCAAAATGGATTGTCACAGACATGTCACTTTCCCATTCTCTTTGTGCTAGTTCCTTCTGAATTCAGAGTCCAGTTCAGGGTCTGTGTCCTGCTATTCATAGCCCTAGGAAATAATTCTTTTGTGTAAGGGGCCATTCTGTTTGAGTAATTTTAGACAGCTGAAAACCACAAAAGTAGACTTGACAACTAATAAAATGTAGCAGGAAAACCTTGATCCATATTCATTGCTAAAAAATATCTAAAAATTGGAATGGGCAAAAATCCCTTCCTCATATCCATCAGAAGGCTTTTTTTCCCTTTAGAAGTGACTGCAAAATATGACTGATCTAAGTCTACCACAAAGGAGAACAACCAGGCTGCATCCCACATTGAAACAGTGAATGTGCTGTAATATTTAAGAAAGAAAAAAAGGAGGAGGAGTTAGAATTTTTCAGCACTTTGTGTAGGACTCAGCTTCAAATTAGAATATATAAATGCAAGTGTCTAGTTTTGAGTAATACATCTAAACTCTGATGATAGCCCTTGGGAAGCTGGTACAGCCAGTGGAGCCTGGAGAGAGAGTCCAACACTATCCCATTGATCATAATTTTGAAAAATCCACATGAGTAATTCTGTAACATATTCTCTTTAGCTCAGAAAATCCCCTAACAAATATAAAAGTGATATTAATTTTGATAGATCCTCCCATCACAAATTAGAATCAGGCTATTCATTAATCCTGATATTTCTCAAAGTCTTTTAGTTTTACAGCATCTCTCAAATAATGTTTTCTCCTTAAAATTCCAGGTTTTGTATTCTCTTGAAGCCATCCATGTCTTACAACTCTCTTTAAAAAAAAAAAAACCAACACCTAATTTAGATATGAAAAACAACATGAAAGCATGAACAATACACAAAATAGAAGTGGTAGAAAACACAGTCATTATGCAAAGATGTCATCAGCTTTGGTAAAGTTTTCAAATATCAGAATTTGCAGCTACCAGTGCTGGTCCTCCTTGATCCCACAAGCTCCAGTTATTCAATGTGTTATGACCATGAAAATCCCCTGTATTCCTGAGATACTTTAGTTCACCTCCCAAGTCCACTTGACACAGACACCTCCTCAGTATTGTCTGGTTTGAGAGAACAGCTGATCAATAATATTTTTTTATAATTATATGTATAAATTCTGATGATAGACCATTCCATGGGTGATGTGGGAGAAACATTATTTGTTCTGAGCATAAGTTACAGATTGTATCTAGCTCAGATTTTAGGTTCAGCAAAAATTGGCAGCTTCTTTTCACCTACACCTTTAACACTGATGTTCTAGGAAGAACACAGCCTACATGAGCTTTGCCATCCTTTAGAAGGATTACTTATTAAACTTTTTTATCATCTCGTGAATTCCTCTATATTTTTTGATTTGTATTAATTATATTTTCCATTGTGGGTAGATAAAGAAGCACCTTTTTTTTTTTTTTTTTTTTTTGTCATTATAATCCTGTGTTTGCTTCAAAAGGCAGTCAGGTTTACCATTATTAATAAGTAATTCTCTCCACAATAATCATGATTTGCAATGTTTTCCAGAAAGAGAGAGACAAATAAAAAATTCTGAAATATTCTTTTTGAAGCATTTTTTTTAAGCCAAAATTTTCAATTTTATTTTATTTACCTTCTGCCCAGATTTTTAACCAAGGTCAAAGTATCACTGAATGTTTAAAACTGTCAGAAGATATTTTCATGACTTTTCTTACAGAAGAAGTGTTTTTTATTTCTGATTTCAAACAAACATATAAGTCAAGAGAAACTTAGAGTCACTGAATTGTAGAGTATAAAGGGCTGGAATAGACCTTAAAAATCATCTAGTCCCAACTCCCCCTGCAATGGGAAGGGACAGCTCCCACCACACCAGGTTGCTCAAGGCCTTATGCAACCTGGCCTTGAACTTCATGGTATTGAAGCTGTACACTCCAAAAAGTTCTGCATCGAGGCATGTCCAAAATATTGTTTGGCTCTTATTGTAAGAGGATCTGTCATGGAAATACTCTCTGGATAAGTAAAGATCTCCCTATTTTATATGCTGCTCAAATGATCCCTTGCTAAAACTGCAAACTAAATTAAATAGTTTTCTTTGCTATTGTATTTGGTGGCAGTTATACCATCACGAGTGAGCCACCTAATTATATAAACAGCTATGATATTTCTGGGTCAGTTGGCAATTGCATTTGGAGGCACAGGAGTCCCAAGGAGTATCTGAAAGCCATAACTGGCAAAAGCTACATCTGCAGTATTTCTCTATTTAACTTTAGGGGCAATGATTCAGTC